>NC_133538.1:300398091-300737734 GCF_048544455.1 Silene latifolia | reverse complement strand
AGATGGAGGTGACGGAGGAGCATGCATGGCATATTTTTTTGTTGTTCATTGTTTTCCCTACTCAACCTCGTGGTTGACCCTGTGTATTCGTGAACACCTGTGATGAACCATAATGGGGAGCAGATTTGACAGGTACTAAAGATTAGCTGACTTGGGAGCTATGGGATGCGTGAGGACTTGGCCAATCTACCTAGAAGTCTAGACCACATAGAAGATTTTATCACTTAATTTATTTTTCCGCTGCGGGTTGTAATTATCTTATATTAAGTATTAGTTGGATAATTTGTAATAAACACGTAATCGTTAAGTTTTAATTTAAAGTACTTTGGTATTGTTGTACTTTGTTATTCACTACCTCGGGAAACCGAGAGGGTAACAGTCCGGTTTATTAGGGAATGTCTTGCTAAAGTCTCCTTCATAAACCGGGGTGTTACACTACTACACTCAACATGTGACTGTAACACCCCCATACTCCAAGTGCCTTACCAGGACCACTCAGGTATAAGGATACTACCATCTCGGTTGCCCGAGGTACTGAATATCATAAGACAATAAAGAAACGTACTTTTAAAGTAATTATAGATTAAGTGATTACATGTTCAAACCCAAAACTAATTAAAGGAATTACAAGGTTCTCATACGGTCTACAGCTAAACTATCAAAGCTACTAGACTTCGTCTGACACAGCGGAAGACTTCTAACTGCCACGTGATGACTCATCCCAGCTATCCATACGCGTCATATCACACCTGCTCAATAACTGCTCACCACCCCCGAATGGATCACCACAGTTTTTAAAACATTTAAACGGGGTCAGTACTAATCACACAATTCAATACATATATCAACAATAAGATAAACAGACAGCTGAACTGTCACACACACACACACACACCACCACCAACTCCCATCGTCTCAATCTTGACCGTCCACCGGACCCCACCCAGGTGGGGGACCGCAGCCGTTCCCACCTAAGCCCCGCTCATCATACGAGCGATAACCCTGTCCCATTAATGTGCACATCCCCTTTCGTGGCGGGTTCCACGAAGGGCGAAACTAGGGCGTGAGATCACTCCCGCAAGTGACCCCACTCAGCCGAGAACGCATCTCGAGAACCATCACAAACACAACCACAATCACAATCACAATTACAATTACAATCATCATATCAATCAACTAACTACAGCACATCACCAATATCCCATTATGGGACTAATACTAAGTAGGAAATCCTACTTGGAAAGCACAACACGCAGACGGTATCTCACAATTTATCAAAACGGCTCCTCTACGAATTCTCCTCCTATCATACAGCACATAAAGACTACACATCACAAACTACACACCAAAACCCCCAATTCCTAAATTAGGGTTTAACCAATCTTAACAAAACATTATAAAAATTATATTAAAAGCTTACCCTCGACGCAGGGAACTCAACGATACGGATAACCACAAGAACCGACCGCTTTGAACTCCGGGAATTGCTAAGGATGCGATTAGGAAGATTAATCGGTTGCTTTCTCTCTTAAACGGGGTTTTAGGTTTTGTAAAAGTGAATTAAAACAATGACGAATATGTTTAAATACCTTAATCGCATAATTAACAAAACCCGAGAAAACTCCACGTAAAACCGGACACTCGATCGAGTACCCAAGGTACTCGATCGAGTACCCCCTTACTCGATCGAGTACCCCAGCTACTCGATCGAGTACCCAACAGTCGAAACTATTTTATCTCGCAACCTACCCTTACTCGACAGAGTAAGGGCTACTCGATAGAGTACCCCAAGACTTATAAATACGGAGTATTACAGTCTTCCCTCCTTAAAAGGAACTTCGTCCCCGAAGTTCAACCCATACATAAAAACAACCATACAGACTCGACCAAGACACAACAACTTAGCAAAGGACTCAAGAACTCGACCGAACATAGAACATGAACTCTTAACACCCACTCCACCAACTATGTTTACTTCCACAACATGACTCACTATACCGTATCTACCACATATATATCTCTCACGATACCAACTCCATACATAACCAACTACCATCCTTTAATGCTGCTAGCTCGATAATATCATCAACTATCAAATCCAATACCAAGACACTCATAGACATCAAACGGGATGTTACATTCTACCACCCTTAAAAGGAACTTCGTCCTCGAAGTTTACTCACACTCGTAACCTCATCATCCAACCACAATACTAGCGAAATATTCTCACACTCCTAAACATCACGCTACTACAAGCACGGTCATGACCTTTAATAAAATCACCCACAATCACGAATCGATCTTTTATTCTACATCAAGACTCAACTTCCGAATATATTACCATATGTACAACCATAAAAATCTGTTTTATCGCATCCTACTCCTCTTAAGACAAATGTTACGTCCTCGTAACTCACTAAGACCAAACCATATCTATATCTCATTACCCTCTGTACCACCACATGTCAAAGATAACCGTCTATAAACCAAACACTCACCATTCTTATATCCAAGGCTCCCATACATAAACATTTCCCATTCCTCAACTCATTCGGCAACAGACCTAACCTATACCATAAACTCGTAGCAAATCACCATACCCACTCTTCATTATTATCGCAAACAACATACCTCTCTACGTAAGGCACTTATCTCCCAGAAGCATAACTCACGGTCCGCACTCGTTACGTACACGCACACTAGATCCTCAAGTTCTTTCTTTCATTACCGCAAAATTCATACACAACTTAACATGACACTAATTTCCCCAACACCCTACACTCACTGTCTCAACAAAAGATTATGAACTACCCGCCGCTTTCAGCTCATTACAACACATGTTCCACGAATCATTTTCCATTACCATGTCTACCGATGTCTCATCCAAAACAAGATCAAAATTACCGTAAATAACCTCTCACAACCGTGTCCCATCAACAGATTATCACTATCCCACGACAACAACGAAACATATACAACTCTATTTCACATCATACTCTACCTCATTCCCAACTTAACCTAGTGAAGAAAACATGAATAAGCAAGACAACTGTCTATCAGCACAAACTGACACTCGCAGAGAGCAATATCAACCAAAACAACAATCTATGTATAATCGGTATGTACTTTCAAAACCCGAATCATAATCATCCCGCCTACTCCACCACAACCGGTGACGGCATCACAACACCGCCACCAACAGCCACACCGTAGTGCGAAAATACCCGCATCACAACATTATGTGCCGTGCCCGGATCACCACCCGAGGCACCACAACCACACCGATAGACATCACAACTGCATACGATTCCCATAAATACGACCGAGCATAACTTCTCAGACAAGAAAACTTACTCAAATCCACTTTATTAAATTACCACGCAACATATTATATGGATAAACAGATAAGCATCTCATGAACGTCATCTCTACCATTTCCCGGGATACACATGTGTTATCAATACACATAAAATTATAACTAGCCATGTCAAATCAATCAAATTATTACCTTTTTGGATATCATTCAATTAAATTACCGTGCCCAACATATATATTACCGAACATTCATAAAACAACTTTATAATTATCACACCATACCACTTCTTGTGAGGTCGAACCTCACACAAACATTTACACAAATCACGGACCGTAATCACAACCAACTAGTCAATTCGACCACGTAAGTTACCACTCGAAAAGGTTACTTTGCCCGAGTTTAACTCATATGCCCCTCATAACATATTCCCCCATTCGCACAACCATCACTTCCCGCCAAATATAACCATACCTTCACTATTCAACTAATAGCGTCCGCCTCATCTAACCACATCTTATACCCTCTCACAATCATACACAACAATCAGGTCCCTACCAAATCAACCTCTTTAGAATTGTTACCTTTCTAATATTCCATCACTCTTAACCATTAGTGATAACACCACAATGCCACCGCTTTCTCGTATATAAAATCTCTTACACTCATATCAAAATAACATGGTTTTTTTCTCCTATTTTTGGTTAATATTGCAAATAACGAACATCAAACCCATCCACAAAATTACCTCAACATTATTCCCAAAGCTAACTTATTTGTATTGTCATCCAACTCTCCACCAAATATCTCGTATCGTGCCAATGCTCCACCAACTTCTTACTCCCTTAATTCCTCGAAACTCATTACCAATCATGTTGTCCTGAAACTCCTATATAACCTTTAGCTGACATCCTCGTGATACCATCACACATTTCGATGATTCCTTACCTTTATATCACATAGCTCCGGTGAACATTTTCCTCAACTTACTTTTATCCTTCTTTTCTCTTTACACTCAATAATACCAATTAATAGTTCAACTCCTTATTCCTTCTAGCTAACTCTTTAGAAATCGGTCACCCCTTCGTTGCTCCAAAACTCGGTTCCATTATTTTCTACCGACATCATCTCACTCTTTCTTCCCATGGATCTTCTCTTATTATGCTATCACTCATACTTGCCACTAATCTATCCATAGAACCAACGTTTAATGTTCAAACAATTGCATCTCCCTGTTTACATCTCTAGAAATCAGAATTCATTTAATACCGTTAATTACCCAAGGAACTCACACAATAGTTTCATCTTTTAATAAACCTCCCAAACTCACTCATTGTCTACAACTACACCTCGCGACATGTCTCCACAAAGTTCACTATATATTACTCTTCTCAACCCCTTTAAACGAACTTTCACTATCTAAATCCATAACCCACACGACTCCTAACCATTTCCCTCCTTAACTCTTTACACATCTCAAGTCGCCACTATCCACATTCTTACTTTCAATCTTTTCATTCTCACGTTCATTATACTCACATCATCCCTTGTCTATATTCACTTATTTTTACATTACTCAACACACAATCATATCACTCATCCCGTCTCGCAAAACGTGCGCCATGCCTCAATAAACTATACCGATCTTCCTTTTCTTTTTCCACCATCTATCATAATCACATATAACTCATGTCCTCCCCACCGAACTCATACTCATCATAGTGCCACTCTTTACATCATAAGATTGGGTAACTTACGCTTCAGGACCAACACATACGTAAAACAATGCATAAAGAAGTAATACAACACCTTTGAATTAAACATAATATGCAACGAATGTCAAAAGACAAACATATGACCCGAAATACGCATATGACCTGCACAGACCCCACTCGATCGAGTACCAGAACCTACTCGATCGAGTTGAGGCTACTCGATCGAGTGCCCAACATGCTCGATCGAGTGCCCCACTCTTAACCCAAACAGACCTTCGATCTCGACTTACTCGACCGAGTAGCCCTACTACTCGATCGAGTGCCCGAGGTACTCGATCGAGTGCCCAAAAACACGATTCTGGTCAAAATAACGACAAGTACCCACTCGATCGAATCAAACCCACTCGATCGAGTCATGCAGACTCGTGAATACTACCCGAATGTTATCTCACATACCCTAACGTACTATGCATTCATTATTATTTCAACATTATGATTACAACTACGCATTCAAATCTGCGCGACTCCTCATACAATTAACAAAATAATCTACTTCGTGTTATCAAGTGCCACGTTATAAACAACCATCATGCTTTTCATCCAATTCGTTATATAAAACACATATCATTGAACCTCTATTCTTCATGTTACCACTTACCAAAAGTCAAACATTACCATCTATCATGCTCATTTAACATTCAACTTTCAATCATGTATTACCCGCATGTTTTAAATTTTCATAACTTTTCATAACACAAACCACACCCATACACTACAAATCCTATTTCCATGTTGCTAATACAACAACATTACAAATCCACTTCATCACACATCATCATATACGAACTACTTTCTTTTTCTACCATATCATTCATCATTCTCATATACTTTTCCAACGATCCTAACCAACATGTCTACCAACTATCATGCAACATGCTTTAAACAAACCATATACAACACAATTAACATACACGTCGCACATATACACACGGACTCCACGTTCCCATACCATGTGACTGGCTTAAGTATCATGGGGCCAAGATTTTGAAGTGAGGGCGCCTACTCACCCAAAACCTAGCATCACCGGGCTCCCATTACACATACACCAAGTTCATTTTATTAGACTCCCTATGTTCATTATGTTCATTTGTTACAGTTCCAAAATCGTCGCTCTGATACCATTTGTAACACCCCCATACTCCAAGTGCCTTACCAGGACCACTCTGGTATAAGGATACTACCATCTCGGTTGCCAGGTGCGAATATCATAAGACAATAAAGAAACGTACTTTTAAAGTAATTATAGATTAAGTGATTACATGTTCAAACCCAAAACTAATTAAAGGAATTACAAGGTTCTCATACGGTCTACACTAAACTATCAAAGCTACTAGACTTCGTCTCGACACGACGGAAGACTTCTAACGCCACGTGATGACTCATCCCGGCTATCCATACGCGTCATATCACACTGCTCAATAATCGCTCACCACCCCGAATGGATCACCACAGTTTTTAAAACATTTAAACGGGGTCAATACTAATCACACAATTCAATACATATATCAACAATAAGATAAACAGACAATGAATCACAATCACACACACACACACACACCACCAACTCCCATCGTCTCAATACTTTGTCCCACTGGACCCGACCACCGCCGATGGGGGACCGCAGTTCCCACCTAAGCCCCGCTCATCATACGAGCGATAACCCCCCCCATTAATGTGCACATCCCCTTTCGTGGCGGGTTCCACGAAGGGCGAAACTAGGGCGTGAGATCACTCCCGCAAGTGACCCCACTCAGCCGAGAACGCATCTCGAGAACCATCACAAACACAACCACAATCACAATCACAATTACAATTACAATCATCATATCAATCAACTAACTACAGCACATCACCAATATCCCATTATGGGACTAATACTAAGTAGGAAATCCTACTTGGAAAGCACAACACGCAGACGGTATCTACTACAAATTTGTATCAAAACGGCTCCTCTCACGAATTCTCCTCCTATCATACGGCAGACATAAAGACTACACATCACAAACTACACACCAAAACCCCCAATTCCTAAATTAGGGTTTAACCAATCTTAACAAAACATTATAAAAATTATATTAAAAGCTTACCCTCGACGCGGAACTCAACGATACGGATAACCACAAGAACCGACCGCTTTGAACTCCGGAATTGCTAAGGATGCGATTAGGAAGATGAACTGGTTGCTTTCTCTCTTAAACAGGTTTTAGGTTTTGTAAAAGTGAATTAAAACAATGACGAATATGTTTAAATACCTTAATCGCATAATTAACAAAACCCGAGAAAACTCCCCCGTAAAACGGACACTCGATCGAGTACCCAAGGTACTCGATCGAGTACCCCCTTACTCGATCGAGTACCCCAATACTCGATCGAGTACCCAACAGGTCAGAAACTATTTTATCTCGCAACCTACCCTTACTCGACAGAGTAAGGGCTACTCGATAGAGTACCCCAAGACTTATAAATACGGAGTATTACAGTGACCTTTTACCAAAATGGCAAAAAAGATTTTCTTGCTTTAGAAGTTTGACAAGTCTTCTTTGCCATTTTAGTAAAAGGTGTTTGCACAAATCTAGAGGCTTAGTCAAGTGGGTTTGTGACTCCAAAATTTTAGATTATTTTCAAGCTTTTGAAAATTCATATGTTTAAGGTTTGAAATTTGAAAAGTTTTAACACTTAAAACATTTTGGTCGAAATTCCTCCTCTGTACGGTAGTACCAGAACCACAGTACAACGTACTGTTGCATGGTTTTGCCATAACTTGACTTAAATGAGAATGTTGCACTTACTCTTATATTTTTCGACTAAGGCTTGGAAAATATCATTGTCTTGACTTTCTTGATTATCTTGATCATCTTGAATCATTGTTGAAAGTCCATATGATTGCTTCAATCACTACTCATTTCAACTAAGAGCAAACAATCAAATAATAAAGGGACTTTGCATCATCAACACAATGTGTTCTAACAGTAAGTTATTCAGTACCGCTTGTTATATTTTATTTAACCGGCTAGTATATTCATGAAATAAAATATTCATTAAAAAAATACAAATATGAAATATTTATGATAAATAGTTACTTGTGAGGGGTCGTATTCTCAATAATGTCTCGTATTGTTAGGTTGTGAGAGTCTTGGTCCTATCAGATACTAGAGGTGAGCTATAAGCCCTCTAGTTGTGATATGATCATCGGAATTGATGTTCCCATCCGTACTTATGGTGAGATGCAAGCCATAAGTATGAATGTGACATTAGTAATCCCGTCCCAGATACTTGTTTGTTGTGTATTGGACATGCTTTAAAGGTAGCCTCTGAGCCAGATACTTTATATGTAGTGCCTCGGACATGTTTTAAAGGTAACCTCTGAGTCAGGCACTTCTTTGTAGTATTTGGACATGTTTTAAAGGTAACCGCTGAGCTAGATAATTTATATGTTGTGTCTCGGACATGTTTTAAAGGTAACCTCTGAGTCAGGCACTTGTTTGTAGTATTTGGACATGTTTTAAAGGTAACCGCTGAGCCATATACTTTATGTGTTGTACCTCGGACATGTTTTAAAGGTAACGTCTGAGTCGGGCACTTGTTTGTAATATTTGGACATGTTTTTAAGGTAACCGCTGAGCCAGATACTTTAGAGGTCGTACCTTGGATATGTTTTAAAGGTAACCGTTGAGCCAAGGTACTTAAGGATTTGTGTCTCAGACATGCTTTAAAGGTAGCCTCTGAGCCGGATGCTTATGTGTGATGTTAGTTATTTCGCTTTCAAAGTTCATGGCTAAGGTTTCCATTCACATGTGTTATGATGTTAATCTTGTTTATCCGTGACATATGATATTCTATCGTGTTTATAGTTGTATTATCATTTTTGACGTTTTGGTTGGATTGTCTCATATGTATTTATCATATGCCTTATCTATGTTTGACTATTCATTTTTTGAATGTTAGTCTCATGTCTCAGTGCTTGCATTAAATAGTTATATTTATGATGTTCTAATATGTTCCTGTTTATCTGTGTTTCGACATTTGTGGCTGGGAGAACCTTGAGTTACTCCCCACTGACTGTGGCGTTCATGTTTACATGAATGACAGGTTTTAGCTAGTGCATTTATGTGGTGAAGACATGTGTGAGCTAGCGAGCACCTTGGACTAGTAGTCGGTTTAGTAGGATTGTTTAGATTCACCTTTTATCTTTTGTCATTAAAGGGATATATTTTCCCTTACCTTGACTATCACGTTTGTATAATTTAATATTTATTTCCGCATTCGTTATCTATGTTTTAGATTTTAATGAACCCGCGCTTTAACTTTAAAAGTTTAAAAAATTTCCTAATTTCCGCTTGAATTTATAAGTTATTTTTTCCGCATTATTGCTGGGGTTCACAGTTGTATCAGAGCCTTTGTTGCTCCCGGCGCATACACGTGTACCCCAAATTTAAACTTGAACTTGACCTTGAATAATAAATGAGAGATGGGTTGTAACATCCCCATATTCAGAGGAGCCTTAACTAGGCCTTCCTTAGCATATAAGGGCATTACCATCTCGGTTGCCCGAGGACAGTAATAATCAAATGTCGATAAAAGAACTATTATGTTATATTACAAGTTATTTAAAACCAACTGACGATATAAAAGATACAACTCCAAGGCTACTCGCTATTACTATCAAATATCGTGAAGACTCATCCCTGCCCGGACTCCAGCTATCAACGACATCAACACCTGCTAAGACAGACTGCTCACCATAACGGATCACGGCAAACACACAAAACAACAAGACAACCACACAAGGTCAGTACTGAGATAAGACATGGCAACACCAATGACATCTTACAATACAACACAACACAATTAGTCTCACACACACAATCACACCCACTCCAATCAATCTCCATCACCGACTGTCCACTGGACCAGCCCTGCCAGTGGGGGAACGCAGCCGTTCCTACCTAAGCCCCGCTCATCATACCGAGCGATAACCCTGTCCCATTAATGTGCACATCCCCTTCCGTGGCGGGTTCCACGAAGGGCGAAACTAGGGCGTGAAGACACTCCCGCATGTGAATCCACTCAGCCGAGAACACATCTCGAGAACCAGAGACAAACAATCACAAACCATCAACCGTCACAATACAAATACGACAATATACAACAACCACAATACACCCATACATCACAACAATCGACACACTAGACTATCTACAAAAACTGAGTAGGCGAACCTACCTTTAAGCAACTGCAACCAATCCATGCCAACATACGACATATCCAGCAATCAAGCAATGCCTATAACCACAGCACAATCATCTATTACTATCAAGCAAATCCTAACTGCAAAGACAAGGATACGGATGATGATGACGACATACCTACAAGGAGAAACCCGGCAAAAGACAGCTACCCGACTCAAGCTATGCTCTCCTAAGTCACAAGGACCTTCAAAGGCTTCCATGGAGGTTTTATGGTGAAGGGAAGGGAAAGAGGCGACTAAAGGATTGAAGAAATGAGGCGGAAATGATTTGCGGATTTAACAAAACGCGATTAAAAACCCTTGCTGAAAACCCGCTACTCGATCGAGTATCCCACATACTCGATCGAGTGCCACCTTACTCGATCGAGCATCCAAGCTACTCGATCGAGTAGCCTCAACTCTATCGAGTACCACGCACAACTCACAACCCAAGGTAACTTGGCACGCATTTCTAAGGACTATTACCGCTCCCAAGGTCAGTCAACGCTGGTAAAAAGGGTCTCTAAAAGGGCGGGTATTACAATCTCCCCCCCTTAAAAAGAACTTCGTCCCCGAAGTTTAACTCACCTAACTCAAAGCACAAGACACGGGAACACAACGACATCACTACTCTTTCGACACAGATCACTATTCCCCTGAAATACAATTCCCCTATGTCATCATCATCAACTGTCTAACACTATATAGATCGACTCATACAAGATATTACTTGAAGTACTCAACACACTACGAGTTTACACTCTTCTCACTTAGCAACCACCAACGACGCGTAGCAACTACCATCAACGCGAAACATGTCACTTTAGCACCACTAAAGTACTCAACAACGCGATTTTATTACGACACATGGCACCACGACTATCAACTTCTACTTCGACGCACGAATTACTCAACGAACTAAAGTAACCAATTACAACTTCATACACGCAAAGTGACCAAAGTAAAAGAAAACTTTTTAAATAAACAACAAAACATTTTAAACGAACAACAACATAATCTCAAAATCAGCCTTTTTATTTTGCGACAATACTCTTCCCCTCTAAAAGGAACTTTGTCCCCGAAGTTCACCACCAAATTACCACACATTTTACCTATTACTTGCATCGTAACATAAATCAAAACCATATTATTCATTGTTGACATTACTCATATTACTTGTACAACATATACTACTCTATTCGAACAATTAGTCACCGCCAAGCATGTATAAGTATATCATTTGAATTTGTATATATAGAATTAAGTGAAATACGACTTGTAGACAAAACGGATGTAAAATGAATGCAATAAGAATAATTACAACTTCACTATTCGTTGCAAATACGCCTTTAAAACCAAGCACGACCTCCAACAATTGAAATGGACGGTCCGAACGTGTTACTACTCATTAATAACCATGTTAAACATCAAACATGAAATTATATAACAATTAAACAATTTTAATTTTTCAAAAGTTCCTGTAACAGTGCTTCTCGATCGAGTAACTAGTGGTACTCGATCGAGTGCCCGCTACTCGATCGAGTGTCTTGGCTACTCGATCAAGTAGCCCCGAGATCCGAATGCCTCAATTGTCATATACCGCGGCTACTCGATCGAGTATGGGTACTCTGTCGAGTACCTATAGGTCAAATATCTTGAAACCCGTCATAACCCGCATATATATATATATATATATATATATATATATATATATATATATATATATATATATATATATATATATATATATATATATAGAAATAGGATCTTGTGCGAACTGAAAGTTCGGTGCGAACTGTACGAACTACCTCTCATCCATCAGATCAATTTAATATTAAATTTTAATATTAACTCTTATTATATGGCATCTCTCTCCTCCCAAACTATACCACTAACAGGTTATCACTTATTACACTGGCACCAACTACTCCACTATGGGCCACCGCTGACGCCACCGAAAACGGCCGACTCAACGACGCCGGAGTAACGACCAGCTATAGCGCCAACCTAAATTCCCCCATATCATCTTTCCTACTCTAATTAATGGTCTATAGTGGCTCGTCGGCGAGGATTGTAGAGTCGATGGAGGGTCATGTCGTACTTTCGACGAGGATGGCATCATCTTGACAACTTCGTTGGCTTATTTTCTTTCTAATTTTGTTTCATTTTTTATTGATCTGGTTGGTTATCGACGATAGTGGAGGAAGTGAATGGCAAATGAAGGAGAAAATCGTCGACACCGGAGAAGGGAATACGAGTGACGTCGTTCTAGGATAGGTGGGGATGGTGGTGCAATTTAAAGGGATTGATGATTAATGATATTCCGGCGCCGTGTGGATGCGGCGGTGTTGTCGGCGTAAATCTAGGTGGCCAGATTTTTTGTGGTTTCCGATGCGTCGGGTTGCTAGGGGTGATTATAGTATAGGGTGGTCGGATGTATGACCAGCAATCGATGATTGGAGCTAGAGTACTTGCCACCACTGCTGCATCGGCAATGTGGTGGTTGTAAGGGCGTTGGTGGTTGGCTGGTTGTGTCCGGTTGGTTCATGATTGGGTGACAGAATGCGAATACATACAACACCATTTCAGATACACATATGTATCACTCGGATACACAAATCGAGATGTGTATCTAGAGTGTCGATTTGTGTATCTAATTGTTGAATGCAGATGTTGCGGACATAGCTATAATTTCGCGAAAGCATGAAGTTGCTAGCAATCTGTTTTCATGCTTAATGTTCAATGAGTTAGATGCATATAATCAAATAGATCAGCTTGCATTTCCACTTGACGTTATATGGATACTCCTACAATATAAATGGTAGAGGCAAACATTTTTGTTGCTATTCACATACAAATGTCAATTTTATCTCAATAAGTCTAGAAATTAAGAACCAAGCTAACATATCTGCTTAGAACGAGTAAGTGTTTTCAAGACCGTAATAAGCATGAAACCGCTCTAAACAACACAAAACCCGTATCCAATAAAAATTTGATCCCATTAAGTTGATAGATACAAACCATTAACATGCTATATACACTCCTTTAAGGTTTTAGATACATACATCTAACTAGCTAGATACACTCCTTTAAGTTGTTAGATACATACCTATAGCTAGCGAGATACACTCTTTTGAGTTGCTAGATACAAACCATTAGCATGCTGGATACACCCGTTTAACTTGCTAGATACATACATCTAGCTAGCTAGATACACTCCTTTGAGTTGCTAGATACAAACCATTAGCATGCTGGATACATCCGTTTAACTTGCTAGATACATACCTCTAGCTAGCTAGATACACAAACTCCTTTAAATTTTTAAATACATACCATATATTTTTTTAAGTTGCTACATACAAACCTCTAACTAGCTAGATACACTTCATTAAGTTGCTAGATACATACCTCTAGCTATCCAGATACACTTCATTAAGTTGCTAGATACATACCTCTAGCTATCCAGATACACTTCATTAAGTTGTTAGATACATACATTTAGCTAGCTAGATAGGGTACTTTAAGTTGCTAAATATATATCACAAGAATGACAGTCTTTCTATATAATAAACATCTATAGAATTTTCCATCATGTATAATAAAATCAATGTTTCCATCGTATAGGCGCCATCATATATAATGTAAGAACTTTCACTGGAGATGACCTCTCATAATCAGTGCTACCAATATTATACACATCTACACAATTTTGTAGAGCCAAATACATATTCCAATCCAAAATCCAAGCAAAAATAAATAATCTATGATAAAACAACAATACAAAAATTATAGCATATGTGCTAAAATCCATCTAAATTATATACAAAAAAACACAAGGCCTCACTCCAAGCTTTCTTTCTATGTTCCATACATTAGTCTGCAGTAAAACATAAAGGGAAAAATTAGTACAACCAAAATTCACTAATTAAGTGCTTATAAAAATAACTCGACAAGAGGTAGGAAAGAACGATAAAATATAGAACGATAAAACCAAGGTTCGTGATTCACTTATCGGAAAATGAATCATACTATATAATAAAAGCCTGAGATAAGTAATACAATAATGATTTGTGTTACATAGAACCAAAATTGAACTGGATACTCTTTGGCTTGAGAACATGACAAATTAAGCAAAATCACTCACTAAATTGCATCTCGCTTCTTATATTATGAGATAACAAAGGTTGACAAAATTATCAACGCAAATTTCATTTGGGATAACTCGAAACAATCTAGCGATATATAGTTAATTTGCCAATAATGAGAAGAAAGTAAATGTTGACAAAAAGGATCAGATCAAAGAAAGTACGAAAACTAAGACAAATAATGGAACAGAATGAAGTGCTAACCTTGGCAGAAACAAGACATGGTGGTTGATCAGTTGTTCTGACGTGCAAGTAACAGGGAAGAGATGATTAAAACAATGGCACACATACGAATTTTCAATTATAGTAGGAAGTGCATCATGTCCATTTAACTGTAATCAACATTCAATTACCCAATGTTGCATAACACCCCATTGCTCTTTTATACATTCAGATGCAGCTCAATATCCGATCTAGTATTTTAGCCTCACTAGTCACAAGCTGAGCACAGCCATTTATTCCGTCAGATCCTTACCCCCAATAATCTATAATAGAAGTATTTAAAGCGCTCCAGAGGGTAATCTCATTTCTCCATTGTTAGCCCAAGTCATATTTTACAAGCATTGGTGGCTTGTTGCTAACAAAAATTGCAATCTTTAGTACTGCACGCATCCTTTTGTATCGCCGCCCTTCACAAGAATATCGTAAAAACAGAACCTTTTGATAACTAGGACTTTACACAATATTAGAGTAAAATCGCCTCACAAGAGACTAATTGACTAACTTTTGCATCTACAATGAATACCCAATTCATGATCATAAACTAACACTTATTCCGATTTCAGGTTCGTGCTGACGGATAATCTCCATCATTAACTCGAAATCAAAATAAACGGTTCAAAGCTTGGGGTTATTTTCCATGGTTGAAACCACTGATTCAAAATTAAATATGGACATTCTGTTAAATTTTCATTTGTTTTGAACAGTCTCATAATCTACTCCTCGGAAAATCCGTTATAACTAGAAAATGATGTACCTAACTAGAGTAGTATAGTGCTGGGATAAGAAATGTGTCACCACGTTACCGAGACAGAAGGCAAGAATTTCAATTGCAGAAGTTGTGCCAATCGTCAATACGAGTTGTAAATTTGTAATGGATCAATGTCAATATTACCCATAACCTTAGACATGAAATTGGACATTGTCTGCAAAAGCAAGACTACGATTAACTCGAAATTATGTGGTTGGGAATTACCGTTCAGCAAGCTCAATTTCATCCCAAGATACTATACAAACGGATACTATAAGTATACAAATTTTAATGACCAATTTTTATAAACCCTAATTTTCAATTAGAATTCATACCTAAAGATCAAATTTTTTGATTATAATGTTATGTTTTCTAATAAAACTACTTAAATCTTTACCATTGAATAGATTCAAAATACTAAACAAATTTTCAAAGATTAAAATAAGAATTGAAACTAACCTTTTTCCTATAATAGACTGAAATCCGTTCTTGGGAACGGTGGTAGAAGCGGCGGCTGGCAGTGGAAGTCGCGGGTGACAGTGGAGGTGGCGGCCGACGGTGGAAGTGTGAGAAATAATAGCAGTTGAGTGTTTGAGGTGGGTTTGTGGTGGAAGGGTGTAAAATCATTTCAGTTAGGTAGATAAATAAGAAGCGTAATTGAGAGTGCCCTTAATTGGTTAGTTCGTACGGTTCGCACCGTACTTTAGTTCGCACTTGACCCCGCCCCTATATATATATATATATATATATATATATATATATATATATATATATATATATATATATATATATATATATATATATATATATAAAATATATATAATCGTCACATAACTTGAGTCGGGGTGACTTCCTGACTCACAAAATCCTGCAACAAAGTCAAACTAGCAAATCCGGCCTTATGGCCAACCATACAAATCCAAAAATAGAAGTTCTAACAACCAACAACTACCATAATCTAACGACGACTACCATCAACAAAACACAAAGCTAAAGAATAGGAGTATCACTCCTGCTGCTGCTGCTGCTCCTCCTCCTCCATCACCTCTTCACCACCACCATCGCCTCCCGAGGTGCCCGCTCCCGATGACCCAATACCTGCATCAACTCCCGCTCCAGCTCCCGGACCAACGTACCATGGGGTCAAACCATCATAAGCAAAGGACTGAGGCGTCCCCAAGCTGACTGATCCACCCCATAAGAGTGGAAAACCCCACTATAGTCCCCAACTCCACTCCACCATACCGGATGCGGTCCCTCTGTCCCTATCCCCTGAGTGTACGCCATCTCATGCATATTACTGAGTGTCAAAGTAGATGACACTGTCTCTGCCAAGTAACTAGATCGCGTCTCCGGGGTGTCGAGGTAGGGGTAGCACGGAAAAGGGTGCTGCTGCGGTGGTGCTACCGGCCGTGGTCTAGTATCAGCGGTCCTCTCCTCCACTACCGCCGCGTTCTCCCCCTTCTTCGGCTCGGGCATCACCTGGAGAATCGTGTCATCAATGAGGTATGTCCTCAACTGTCGAGGTCCATCATCACCCTCCTCCTCCTCCTCATCGGAGTCCACTGCTATAACCACCGGGTCTAACGGCTCTGTAGGTGGGAGGTGCTCAGGAGCCGGAATCTTCATCCAGCTCATGCCCCACACCCTCCAAGCAAGGCTGCCATCAGCTAAAGTTCTCAACCATTTCAGGTCGAGGTAGTAGTCACGGTCCATGATAGGCACCGGTGTAGCCAGAGGAACATACTCGGAAGAAGCCCCAAAGTCGGTTAGCTTTTTAGCTAACCGAGTGGCGCTAGCGCCGCAACTCAAGTACCGGGAAGTGGCCGTAGCCATTAAAGCAAGGCTAGCGCAGACGATGACAGGAGCATTAAAGACCACCCTCTCGGTCCGCTCCGGGTTGAGGTAAGACATCAGAAGCAACACCTCATGATTGTTCAGTTTACTGATATCCGGTCTATCATAAAGGAGGTTCGAAAGAGAACGAAGAAAGATCCTCAACGTAACATGCTGAACATCATTAATCAACATGTTGCTTGAGGTGGGAGCTGGATTTCCGGTAAGACAAGGCATTAGGCGGCCGACACCGCACTCAGCAGGAATATCAGTGATGGAATCCTTGGGAGGCTTGGCCAACCCAAGGTGAGAAGCAAAAAGGTCCATGGTAAGCAAGAAACTTGTGTTAATCAACCGAATCTCAACGGTTTGGGCAGCTGGGTCATAACTAAAGGAGCTCATAAACTCCAAAGTAAGGAAAGGGTAGGAATGTTTCCTCAGCCGATACAACCCCGTAAAGCCCAAGGTCTCAAATATGTGACGGACATCCGTCTCTATTCCCAAATCGGTCAGAAGTGTGGTATCCACACACCGAGTTGGCCTCATTTTGCATTTTTGCAAAACCACAAAACGCTCTCTCTATTTAAAATCTACAAACACTACCGAAGGGTACTCCGGTACCGCGGGCACAACGGGTCCACTCCCTTCCCCAGTCTCAGGCTGTGAAGCCCTCCCCCTTTTGCTTTGTCGGGTCCCTATGTTCAGTCTCGGCATCTGTTTCAGCATATAACTTAAACCAAACTTGTATAGACATGTAACACACATAATTCATACAATTGAACTTTAAATGCGAAGCTAGGTACACACGTCACCAACAAGTTCCCTATTTGATACATATAATTCAGTTTATAGCAACTCATATCCAATAGTTGTGAAAAGTTTAGCATGGTAAACACAACATACCCAACCAATTTCCAACATCCTAGCATGATTCAATGTTACTCTATATGTACACCTAATAACATGTGATGTATCATACATACTCATAGAGAGGTTATTTAGAACATATCATCACCAACCTTCAATATTAGAAACAAAACAACTCAGTTAGACTTGTCAGACGGTCTCTACAGCTGTAATTATTTGGACATATTCACCATCAATTAACATCACCATTATCATGTTGAAGTTTAACCCTTGCTTAAACAATCATATTCAACACTAAATTTCAGATATTGAAAACGAATTTCAATTTGGGGCACTTTTAAGACGGAGTTTTAAGGCAACTTTTAGAGTAAAAATCACCAAAATCCAACTTTCAACAAGGTATATACAACATGTAGTACTCAATTTCATCATCCAACATGTAGAAAATAATCAAACAAAATTTTGATTTTGTAACCCTAGAAAATTTCGGCCCCCAAATCGGCAATTTCTAGCCTATTTTACAGCAATTAATCACCAACATTCATGAAAGAGAAGCATGTGAATCATATTCAACAATTAAAAGCAATAAGTTGTCCATATGAATCGAAATTTCAGTCAATCTTACCATTCTAACGAGTTCAAAGTGATAAAAACATGTAAATAGGGAAGAAACCATACCTTGATTAAGTAGGAAAGTAAAAGAATGTAAACAAATAAGAAGGAACAACCCAAAATCAGTCACCACACAACAAGATTATGAGAGTTTTTGAGAGATAAAAGAGCTTAGGGTTCTAAATAAAGAAGAAGGAATGAGGAGAGTATGAAGAAATAAGGGTTTTAAGAAACCCGTAAGAATCACTGTATAGTAACCTACTCGAACGAGTGTCTAGGGTACTCGATCGAGTGCCCTCTACTCGATCGAGTAGGCGCTATTTCGTCGAGTATCTGCAGAAAATTTCCACATCCCGACGTCATAGCTTCCTAACTAGATCGAGTGAGGTCTACTCGGTCTAGTAAGCACTCGCACTCGGTCAAGTAAAGTTAGGTACAAGGTCAGAAATATGAAGTAAATTGAAGATTCCTGCAAAAACAATATCGCGTGTCGATTCCAAACTAAGTTCGAATTCGTCACTAGTTATCATGCTCGATCACGCATTACCATTATTACTCAAGCATACCATATCGTCTCAACAAATATGTTTTATGTCATAATACGCTACAACAAATTACCCAACTCAGTTTACCTGCTACCGAGTCATTCATAAGCATAATCACGTCATCCTACCATACTTAAACTTATCTTACCACATTACTACCAAACTTCGTGTTCACATCAACATGAAACATATAATTAACAATAATTCATTCTTTTATATGTCATATAAATGCATACTCTACATAGCAAATTAAGTCCTATCATGTTCCAAATTCAATTATAAGCAAATCATTCTACATAAATCGATCGTCACGCAACGGAAAGTTTCAACCAATAAACAAGGCATACACGCATTACTATGTGCTATGTCTCATATTATAACTCAACACTTCTTTAACTATCATCTTTTTAACTACAGTAGGAAGTATAAACTTATATATGATTACCGTTATTAACAACCTGGAGCAAACACTAACATGATCACCTTCATATCACGTCATACACTTTCACATTTTCACGCATTTCTATCAGATAAACTCTTGTCACGTCTCTCATAATCATCGTACAGCTCACTAATCATGCCAAATCTTCACTATGCACATTCCAAATGCAACTATTATACCCATCTCTACGTTAGCAAATACTCAACCACAAGTAACTCCGACACAACTAACATACACATCACATACATACATACGGGCTCCACATTACCATACCATGTGACTGGCTTAAGTACCATGGGGCCAAGATTTTGAAATGAGGGCGCCTACTCACCCAAAATCTAGCATCAGCGGGGCTCCCATCACACATACACCAGGTTCATTTTATTAGACTCGCTACGTTCATTAAGTTCATTTGTTACAGGTTCCAAAATCGTCGCTCTGATACCACTTTGTAACACCCCATATTTAGAGGAGCCTTAACTAGGCCTTCCTTAGCATATAAGGGCTTTACCATCTCGGTTGCCCGAGGACAGTAATAATCAAATGTCGATAAAAGAACTATTATGTTATATTACAAGTGATTTAAAACCAACTGATGATATAAAAGATACAACTCAAAGGCTACTCGCTATTACTATCAAATCTCGTGAAAACTCATCCCTGCCCGGACTCCAGCTATCAACGACATCAACACCTGCTAAGACAGACTACTCACCATAAGGGATCATGGCAGACACACAAAACAATAAGACAACCACACAAGGTCAGTACTGAGATAAGACATGGCAACACCAACGACATCTAGAAATACAACACAACACAATCAGTCACACACACAATCACACCCACTCCAATCAATCTCCGTCACCGACTGTCCACTGGACCAGCCCTACCAGTGGGGGACCGCATCCGTTCCCACCTAAGCCCCGCTCATCATACCGAGCGATAACCCTGTCCCATTAATGTGCACATCCCCTTCCGTCGCGGGTTCCACGAAGGGTAAAACTAGGGCGTGAAGCCACTCCCGCAAGTGACTCCACTCAGCCGAGAACGCATCTCGAGAACCAGAGACAGACAATCACAAACCATCAACTGTCACAATACAAATACGACAATATACAACAACCACAATACACCCATACATCACAACAATTGACACACTAGACCATCTACAGAAACTGAGTAGGCAAACCTACCTTTAAGCAACTTCAACCAATCCATGCCAACATACGACATATCCAGCAATCAAGCAATGCCTATAACCACAGCACAATCATCTATTACTATCAAGAAAACCCTAACTGCAAAGACAAGGATACGGATGATGATGACGACATACCTACAAGGAGAAACCTGGCAAAAGACCGCTACCCGACTCAAGATATGCTCTCCTAAGGCACAAGGACCTTCAAAGGCTTCCATGGAGGTTTTATGGTGAAGGGAAGGGAAAGAGACGACTAAAGGATTGAAGAAATGAGGCGGAAATGATTTGCGGATTTAACAAAACGCGATTAAAAACCCTCGCTGAAAACCCGCTACTCGATCGAGTATCCCACATACTCGATCGAGTGCCACCCTACTCGATCGAGTAGCCTCTACTTTATCAAGTACCACGCACAACTCACAACCCAAGGTAACTTGGCACGCATTTCTAAGGACTATTACCACTCCCAAGGTCAGTCAACGCTGGTCAAAGGGTCTCTAAAAGGGCAGGTATTTCATGGGTAGAACTAAGGACCTATGTTGGTAGTCTCTTTGTGTATGCTTCGTGGTAGGTTCTAACATGTTTGTTGATTGTCAATTATTTTTGTACCCTTGGATCAATAACCGTGAACTTACCTACGTGAAGATCAAGACTTGGTGCCTATTGTCGAGAATTAAAGATTTGTTCAACCTTTAAAGAATGCTTCTGCTTACTCGGAGATATTCCTCGTTCTTGTGTACCTTGCCTTGTTCTTTTACTTCTTGATGCTTATTTCTTCTTTTGAACTCTATTTTCTTTTACCTTGGAAACTACTCTTGTACCCTTCCAACTTGTCCTTTGTTCCTTGCTTATCCTCCCTTAACGCCTTGTAGATAGTTCGCTTTCTTTTGTGGAATGTTAACCTTGGTTGAAAATTTTGACTTTTGTGGAGTTTGTTTATGGTTGACCCATAACCCTGGTTTTGAGAGGTTGTAATGCTACAAAGACTTAGGTAGTGTTATGGGACATACTTGGTGATTCTTATACCTAGTTTCTTGACATAAAGTGAGTATAATTGATTAGAGGAATTCTGTGTGTAGGTGTGAGTTGCCTATGATACTAAGGTTATGAAACTTGGCCTTGTTGTTTATACTTGGAATTTGAGAACTTGGTACCTCGAGTATTATTGCTTGGGGTTTTGACATGGAGTAGAGTTTATGATGAGAGCTTGGAAGGAAGAACCTCTAGGACGTTGTTGGCCATTGGTGATGAAAGTGTTACTTGGAAGTTTGAGATGAGCTCGAGGTTAGCATAGTCGGTATACTCTTGTGAGTGTTGTGATGATTACATAAGAACCATGTTAGGCGAGAGTTGTTGCTAGTTTTGAAACATCATTTAGGTATTCACTTTGCGGTAATGAGGTTTAATAGCCAGAATTCTTAAGATGTAATTATAAGTTGGGATCAATAGATGTTAAATGAGTTAGATGTTTTGGGTGGTTGTCTCGTAATTTGGAGAATGTCACCATCCATGCTTTAGGTTTCGAGAGTATAATAAGGTCTCTTTGGGATGATAGAATGTGCAAAAGAACTTTTGAATTTGGATTTTGATTTAGGGTTTTACCATTTTGAGAAACTCATAGTTGACACTAGTTGGATATGAGTATAGCTTTGTTAGAAGCTTTGACCTTCATCTCGTGGAGGTTGTTGTAGATGTTTGAGGATTTGGAGTGGTGAAATCACACTTATAGTGAAGTACCTTGTTTCTAGGAATAGCTTAGGATGAAGTAACGTGAGTGTTTTGAGGAAATCCTTGGGAGTGATGTGGTTATGAGTTTTGTGGTTAGGAAATTTTCGGAACCGCTTAGGTTGATGTTGTTATTTGAAATTTGAGTATCTGGCGTTTCCTTGTTGTCTAACTTCCCTTTTTCTTTGACCATAAGTGTTACCGTTCATACCTCTATTCTTCGCTTCGTCGGGCTCCTTCTTTAAGTTTGATACTCGTAAGCTATGAAACTCTATCTTTGACATCCTTGTCGACCTCACTTCGACTCTTATCCCTACGAAGTTCATCATAGCTCTTTTGTTGGTTTAATTTGGATCCTCTTAGCATACTTTGTATTTATGATATCTAAGTTACTTTTCTTTTCGTACAACTTCTAAACATTTTAAACTACCATTTTTTGTTCGTTGTTAAAAATTTATGTTACTATTACAAAACTTTACCTATTTGTAAAGATTTGAAAAAAATGAAAATTTGATTTAATTCTCTTTTTGTTCTTTGAGTATAACCTCTTTTTATTGATTTTTAATTGCTAAACCCGAGTTACTTTTAATTTTGCTCAATTTCTAACTAGCTTTGATTTATTTGTGATTCTTTGTCAAAGTTTAATGTTATAATTTCAAGAACTTGAGTCCTTTATGAGATTAAAAATGAAACTTTTATTTTTATTTTGGCTTTTGCAAAAGAAAATTTGAGTGGATTATCATTTTCAATTGGTTTTAAAGTTGATGGAATGTTAGGACTCGTTATTAAAGGCGTCTAATAACTTGTTCTATGCTTATTGGAGAATGATTTTGTTTTCAATTTGTCTTTAACTTGGAAGGTTAGCGCTCTCGTGTGCACGGCAAGAGCAATTTCGTTCCATGAATGAGACTTATACTTTTGAAAACTCTCCATAAATGTTTTGGAAGTAATTTGATTTTTGATTTCAGCAAATGATTTGGTATTTGACTTTATCTTTGATTTGGAATGTTGATGTTCTTGAATACGCAACGAGAACCTTCCCGTTCCTTTGACAAGAATCGGGTGCTATTGGAAAATTTTACTTGAAACTTTTGAAGGAAATTTTAATTCTTACTATAAGTAACCTTTTAATGTCGTGGTTGCCGATTTCAAAAAGTCCGGTTTTACCTTTATAACATTTCATTTTCTACTTTCAAGTTTCGAGGACGAAACTTGTTAAACGGTGGGGTGATTGTAACACCCGCGAATTTCTCATTTTGACATTTATAATTTATTTAACCATTCAATTACTTTATTTTATATTTTTAAATTATTTTATTTAATAATTTTATTTTAAACACGAGTTTTATAAAAATAATATTTTAAAACTTAATTTATAAAAAACTGTGTATTTTATTCGGATAATAATAATAGTGACATTAATAATAATAATAGTTTGTTGTCTTAAGTTAATATAGACTTGAGACACTTTCCCGTCTAGCAAAAGACCGTCACATTTCACTTTTGAACCTAGTTTAATCCGGACCAACCAAAAATCGACAACACCCTCACCTACCCTCTTACACTCTACATTTATATAATCCTTTTATAATAATAATAATAATAATAATAATAATAATAATAATAATAATAATAATAATAATAATAATAATAATAATAAGGATGCCGGGTTGTCGCTGATGCTGCTCAGCGAAAGTGTGCTAAGTATGGGGATTTGTGCGCGGTAGCGGGTTATGGTTTCCTACCTTTCTCTTTCTCTTCACTTGGGGAGTTGAGTTCGGATGCTGTTGCCTTGCTCAAGCGGATCCAGAAATTCTCGGTATCTCGGGATCTTTGGGGCTCGGGTAGCCGCTTACATTTTTACTCGTATTAGCTTTACTATTGCTAAGGGTGTGGGAGCCCAGATTGTCTCTCGGCTCCCCACCAATTTCATGTAAACCTTTTATTTTTATTATAATGAAAGCTGCGCGCATTTTATAATAAAAAAAATAATAATAATAATAATAATAATAATAATAATAATAATTATTATTATTATTATTATTATTATTATTATTATTATTATTTATTATTATTATTATTATTTTTTTAATTATGCGCGCAGCTTTCATTAAAAGAAAATAAAAGTTTACATGAAATTGGTGGGGAGCCGAGAGACAATCTGGGCTCCCACACCCTTAGCAACAGCAAAGCTAAGTATAGTGAAAATATAAGCGGCCACCCGAGCCCCCGCATTCTGAGATACCGAGAATTTCTGGATCTGCTTGAGCAAGGCAACAACATCCGAACCCAGCTCCTCAAGTGAAGAGAATGAGAAGGGAAGGAAACCATAACTAGCTGCCGTGCATAACTCCACATACTTAGCTTACTTACGCTGAGCAGCATGAGCGACAACCCAGCCGTGCACAAAATCCATCATCCCAGCCTGAGTCAACAGAGAAGACCATGTCAAATCGACGCACACATCACGCCCTCTGTCCCAGAAATAAAGCAGCAAATCCGCAGGACGAAGGGAGCCACCATGCCCGTCAACCAAACCGATATCAACCTCCTTACCCGTAGAAATACCTGACCGATAGCAGATGTCGAATAAGGTGTCACGAACAAGGTTGTGCTGATGCTTAACACCCACAGTACCAATACAAGAAACAGCAAGGTCCCCATACACATCATCAGCAAAAACCCGAGAGCAAGCAGGACAAGGCCTAGAAACCGTGAATAACGGAACACCGTGTTGATACCCAAGCACACTACGGTAACTCCTTCCGTTCATAGTCTGACCCAACCCAGAGATAGGAACCACACGCAACCAATCAGAGGAGTGGGCACCCTGCTGAGACTTCCACAAAGCAAACTGACGCGGTGTCAAAGAGAAAACAGACTCAGAAGCAGCAGCAACCGTCGCGACATATATGTCTGCCAATTTCTTCATAAGTTTGGGGGCATCAATTTCACTAGGGTACGTATGATAGCAAAACCTGTAGTCTCAGAGAACACATGTGCACCATCGTCGAAAGTAGGGCCAACATCTATAATACCAGAAGACCGTAGGAGCTGAGCTTGCAAACTAGCAGACTGCAAACGGGAAGCAAGAAAAGCATAATGTAAAACGTCTTCCAATACATAAACACCAAGGCCACCCAGGTTAAAAGGGAATGTAGCAAGGTGCCACTGCCAATCCCCAAAACCAATACCAGATGCGGTGACAATACGTTCCAAGCTGGAATGAAGAGCGGCATCGAAAGGGAGATGGACCGACCCAAAAACATTGGGGGAGCAAGTACGAAGAGAGAAATGAAGCTTAGAAATACCAGTATAAGCTCTAAGCAGAAGCAACTCACATTGCGGGTCCTCAATACTCGCAACCAAGTCCATAAGCTCAATGGTCTTAGTCATTCTCTTCGCTACAATCTCACAGCCAAAAATAGGACAAGTACTGACAGGTCCACCCAAAACAGAGACACCACGTAAGCGCTCAGCAATTGGGGAGCCGACTCCGAGGATCCTCAACATGCCAAAAGACCTTAGTCATGGAGACATTAAGATGCAGTCCAAAACAAGGACCATCCGCCATAAGCAAGTCCAAAACCTTCCCCACCTCCAATGTATCCCCAACGATGGTGCCATCATCCAAGTACCATGCCTGCATAGCGAGGTCAAAAGAGTCCTGGATTTTGCACACCAAGGGATGCAAAACCAAAGCGAAGAGCAAAGGGCCCAAAGGATCACCCTGCTGGACACCCTGACAAGACCACAAGTAATGCTCCGGATAAAAAAGACGGGTAGCGCTGGAATAACAAAACTCCACCCAACAGGAAAGAACCGGGCCACGACGACGAACTTCCTGAAGCATGGCCGCACGATCAACAAGGTTGAAAGCATTCTGGAAATCAACCAACAACATAGAAAGTCCCACCTCCGCGCCCCAAGCCTCAATGAGCCGATTCAAGGCATGCAAGATAACCTCTCCTCCACCGGACACACCCACCCCAAACTGAAGACCAGCAAAATAAGAAGACAAAGAAGGACCAACCATAAAATCACCAACCTTAGAGACAAGTCGTCTCCAGATAGTACCAACCGCAATAGGACGAACACCACCACCCGGTTTAACAAGCGGCATGTGAGGGGCACTGGCAATGTACTCACCCAGAGCAAGAGGACACCGGCCCTCAAGGAAAAGATTAACCACCCTAGTAATAGAAGTGATCAAATCATCAGAGTTAGTCATATTTGCGCCACTCAAACAGTCCATAAAGTGCTGGGCACGAAAACCATCCCTCCCACAAGAAGTACCACGTGGGAAGCTCCGAATCATATCCAAAACCACTGTCGAAAAGGCAAGCAGAGGATGATGATCCCCAGACAAAGGAGGCAAAGAAGGAGGCGGGGTGACAGGATGCTTCTCACGCAAGTCCACAAGAGTGGCATCGGAGTAAGGGGCGACCCCAGAGGAAGAAAGCACCCGAACAACAGTTGTATAGTGACCATCACAAATCTTTCGCCGACATTGAAGGAGGTTAAGCTCACTCAAATCAAGATCCTCCTCCACATTAAACGAAGAAGGACCCTCATCCAAACACTCCCACAACAGCTGCAAACCTCCCTCAGGCGCCCCCCCAAGCAAGGATAGCCCTGGTAATACTCTCCTCCTGACGTTGTCGCCTAATAATGGTCCTACACTCAAGATTACTCCGAGGGGAGAAGGTCCTAAGCGAATAAAGAGGCAACACAAGCAAACGAATCCAGTAAGAGAGGTCACCAGGAGAACTAGCCACGTCATCCAAAACCCCCCTCAAAGCCCGAGCAAACCCAAGCCGACACTTAAGAGTTATCAATTTCACGGTGCGAAGGCCCAAAGATAACAAACGATCAAGCGAAGATATAGACCACTGAACAAGCTCAACCCCATCATCAGACGAAATAGCCGAAGGAGACGGAGCTGATGGTCTCCGAAAACCGTAAATATGAAAACTGTAGAGGCCGTCAACACACTCCGGAGGCACCACAATATCACCCCGACTATGCCGACATCTAGAGCGCGTGGTATGACTTTTAAAGTGTTGGGGTTGGTGTCCTTAACAGTTAGTGCAAGGACCTATAAACCTCTAAAAGGATCAAAGGGCATACTTTTGGTATTATTATCAGTTGATCCACGTTTATCAATAACGGTTGGCTTGCTAGATAAGTTTGACGTTATTGTCATACAGATGGCGGTGATCAACTGGTCCCTAAAAGTCACACCTATAGGATACGTTCGAGAGATGTGACGGTATGAAAATACAGTCATATAGATGCCAAATTTGACTAACCAGTTAGTCTGAGTTATTTGACTAAGATTTAGTCAAAATGTGATGTTGAGATATTATATTTAATACGGATTAAATATCATGGGCTAAGGCGAATTAACCAGTTAATTCGTAAAATTAAATATAAGCGATTTATATTTAATTAAATGTATATTGAATATAATTATACAATACTGTTTTGTCGGACACGTATTAATAATTCAGCTAACCCGTATTATTAGCTGATGCCTTAATTTCCGATAACCGATAACAGTTTATAATACAAACCCGTCATATACATTTTAGCATTTTGGCGAATGGACTTGAGCTAAAATTAAGAGGAAGTGGAAGCCCACTTCCCCATGCAAACCGTCAGTCCGCCAACCAAACAAAAGGAGAGACTCCCTCTCCTTTTGACCTGACAATTCATTTTACGAAAAACTAGGGTTTTGGAGATAGTTTCTCTCTGAAACCTAGATCTCACATCTCGAAAAACCTCACATCAGTTCTCCCAATATTGCAAGGCAATCGGAGAACACCATCTAGCCAAGGGCATATCTCGGACAAGTCTTGGGTGCAACAATTAGGAGGGAATCTCGTTTGATTTACATTCTTTACGCCGCACTATAAAGGACCCGAGGTTAATTCTTTACCTTTATCGTTTCTCTATTGTATTTATGTTTTATGACGATAATCGCATGTTAAATTTACGTTATAGTCCTAAATTTAAAGGGTATTATACGGATGTATACCCACAAGTGGTATCAGAGCGAGGCCACGTAAATTTTTCTATGTGTTTTTCATAAAACGATTTTGAAACGGTTGTGTTTTATCTCGAAATCCGTGCCATGTATACACGGCTGATTTTTTTGAACCGTGACATGATTTTACACGGTTGTTTTGTGTGTTTTTTGATTTGTTCTTTTACATATTGTTGTTTTATACAGAGATTATAACAATATGTCAAGTTTTGTCAATTGTTAAATTTGTTTTGATGCGTTTTGATCAAAATTGCAATTGATTTTGTTTTGTCAAACTGTTTTCACGAGGTTTAGGTTTTCCGAAATTTTGTACTCGATCGAGCAAGTTTTACTCGATCGAGTGGTTTTTCTGTCATGTTTTTACTCGATCGAGTCCTTGTTGTACTCGATCGACCCCTTTCAAAACCCTACTGCTCGATCGAGTTGTCCTCGTACTCGATCGAGCGGATCTGGCGATTAAAGTACTCGATCGACCACCAGTTTAGTCGATCGAGCACTTTCTGTTTGGCAACCCTCTCGATCGACTTGCAGTTCAGTCGATCGAGCCCTTTTCGTTCCTCGATCGAGCACCTGTGTCCCTGGATCGAGGGATTTCTGTTTTGACAGCTTTGAAAATTTATTCTTTTTGCTTTAAATTTTCTTTTGGCCTTAATATGTACTTTATACGGATATTGTACACTCGCTATGATTGTGAAACGGTTCACACACGTACCATTAAGTTATTTTAAAGCATATTTAAAGTAACGGACTGTATTAGATTAAAATTAAATGATAGAAGCGGTTTTATCACATGAATTTTAATCATTAAAAGGTGGTTTGGATAAATTTAACATAATTACGGAATTATGTCACGAATGAATTTGTTTTTAGTTGATGCATTTATTTATCGTTTTGTTGAATGCCTTGAATGCCTTTTATTACGTATTTATTTATTTTTGCAAACGGTTGTAACTTAGTGTGGCCTTAGTAGAACGTGTTACCGTAATGATGGAACACGGTCTTGGTTGTATTTTGAGATCTCGTATCTCCGTTTTGGATTTTTCACTTGTAATTACAGTTTTTATTAGAATGTAATTAGGTTTATATTTTGTAATTTTAATTGTAATTTTTGAGAAGACCAAAGACGGAGACCAGATGCTCACTCCCGCTACCTGGATCAAGATGGAACAACAAGACAAGCTTCTTGGGTCCAACGGTGGATTCCAAAGTTGTATTTTGTTCTTTTTATTAGGATAGGCCACACTAGGAAATTTTATTTACGTATTGCATTCAATTATTTATTTTTCCGTAACGATAGTATGCATCATATTCCGCCTAAAAACCAAACCACCTAATAAATGCATGAAAACTGACACATTTAGAGGTCACGAGTTAGTTTTCTTTGACATTCGTATGTCACACGATTTTTATAAGCCATCACCCAAATTAATTCATTCACGCAAACGCTAGTTATTCGTTCACTTAATATGAATTATAATTTAGTTGATGGGATCTTCCTCGTATAAACAAAAATTGAGAACGGTCTTTATAGGTCAAACTCCAATGAGTCCCTTCTTAGTCGGTAGGCATAATATGACCCCTTCTACGTCGGGTAAGTTGGAACCGATTGACCTATTTTATCTCAACACTATGGTCACTCGTACGATCCTGTGACTGTGGTGGACTATAGATAGGATTTACGGAAATCTATCGACCAAGAGTTCTTCCGGAAGAATTAGCTAAACAGTTGGCTTATCAATTTACAGAAATTGAGTCTTGGGATCACTTGTATCATTCTTGAGGGAGATCAATTATGCAAGTGCGAGAGTCTACATGTTTAAAATGAATTTTAAATAGACTTAAATCACCTCGATGAGTTGCTTATTTCGTTTTGTTTTCTTCCTTTTTCAGTGTAGAACACGAACATTTAAACTCTAATAACATAATGGCTGGCCGTGAGGACGACCCAATGCCAAGTGTCACATTGGACCGTGAGTCCGGCTTCGGATCTTCATGGATCAGATGAATCAGTCTACTCGACTGAAGAATGATGGATCAAACTTCACGGACTGGGAGGCGGCATTACGGAATGCTGCCATTGCTGATGGGAAGCTCAAATATCTGATTGAGCCCATCCCACCAAACCCAGGCCCCACGGCTGAAATTAACGAAATCGACAAGTATAACGATTTCGCCATGGAAGCGGGTGCGGTAAAGAACGTACTTATTTTTGCAATGGAATCCAATTTGCAGAAACGCTTCATAGCTCAAAGTACAAACAAGATTTTCACTACACTCACTAGGGAATTCTCAAAAGCACCGAGAATCGTGACCTATGAGCTTACCACTCGCTTCTTTGATGCGAGACTCGAAAAGGCCAACCAGTTAGCCCACACATTCTCAGCATGATTGAGAATGTCGAAAGCTGAGACCTTTGATTGTAAGATCAGCGAGAACATTGTTATTGACCGCATACTTCACTCACTCCACGATGGTTATTCGCAATTTAGAGCGAATTACTATATGAATGATTTGAAGAAAACTCCCCATGAACTGCACTCCCTCCTCGTGCGGGCCGAGAAGGACATGAAGTTCGGTGGGAGCATGAAACAAGATGTTCTCGTTGTGTCAAACAAGGGCAAGGGTAAGGGCAAAGTTCAGCCAGGCCTAGCGAGAGGCAAACCGAAGTTTAAGAAGTCGGGATCGGGTAAGAGTGGGCCTGGTGAGGCAAGTAACTCATCGGTAGCGACAAAGAGCAAGACCGAAAACATGGAATGCCATCATTGCCACAAGTCTGGGCATTGGAGGCGTACATGTCCTGTTTATCATGAGGACATAAAAGCTGGTCGCGTTAAACCTGTTGGTATGTCTTCTCCTTCTACTTTTATTCATATGATTGAGATTAACCACGCAAGTTACGGAACTTGGGTACTTGATAATCTTGGTTGTGGTTCTCATCTGTAATCATGTGCGGGGCCTCAGAAATCTCAAGCCTCTCGTAAAGGGTGAGGTTGATCTGCGTGTCGGGAATGGAGCAAGAGTGGCTGCCGTCTCGAGGGGAACATATGTGATCCAACTTCCTAGCGGATTTGAGTTATCATTATATGATTGCTATTATGTACCCAGTCTTTCGAAAAACATTATTTCGGTTTACGCACTTGACAAACTTGGTTTTTCATTTGTAATTGAGAATAATACTTGCATTTTCTCTTTACACAATATGATTTATGGCAAGGCAGTCTCCATGAACGGAATTTATGTTTTAGATCGGACCACCGAAATATTACACGTAATGAATAAAAAGTTAAAGGTTGGTGACAAAGATCAAACGTATCTATGGCACTGCCGTATGGGACACATAAATGAGAAACGCGTAAAACAACTCATTAAACATGGAGCTATCTCGGCCTTTGATTTTCAATCATTTGGCACGTGTGAATCATGTCTCATCGGTAAGATGACTCGGATTTCCTTCAAAGGTGTTGGAATGCGCGCTGCTGACCTATTAGGACTCATACACACGGATGTATGTGGTCCTATGTCAATCACCGCACGAGAAGGCTATAGGTATTTCATCACTTTCACGGACGATTTAAGTAGATATGGCTATGTCTACTTAATGAAGCACAAAAGTGAATCCTTTGAGAAATTCAAGGAATACCGAGAATAGGGTACGAACCTATTAGGTAGGAAGATTAAAACACTGCGTTCGGATCGTGGTGGCGAGTATCTTTCTCACGAGTTTGATCAACACCTAAAGGACTGTGGATTGCCCTACGATTAACTCCACAGAACACCTCGGTTGAACGGTGTGTCCGACGGAGAAATCGAACACTACTTGATATGGTTCGATCCATGATGAGTCACACCGTGTTGCGACTCATTGTGGGGTTATGCTCTTTTGTCACTCTAATACTTAACAAGTCCGTCTAAAGTCATTGACAAGACTCCATATGAACTATGGAAAGGAACGGTCCCTAACTTGTCCTTTATACGGGTTTGGGGCTGCGAGGCTTATGTCAAGTGGAGACACGAGGATAAGCTCGGCCGCGATCGGTCAAGACATACTTTATAGGTTATCCTAAAGGAACACGTGGTCATTACCTCTATTCGCCAACCGAACAACGCGTTTTTGTTGCGGCTAGTGCGACATTCTTAGAGAAGGAATTTCTCGAGAATGCAAAGAGTGATAGAACCTTCGAACTGTCGGAGATTCCAGAACCAAACACCGAGCAACCATTGGAGGAACCTGTTCCTTCAATCCCGGCTGCGGTGAATATTCCTGAGGAACCTAGGAGGTCGGGAAGAGTCTCTATTCCTCCCAGGACGGAGATACATTGGTATGGTCGAGGAACATGACATAGATGACGTTCTACTCTTAACGAGTAGTGAACCCGCAACCTATAAAGGTGCCATGACTAGTTCTGACTCAAAACTATGGCTTGAGGCCATGCAATCCGAGATGGACTCTATGTATGAGAACAACGTATGGGATCTTGTTGACTTGCCTGCCAAGGTTCGTCCCCTTCAATGCAAATGGCTTTACAAGATAAAGCATTCTGTGGAAGGTCAACAAGATATCTATAAAGCACGACTAGTTGCTAAAGGTTTCACCCAAGTGCCAGGTTTGCACTACGATGAGATTTTTGCACCCGTAGTCATGCTGCGTTCCATTCGGATTATCTTAGCGATCGCCGCTTTTCATAACTATGAAATTTGGCAAATGGATGTGAAAACCGCCTTCTTAAACGGCTTTTTGGAGGAAGAGTTGTACATGGTACAACCCGAAGGTTTCATCGATCCTTTACATCCTAAGAAAGTGTGCAAACTTAAGCGTTCCATTTATGGACTTAAGCAAGCATCTCGGAGTTGGAATCATCGCTTCGACCAAGTGATTAAAGAAAATGGATTTACTCGATCGGTCGAGGAACCATGTTTATATATCAAGTCGAGTGGGAGCAAGATTGTCTTCCTAATATTGTATGTTGACGACATACTCCTGATTGGGAATGACATACCTCTCTTAACTTCGGTGAAAGTATGGTTGAAGAACCATTTCCAGATGAAAGATCTGGGAGAGGCACAAAGAATTATAGGCATCCGTATCTATCGAGATAGATCACGACGGATGTTATCTCTCAGTCAGGAGTCTTACATAGACAAAGTCCTAGAGAGATTCAGTATGACTAACTCCAAGAAGGGGTTCCTTCCTATGGCTCCAGGGGTGCATTTGAGCCAATCTCAGGCACCAGAGACACCGGAAGAGAAAGAGCGCATGACACGGATTCCTTATGCTTCGGCTATAGGATCAATCATGTATGCCATGATATGCACACGTCCAGACGTGGCATATGCATTGAGTATGACAAGTCGATTCCAACAAAGAACCAGGTGAATCACATTGGTTGGTTGTCAAGAACATTCTTAAGTACCTCCGGAGGACTAAAGATTGGGCATTGACTTATGGAGGCGATCAAAAGCTATGCATGCGCAACCGATTCTGTGAGATGCTAGCTTCCAAACGGATCGAGATGACTCGAAATCTCGATCTGGATTCGTTTTTACTCTTAATGGCGCTGCGATCACTGGAAGAGTTCGAAACAAATCTGTTTCTGAGATTCTACGACTGAGTCCGAGTACTATGCCGCGTCTGAAGCTACAAAGGAAGCGATATGGATGCGTCAATTCTTACATGGGCTCTCTGTAGTGCCTAGTTCGAATGACCCGATCACCATCTATTGCGACAATAGTGGTGCCATCTTCCAAGCTAAGGAGCCAAAGTCTAGCAACAAGTCTAGACATGTACAACGGAAAGCTCATCTAATCCGGGATTACGTGGAGCAAAAGGAAGTAGTGATAGAAAAGATTGCTACAGATGATAACATAGCAGATCCTCTCACTAAAGCATTACGACAAGATAAGCATGAAGGGCACGTTAATTCCATGGGAATTAAACGTGTTCCTAAGTTGTAGTACTCTTTTATGGATCAGATTCATTCTCTCTTGTACTCTATACGACATCATCGTTTTGATATTTTATATATATATTTTGTTTGTCATGTGGATTTGTACGACAAATTTTGAACACCACAAAGTGAACTGAACGAACATTATATCTTTTCAGTCCTTAATTGCCCACATGAGCTGATAACTCTGTCAATTATTTTGTGACGTTGGTTGATGGTGGGTTCAACGAGCCATAAGTCAACCGGTTGACCGACCAATCACGAGGCGATTTATACGGATATTTCGTAGGACACAATTGTGACATCGACGTGGAGTCCTAAATGTTTTATAACATTCGTTGGCCGGTCGTGGATAGGACTTCCATGGTGATCCTAAGAGTCGATTCTTTTGACTATCGACTGTCTCTTGAGACTAAAGGCGATTTTGGTGACTTTGGTTTCTTTCTCACGGTCATCCGTAACGGGGGCCAAGTTGATTTTTTCCGGTCATTTCATGCTTTGCTTAGATCGGAAGGAGTTCGAGTTGAAGGAAATATTCACCTTTATCGGTACTCGATATTTCTCGGGGCCACTCGAGGAGTCAGCTCGAAATGCATGGCCATGCTCGGATACGGATTCGTTTTATCAGTTAAGTTACTCTCTAGTCGGGGAAACCACTCTAGATACAGATCGATTGTAAAATACGACCTTTGTGGATCCAGATCTGCAAATTGTTTTACATTAAGTGGGAGAAATTTTAAATGAATATGAGAATCGGTTATCGCACATACACTTGTACGGACAAGTGGGAGTTTGTTGGAGCTTGTGTCCTCCAGTTAGTGCGGATAACGTCATTGCACATACACTTGTACGGACAAGTGGGAGCTTGTTGGGGTTGGTGTCCTTAACAGTTAGTGCAAGGACCTATAAACCTCTAAAAGGATCAAAGGGCATACTTTTGGTATTATTATCAGTTGATCCACGTTTATCAATAACGGTTGGCTTGCTAGATAAGTTTGACGTTATTGTCATACAGATGGCGGTGATCAACTGGTCCCTAAAAGTCACACCTATAGGATACGTTCGAGAGATGTGACGGTATGAAAATACAGTCATATAGATGCCAAATTTGACTAACCAGTTAGTCTGAGTTATTTGACTAAGATTTAGTCAAAATGTGATGTTGAGATATTATATTTAATACGGATTAAATATCATGGGCTAAGGCGAATTAACCAGTTAATTCGTAAAATTAAATATAAGCGATTTATATTTAATTAAATGTATATTGAATATAATTATACAATACTTTTTTTTGTCGGACACGTATTAATAATTCACTAACCCGTATTATTAGGCGATGCCTTAATTTCCGATAACCGATAACGATTTATAATACAAACCCGTCATATACATTTTAGCATTTTGGCGAACTGGACTTCGAGCTAAAATTAAGAGGAAGTGGAAGCCCACTTCCCCATGCAAACCGTCGGTCCGGCCGAACCAAACAAAAGGAGAGACTCCTCTCCTTTTGACTGACAAATTCATTTTACGAAAAACTAGGGTTTTGGAGATAGTTTCTCTCTAAAACCTAGATCTCACATCTCGAAAAACCTCACATCAGTTCTCCCAATATTGCAAGGCAATCGGAGAACACCATCTAGCCAAGGGCATATCTCGGACAAGTCTTGGGTGCAACAATTAGGAGGGAATCTCGTTTGATTTCTGTTCTTTACGCCGCACTATAAAGGACCCGAGGTTAATTCTTTACCTTTATCGTTTCTCTATTGTATTTATGTTTTATGACGATAATCGAATGTTAAATTTACGTTATAGTCCTAAATTTAAAGGGTATTATACGGATGTATACCCACATAAAGTACACCCCACACAACCAGAGCCCCATCCGTCTTAAAGTACTCTCAGCATTAGAGAAAGAGTCAGACTATCAGTAAGAGTTTGACGCGTGAGTCCCAACGCACCATCATGAAAATGCCGGTCCTGAAAATGCTTCTGCCATGTAGCCTTAGTAAGGCCCTTACCAAAACCATCCGGACACGTATTAAGACTCGAAAAACGACAATGAAAGCGCACAAGCTCGGGCATGAAAGAAGAAGCAAACCCCATGCCCTACCTGCACAAAAACCAATATAGCCACCAAGCAACCACCCGAACGAGAACCACCCTGTAGGAAACCGCACAAGTAGCTAGATGCAAGATACCCGAAAAGGAAAACTGACCACCAGTGTCTGCACCTTTTTATTTAATTGTTTTAGTTATAGCTTTTATTTTATTTGTATTTAGTTAGTTATTATTAAAATCAAAACCCCCCATTTCCCTTTAGACTAAATATAAACAGATGAATCTCATAATGTCTCCCTACGGATCGACCCTGATTACCGCTAACTTCTGTTAGTAGTAAATATGTTTATAAATTTTATTTTTGATACTAAACGACGGTATCAAATTTGGCGCCGTTGCCGGGGAGGCAGCGTAGTTTTATCTGTTTTTTTAGTTTATTTCTTGTCTCAAGGAACTTCGGTTCCTTGAGACCGTTCTTATGTTATTCGTTCTTCTCTTTCCGCAGGAAGAGAACGAAATTTTTGGTGCTTATTTAGCCAGACTTTCGGAATGGCTCGAGCCCAGACGAGATGCATTTTATGAACTCCAAATGTGCTGGACTATCTTCCGGGGTATGAATGATCCTACGCGAGCATACCTAGAATCTATTGGTAAGTGGGATTTCGAAGGAATCCCCGTAAATGAGGTATTAGAATTCTTTGATTGGTTTGCTGCTGAATCTCTTAAACCCAACTTTTCTCTTCATGTTGACTCAGATGAGGGGGTGGGTGAGACTTTAGAAATCGTTTTAGAAAATGCCGACGGAGACATAGAGGAGACCATTAGCGTGGTTGACAATCCTTTTTATGAGGATAGTTTAGAACCCCTTTATGATTCTTGCACTGATAGTGAGGACGATTGGGAGGATCTCTTTCCAAACCTCCAAATTGACGAGTCTAGCGATAAGGAGAGTGAGGAGGAAAATTTTGATAGTCTTGAGGTCATATGGGATAATTATGACAATGTAGATGAGCCTATTATAGAGGACCCGATTGAACCATTTGACTTTACAGCCCCTTGCATCTGAGATGATTATCCACCTTCTCCTTTAGCCTACCAGATTCCTCCACCTCATAGTTCTTACCCGTCTGAGCACCTGGATTCTACTCGCGTAATTTTTGAGTCAATTGCTACAGAGCTCCTTTATTTACCACTTGCGGTTAATTTGAGCTTCTATATTCCGCCCTTAGCTAGAGGGAGGAATAATTTTGTGAATGATTTTAGGACCTGTCATAGGAATTTGTTAGGCTTAAATGTTATTATATTTTACTTTCCTATGCTATTGCTGTCTTATGGTACTACTTACAGTTTTGTGTAGCACATGCGCAGAAGTTTGATAGGTTGCTGCGAGCTTTGAGCTGTTTTGATTGGACACAATTAGAGTAGTTGGCTGAAGAAAAAAAGAGGTCGAGCGGGACTTGACTGAAACCAGCGCTAGCCGGGAGGCAACCCGGAGTGTGATTTTTGTTATCTTGCGAATAAGCTTTGTTTTACAACACTATAGACTTTGCATTTGGGTTTAGGGCAATTTTGGGCACTGTATTTATGTGCAATTTGCAGGTTTTAGACCAAGTTAACTCAATTTATTGAGTTAATTCGAAGAAAGTATTGTTTCGTCAAGTAAGTCAGTCGATCAACCAGTACCAACGGTCGATCGACCACTATTGCTGCTGTACCTGTTTCGCGATCATTCCCCTGCTGTGTTTGGTTGTTTTGCGGAGCACGAAAGGGAGTACTTATTGGTAGCACTGCTGGCTACTGAAACCTCCTAGCTCACGCTGGTTTGGGGAGGATTCCTTTTGCGCTTAAAATCTTGTGAGTTTCCGAGTTCCTTTTCATGTCTTATTTAGTTATTTATCGCAAAAATCCCATTTCCATTTTGTTTCTTTTACATGATTTTGCACAATAGGGACATTGTGTGATTTGGTTTGGGGAAGGGTTTTGCGTCGCATTTGCATTGTTTTAATTGCATTTCAGTTACACGTTTATTGCATTTCTGCTTGCATTGTATTTATTTCCTATATATACAATAATCAAAATTCAATAAAATTGAAAAAATCCCAAAAATTCAAAAAAATTTCATGTTTATTTTAGCATGTGGGTCGAGTCGGAACGGTAGTATTTCAATTATGACATTGCATTTTCAGCTGTTTATGCCTAAGCCGTGCTTAATTGACATGTTATTAGTAGAATCTGTAGGAAATATCGGTATACTTCCTTTAAGATTATAAAGATTATAACGAAATTATGATTATGAATACGAGTCATAAATGAAATAGCATAAACAAAATAGAGAGATTAAGAATCAACCTTCGGTCCTAGCAAATATGGCCTAAGAACAATATCGAATTGATATTCGCCTAATCGTTGCACCCAAGATGCTATGAAAAATGCCCTTGTTCTTGCTAGAATAGATCCCCAAATTCACTAATTAATTTAGGGTTTTTGTGTTTTGTTTGATGAGAGAATATTAGGTCAAAATTAGGTTAGAAAAAATGATCTCCCACTCCTCTTTGAAAACCGTGTGAAAGAGCAAATAGAGGGAGATATTTTATTCCCTTTTTTTTTGTAACAACCGAAAAAAATAAGAAAATTATCTTCTTATTTTCGGTTTTTCCACCTACCAAAAATAAGGAGATTAAATCTTCTTATTTTGGTAGTTTTACAAAATGTATATAAAGTGTATTATTTATAAATTGTCATTTATTTTATTCCATATTCCTAAGTCTACACACAACAGCTTGCAGTCGATTTATTAATGCCGGTCTGTAATAATTTATTATGACAATATCGTACAATATATACTTTAACTATAAATATCGCATATTTATAATTAGCTAATTAAATATAACCGATTACGTTTAATTACGAATTAACATCTTAATTCGTTTAAGCTAACATTATATACATTAATTAAATATAACAGTTTATATTCAAATTACGAATTGACAGTTAATTCGTCTTAGCTAATATTATTTAATTAGATTAAATAATCGTCTCATCATCACATTGACTAACTGTTTAGTCAAATACATGGACTAACCATTTAGTCATATAAGGCATCAATGTTGTGGACAACGCCCTCGGGAACTGCGTCCGCGGGATCCACACTAGGCATTATCGACTCGAGGTTCTTTCGAATAGAATTAAGACAAATTAGAGTCGCCACCAAGTTTTATGGGAACTTGGAACCGTTCAAGTCAACTTTACACCTTTCATCGAAAAGCATAAAGCCAATCGACTACGAGTGATTAAAGATAAAGACTTGTACCCTATATCACTCGATTTAAATGACTCTCGTAATCCAATGGTATTTAGACGGATCCACAAACCATAGATTTTGAGTAAGGGGTGAGGGTACGTGTTAGGAAGCCCATAAGGACACCTAACCCCGCCCATCAATAACGGCCTCTACTAAGTCAAGTATCGGATTTCAAACAAGGTCGTAGCTACTACGATATATGATATGCAAACATCGTTTTAAAACCCTAACATGTGACAATAATTTCTATGTCGTTTAATTCATGAATACTAACTTTATCAAAGTTGTTTTAGCATGTTGGTTGATTGGAAGTAGAAGATGCGCAAACACGGCTTAGGAGGAATGGGGGAGCCATTGGGATCTATCCTATTACAACCCAGGCATTTCATGCCGACACAACGAGAAATAAATTACAAATCGATCTAATTACAACAACTATCGAAATTATTTTGACTCAATTAAAATAAAACCTATATACATGATACAAAATTACAACACAAACTAACAAAAAACAACTTAAACTATTATGACTTAACAAATAAAATAAATGTAAACAAAAAGCCTAAAACTAAGTTAGATTGATTAATGATGTTAGCCGATTTATTAATTAGTAAACAAATTAGACTAGAATTAAACTAATTAAATTAAATTAAACAAATACAAAGGTTTGAAATAAATTAGGTACAACTTATTGATTAAATTGAACCCAACTCATTATAATTATTCACCAATCCATATTTATTAAAATAGGATTAGTAAACAATTAAAGAAACAAAAGAAGAAAAGAAATCAAAACTGGCAGACCCGGGCAGTGCACGGATCAGAAGTCAGAACAGACCCGTGCAGTGCACGGTTTTTGTAGAAAACAAAGTTTTTTTTTTGGTGAAATGTAAGAAATCTCATTAAGCACAAAGACTATTACAAGCTAAATAATTAGGTTTATAGGATCAAACTACATTAAAAGATTATACAATGATAAGTGCATTGATCCAATTCATCTCTTGCTCATAATTCTTCGTATTCAGCTTCGCCTTTGCTTGAACCTTCATCAATCTGAGTATTTGAGTAATCAACGTAGCAGGTTTCAGTAGAACTCCTTCTGTTCTGGCATTATTGCGTTGCTGCCAGATTGAATAGTACACTGCCATGAACGCAAGTGTACAAATATTCTTCTTGTAAGCCGGCCATTTCCTTCTACCTATCCAAATAATACCATTCCCAGTTGGAACTGGGATTTGCAGGGATAAACATATAGCCTCCAACACAATTTTGGTATACCTGCATTCTTGGAAAAGATGACAGATATCCTCCTTCCCATTGTCACATATGCAACACTGGTCATTAACAGTAACACCATGCCTAAAGAGTTTATCTTTGACATTCAGAGCCTTCCTAAGCAGAAGTCAGCAGAAGAAACTGTGTTTAGGTACCATCCAGCTCTTCCAAATTAACCTTGCCCACCCAACCTGTTGTTCTTTCTGCCTTCGCCACTCATAACCTGAGCTGACCGTGTAACCTTTCATGTCTGCAAGCCAACAACCATTGCTGTACCCAGCAGAGAAAACATCCCTAACTGAGCAAATTGTCTTCCAGTTTCCACCCATGTGAGTCCTAGGATTGTGATTAACCCACTCATTGCCTTTCATATAAATTTGGTGCACCCATTTAACCCACAAACTGTCAGGCTTGCTATATATCCACCATACCAACTTCCCCATTGTAGCTGTGTTCCAAGTAAAGCTATTTTTAAGTCCAAGTCCACCCTCCTTTTTGGGGGTACAAACCTGGTCCCAATTAACCAAGGGGGTTCTCACATATATACAAGATCCATCCCAAAGGTAGTTCCTACAAATGCTATCAATCTTCCTCAGAACTCCTTTAGGTATTAAGAAAATGCTGGTCCAGTAGGTGTAAAGAGAGGTAAGCACAGCTTGAACCATCACCAACCTTCCTGCATAAGATAATTTTCTGGCACCAAAAGATCTAATTCTGTCCACAATTTTATCAACTAATATTTGACAGTCCTTCTTCCCCATTTTCCCTGCAACAATTGGAATGCCAAGGTACTTAAAAGGAATGTTACCCTCAACACAACCAGAAGCACTAATGATATGATCCCTGTCAGTCTTTGGGACACCATTAAAGTAGATGTTTGATTTGAGCTTGTTCATATGCAGGCCAGAAGATTGTGAGAAGGTGGCAAAAGATCTCAAAAGCACCATTACAGACTGAGTATCCCCTCTGGAGAATAACAACAGGTCGTCTGCAAACATAAGGTGACTTAATTTCAATCCTCCACACAAAGGATGGAACCTGAACTTCAGATTGGCAGTTGTAAAGTGTAGAATTCTAGAGAAATATTCCATGGCAATTGTAAACAAAAGGGGAGATAAGGGATCCCCCTGTCTCAATCTTTTCTTCCCTTTAAAAAACCCAAAAGGCTCACTATTCAGAACTAGTGAGTATGAAGCAGTATTGATGCACTCCATAATCATTAACACCAAATGAGGAGGAAAATTTAAAGCAGTTAGCATCTGTTGAATGAAGCTCCAATTAACTGAGTCATATGCTTTTTTGAGATCTACCTTGATGAGACATCTGGGAGATACAGAAGCTCTCTTGTATAACCTGATGATGTCTTGGCACACTAAGATATTCTCAATAATATTCCTTCCTTTAATAAAACCACCTTGGTTGGGACTGATAATGTTGGGAAGGACAGTGGCCAACCTTGCACACAGCAATTTAGATATGACCTTATAGATCACATTACAGCAGGAAATGGGTCGAAACTGTGTGACATTCTCAGGCATTTCAACTTTTGGGAAAAGAGAAACAATAGTATGGTTAGCTTGCTTTAATAGCTTTCCATTTTTAAAGAAATCTTTAACCACAGTACAAACATCCTCTCCCACTATACTCCAGGCTGTCTTATAAAAACCACTAGAGTACCCATCTGGCCCAGGTGCTTTATGGTCAGGAATTGAGAAGACAACATTTTTACATCCAAATCGGATACAGGTGCCAACATGATATCCCAATGTTCAGCCATACATACAGGGCCTTTTTGCACTACGAACATTAACCTGTTTTTCTGAATCCTCCGTACCCAGTAAACCTTGGTAGAATCTCAAGAAAGCTTGCTGAATCTGGCCAGGTTCAGTCCAAACACCCTGATCATCAGCAACTTTGAAAATTTTGTTCCTAGCTTGTCTCCCTTTAATGCAACTGTGGAAGTAGCTAGAGTTTCAGTCACCTTCTTTCAACCAAGTTGCCTTTGATTTCTGAAGCAGGAAACTATCACAAGCTTTCTGAAGCTCCTGGAAATCTTTAGCAGCTTGCCTCTCAGTGCCCATAAGATCAACATTACTATGATCCCTTCTCAACTGATCCTGGACATATTCAAGATGCTTGCGAGCTCTCATAGCATTATTCTCAACATCCTCAAAAAGAGCACTATTCAATTCCTTCAAGGGTTTCTTTAGCATTTTGCAAAATAAATTACGGAAAAATTCAATAAATTAAATTTACATATTTTGAACCTTAAAAAATAATAAAAACAAAATTTACAATATTAGAAACAAGTAAAACAAATTAAAGGTTAATTAATTATAAATTAAATTAAATAATTACGAACTAGGTTAAAAACAATTCTAATTTGTCAACGAGTGCAAATGAAAAGGTGTTAAGCACGCACTTCCATGCTAGCGAGAAAATTAGTGAATGGGAAGATGAATTCAATTAAAAATTAGAAGATTGCAAATTTCATTTACAATAATGTTATTTTACTCCTAATATGCCTAATGAATTAACGAACTAAATTGAGGTGTTAAATTAGTTGAAAGAATTGTGTAAAGGTGGCCTACTATTACGATGAATGAAAAGATCAAAGTTAAAACAAAGGTACAAATAACATACTACGTCAATTAGATTGATTTAATTCAGTCCGATTCCAAATACGAGGATATGTAAATGAGAAGGGGATACGACCGACCAATCTGGCGGATTTCTTTCCCAACTCAAATCAACGCGGGTATTCGGAATGGCACTTTAACTCATACTCATACTATACTAATGTTTCATAGTTAACGATGTTACACGATGTATAATATATAAAATACGCGATAGAAAAACAAATAAAAATAACGAAATAAAAAGGGAAAGAAGGAGGATTTGATGCATCCTCAACCTACATGTATCGTTGACACCGTCTTGGGTCGTAATAGAGCGTAGATTTTATCTCGAGGGGCCGTCGTCGACGAAGACAATTGAAATTGAATTTTGAAATCACGAAACAACACGTTCAAAAGGCAGACTTGAGCAGCGATTTTCAATCACTCACCACGACTTCGTTTCTCAATGATTTTTCAATCCGAAAGATGTTTTGGAAACTAGAAAGACTGAATTTTGTGAATATGGAAATAAACCAGAAGTTTTAATAGGATTTTTGCACGAGAATCAAGGCCAAAGATCACGACAGAAACCCGAAAACAAGATTTGTGTCCCTGTTTTCAAGCGGCTGTCACGGCTTTAGTTTAGGGTTTTTTTGGATGATTTATGGTTGTTATTTGCAGTATGATGTGGGAATAACTTAGAGGAATGAAAGTATGGCAGAGGGGAGGTATTTATAGGGAGTTAAAGTAGGGTTTAAGGTAGGTTAGGCGAGAGGAAGAGCCGTCGGGTTGCTTCTGTTTGTCTTCCACTTTGACTGCTCTTTTCGTGGATAAAGAGATAGGATTTGTTAGGGTTAGATGCTAGGTTACTTGGGGATTAAGGTAAGGATGAATGTAGGCTATGTTTAGCATGAAGGGAGGTGAATTTGAGACGAGAATAAGAGCATACACGGACGGGTTCATGCTCTGTTTTGGAGCTGCCGTACACGGCTGTTTTGGCAAGGTTTTGGGCTCGGTTTCTTAATGGGCAAGGTACTAATAAGTGGTATAGGATGCGGGTATGGATGTAGGTCTGGTAGGAAGCAGGTTGGACGAGTTTTAAACGAGTTTGAGGTTGTTTAATGGACTCGGGTTGAAGGGTGACGGGCTAGCTGTGTGGGCTATTTATGTCGTGAGTTTGGGAGGGTTTGGACGTGGTTTTGCATGGGGTTAGGGCCTGGTTGTGAGGGTGAATGATGGGTTGGGTTATGGGTCAGGAGTTGGCTCGAGTTTGCTTCGAAAATCGTGCTCAAATCAAGTTGAAAACGAGCTCAAAATCGCGTATAAAACCATCGTAAAAAACGAGTTCTTCAAATACGATTTATAAAACGATTTAAATTGATTTTTCAAATCAAGTAACTTAAGAATGATTTTTCAAATCAAATATCTATTTTATTTTCAATAAAATAAACTTAAGAAAATAAATTCAAATTAAAACAATCAAATGAATTCACTTTAAAAAACATTAATTTAAATATCATTTTAATTGATAAAATATTTCATCGACGACGCCCATTCTACATCGTAAAACGAGCTCCAAATAATGACAATGACAACTAAAGAATACATATGTCCTATCATCATCGGGTGTTTGTCGGGTTCTCTATAAATTCCAATATCGACGGATACGGGTATCTACAAATGTGATTACATTTCCATAATCACATCTCTCAAACACATCCTTTAAGTGTGACTTTTAGGGACCAGTTAATCACCGCCATCAGTATGATAATAACGTCAAACTTTCTAGCAAGCCAACCGTTATTAAGTAATCGTTAATGAACTGATAAAATACTAAGTATACCCTTGTGAACCTATAAGAGATTTATAAATGTTATCACACTAATTGTGGAGGACACAAGCTCCAAAAATCTCCCACTTGTCCTCACAAGTGTATGTGCGATAACCGATTCTCATATCCTAAAATTTCTCCCACTCAATGTAAAACAATTTGCAAAATCCGTATTCACAAAGGTCGTATTTTACAAGTGATCAATATCAAGAGCGGTTTCCCCGACTAGAGAGTAACTTAACTGATAAACGAATCATCATTCGAGCATGGCCATGCATTTTAGTTACAACTCCTCGAGTGGCCCTGAGAAATAAGTAAACCTGATAAAGGTTGGATATTTTCCTCAACTCGAATCCTACAGATATAAGCACAGTATGAAATGACCCAGAAAAAATCTGCTTAGCCTCCAGTTACGGTCGACCATGAGAAAGAAACCAAAGTCACAAAAATAATACCCAGAGTTATCAGCTCATGTATGCGATTACGGACCAAAACAAATATAATGTAATTTAGTTCACTTTTTGGCGTTCAATGTTGTCAGTACAATCCACATGAAAAACAAAATATGAAATAAAACGATGAGGTTATAAATAGTATATGAAAAAGATAATGTATCGAATCCATAATCAACTACTATAACTCAGGAACACGTTTAATTCCCATGGAAATAACGTGCCCTTCATGCTTATCATATGACAATGGTTTAGTGACAGGGTCCGCGATGTTGTCATCCGAAGCTATCTTGTCAATCACTATCTCTTCTTGCTCCACGTAATCATGGATCAGGTGAGCCTTCCGATGTACATGTCTAGACTTGTTGCTAGACTTAGGCTCCTTAGCCTGGAAGATGGCACCTCTATTGTCACAATAGATGGTGATCGGGTCAATCGAACTAGGAATTATCGTAAGTCCTTGAAAGAATTGACGCATCCATATAACTTCCTTTGCTGCTTCCGAAGCGGCATAGTACTCGGATTCAGTGGTAGAATCTGCTACAACATCCTGTTTGGAACTCTTCCACTGATCGCAAAGACCATTAAGAGTGAAGACGAACCCAGACTGAGATTTTGAATCATCTCGATCCGTTTGGAAGCTAGCATCTGCGTAACCGATTACGCATAGCTTAGTATCTCCTCCATAAGTCAATACCCTATACTTAGTCCTCCGTAGGTACTTAAGGAGGTTTTTAACAGCTATCCAGTGTGTTTCACCTGGATTCTTTTGGTACCAACTCCTCATACTCAATGCATATGCCATGTCTGGACGTGTGCATATCATGACATACATGATTGATCCAATGGCTGATGCAGAAGGAACACGACTCATGCGCTCAATCCTTTCAGGCGTCGTGGGTGACTGAGACTTGCTCAAATGCATCCCAGGAGTCATTGGAAGGTTCCCCTTCTTGGAGTTGGTCATGCTGAACCTTTCAAGAATCTTATCCAAATAAGACTCCTGACTCAGTGATAACATCCGTCGTGATCTATCTCGGTAGATACGGATTACCAATATAAGCTGTGCCTCACCCAGATCTTTTATCTGGAAATGGTTCTTCAACTATCCTTTAACCGAAGATAAGAGAGGAATGTCATTCCCAATCAAGAGTATGTTATCGACATACAATATCAAGAAAACAATCTTGCTCCCACTCGACTTGATATATAAGCATGGTTCCTTGACCGATCGAGTGAAACCATACTCTTTTATCACCTGGTCGAAACGATGATTCCAACTCCGAGAAGCTTGCTTAAGTCCATAAATGGAACGCTTAAGCTTGCACACTTTCTTAGGATTTTCAGGATCTATGAAACCTTCGGGTTGCACCATGTACAACTCCTCCTCCAAATAACCGTTTAAAAAGGCGGTTTTCACATCCATTTGCCAAATTTCATAGTCATGAAAAGCGGCAATCGCTAAGATAATCCGAATGGAACGCAGCATAACTATGGGTGCAAAAATTTCATCATAATGCAATCCGTGCACTTGAGTAAAACCTTTTGCCACTAGTCGTGCCTTAAAGGTATCTGGTTGCCCGTCTACAGAACGCTTTATTTTGTAAAGCCATTTGCACTGTAGAGGTTTTACCTTATTAGGTAAATCAACAAGATCCCATATGTTATTCTCATACATGGAGTCCATCTCGGATTGCATGGCTTCAAGCCAAAGCTTTGAGTCGGAACAGGTCATGGCACCTTTATAGGTAGCGGGTTCATTACTCTCTAGGAGCAAAATGTCATTCTCCTCGACCATACCAATGTATCTGTCCGGAGGATTAGAGACTCTACCCGACCTCCTAGGTTCCTGAGGAATGTTAACCGTATCATCAGTTGAAGGAACAAATTCCTCCATCTGTTCCTCGGTTGTTGCTTCTGTAATCTACGACAGCTCGAAGGTTCTATTACTTGACTTGTTCACAAGAAATTCTTTCTCTAAGAACGTCGCACTAGCCGCAACAAAAACTCGATGTTCGGTAGGCGAATAGAAGTAATGACCAAACATTCCTTTTGGATAACCAATAAAGTATGTCTTGACCGATCGCGGGCCGAGCTTATCCTCGTGTCTCCACTTGACATAAGCCTCGCAACCCTACACCCGAATAAAGGACAAGTTGGGGACCGTTCCCCTCCACATTTTATATGGAGTCTTGTCGACAGCTTTAGTCGGACTTCAGTTAAGTATAAGAGCACCTGACAAAAGAGCAAAACCCCATAATGAATCAGGTACTACCGTGTGACTCATCATGGATAGAACCATATCAAGTAGTGTTCGATTTCTCCGTTCGGACACACCATTTAATTGAGGTGTTCCAGTTGGAGTTAACCTTGTTCTGGTATTCCTTGAATTTTTCAAAGTACTCACTTTTATGCTTCATTAAGTAGACATATCCGTATCTACTCAAATCGTCCGTGAAAGTGATAAAATATCTATAGCCATCTCTAACGGTAATTGACATAGGTCCACATACGTCAGTATGCATGAGTCCTAATAGGTCACTCGCACGCATTCCAACACCTTTAAAGGAAATTCGAGTCATTTTGCCGATGAGACATGATTCACACGTGCCAAATGTAGAAAAATCGAATACGGGAATAGTCCCATTCTCGACGAGTTTCTTTACACGTTTTTCATTTATGTGTCCCATTCGACAATGCCATAGATAAGTTTGATCTTTGTCACCAACCTTTAATTTCTTATTATTCACGTGTAATATATCTGTGGTTTAATCTAAGATATAAATTCCATTCATGGAAACTGCTTTGCCATAAATCATTTCATTGAAAGAGAAAATATAGCTATTATCCTTTATTGAAAATGAAAAACCTTCTTTATCAAGTACGGAAAAAGAAATAATGTTCTTAGACAAACTGGGTACATAGTAACAGTTATATAAATATAACTCAAAACCACTAGGGAGTTGGATTACGTATGTTCCCTTTGTGACTGCAGCAACTCTAGCTCCATTCCCGACTCGCAGGTCCACATCACCCTTTCCGAGAGGTGTGATGTTTTTTAGGCCCTGCAAATGATTACACAGATGAGAACCACAACCAGTATCAAGTACCCAAGTTCCGAAACTTGCATGGTTAATCTCAATCATATGAATATAATATGACATACCAACAGGAGTGACGCGGCCTGCTTTTATGTCCTCACGGTACACGGGATAGTTCCTCCTCTAATGTCCAGTCTTGTGACAATGGTGGCACTCAATGTCACCGCCCTTGCTCTTTGTCTTGCCTTGTGAGCCACTAGTCTCACCAGGCCAACTCTTACCATTTCCTGGCTTCTTAAACTTTGGCTTTCCTACAGTTAGGTCGACGGGAGCTTTGCCCTTACACTTATTCTTGTTGGAAATCATGAGAACATCTTGCTTCATGCTCCCACTCAATTTCATATCCTTCTCGGTCTGTACGAGAAGTGAGTGTAGCTCATGAGGACTTCTGTTCATGTCATTCATGTAGTAATTTTCCCTGAAAAAGGCAAAACCATCATGAAGTGAATGAAGCATACGGTCAATGACTATGCTCTCACAGATTTTGCAATCAAGTGCCTCCAATTTCTCGACATTCTCAATCATGTTAAGAATGTGTAGGCTAACCGGTTGGCCCTTCTGGAGTTTCGCATGAAAGAAGCGATAGGTATGATCATAAGTAACGATTCTCGGTGCTTTTGAGAACTCGTTAGTGAGCGTGGTGAAAATATTGTTTGCACCTTGGGCAATGAAGCGTCTTTGTAAATTGGTTTCCATTGCAAAAATGAGTACGTTCTTTATCGCACCCACTTTCATGACGAATTCACTATAAGCAAGTGACTCGTTAACTCCTGCATTGGGGCCTGGGTTTACCGGTATTGGCTCAGTTAAGTACTTGAGCTTACCGTCAGTAATGGCAGCATTCCGCAATGATGCCTCCCAGTCCGCAAAGTTGGACCCGTCATTTTCCAGACGTGTGAACTGATTCATGTGGTCCATAAATGCTTTTAGCCAGGACTCGCGTCCAAGTGTGGCACTTGGCATTGGGATTTCGTTATTTCCAGCCATTTGTTGTAACAGTATTATCAAAATAAAACGTATTCTACACTGCGAAAAAGAAGAATAAAATATAATAAGCATACTCATCGTTATGATTTAAGTCTAATGCAATACTGTTATAACGCGAAGACTCAAGCATAAATACAATTGACCTCCCTCAAGAATTATATAAATTATCCCAAGACTCAATTATCTGTAAATTGATAAGCCAACCTTTTGGCTAATTCTACTTTTAGAATTCTTGGTCGAAAAATTTCTGTAAATTCTATCTATAGTCCATCATAATCATGAGAAACTCTTCGGATTATAATGTTGAGGTAAACTAAGTCAACACAAACTACTTACCCAATGTAGAAGGGGTCATATGGAGAGTAAGGTCATATATGCCTACCGACGAAGAAGGGATTCATAGCTGTTTGGCCTATAAAGACTAGTCTCAATTTCAGTTTTAGAGGAAGATCTCATCAACTTTATTTTAAATCATTTTAAGTGAACTAATATCTAGCATGGGAGAATGAATAAACTAAGGTGATGGCTTAAAATTGTGTGACATCTGTATGTCTATGAAAACTAACATTCAATCTATATGAGTCAATTTTCATGCATTTTAGTAGGTGGTTTGGTTTAGGCGGAATATGATGCACTAACTATCATGTGAATGAAAAACAATAAGAATGGTAAAACATAAAACAAAAATAAAGTCCTAGTGTGGCCTATTTACCAAAATGAACACAAATACAACTTTGGAATCCATCCTTGGACCCGAGAAGTTTGTCTTGATGTTCCATCTTGGTCCACGTAGCGGGAGTGAGCAATCCAATCTCCATCTTTAGTCTTCTGAAAAATTACAATTTAAAAATTACATAATAAACCTATTTACATTCTAATTTCAAAACCATAATACTTAAAGAAAACCAAAAGGAGATACGAGATCTCAAAACTACATTAAAAATTATGTTTCCATCATTACGAAAACATAATTTAACTAAGGCCATACTAGGTATTACAAATTACAACCGATTGCAAAAATACGTAAAATAAACCATTCAACAAAACATTCAACTAAATAAAAATGCATCAACTATAAAATTAGTCATTGAAGACATAATTCCTTAATTATGTAGAGTAATTTATCCAAACCACCTATTTAAATAATCAAATTATGTGACAATTCCTCAATTACTCACATTAATTTTAATCCTAATACATATTAATCTTGTAATATGAATTAATCCAACATTATTTTAAACCTCTTTAAAATAATTAGGTATCTTAATATGTGAACCTTATCACAACAAATAATCATACATTAAAAATTTATAATTATAATTATTGGCCAAAAACTATAAAAAAAAATTTTATTAAAGCTCTCGGCAAATAAAAAAACAGAAATTTTTTTTAATGCTCACGGCATCGAGCATAACCAAAAAAAACAGATTCCATTTTTTTTCTTTCCGGGAATTCGAAAAACAAAAACTGGTTTTTTTTATTATTAAAATTGCCCTCGGCATGAAACAAAAACCGAAACAAAAAAACAGAAAAAAAAATTTCCTATTTTTTTATTTCTGCTCAAGGCAAAACAGCCCAAAAACGAGAAATGTTTTTTTCTTCTCGGCACAACCACAAATCGAAAAAAACAGAAACTTTTTTTTTCTTTTGTCACTCGGGATTATGCCCTAAAATCGAAAAAAACATTTAGATGAACAAATTCGTTTATAGTTGCTATTAGAACAAGATTGGCATAATCATGAACATATAAATTAATGAAACATGATTCTAAACTACAATTTAAAACCATATATGCCAAAAACTATATAGCAAAAACAAATTTAACATCATCAAACAAGATGTTTCCATTTACATTTTAATTTAATTCTTATTAAATCAAAACATCTACAAATTATCATATTATCATCTTAACCTATTAAAATGGAATAAATTATCATATTAACATCTACAAATTAAAACCATATATGCCAAATACTATGAATAAATCAAAATGGAATTAATCATCAAAATAACAGAAAACATATCGGCTGAAAAAAAATGTCACGGCAAAAAAAATCTTCTCGGCCGAATAATTTTTTTTTTTTCGATTCTTCAAATTTTTTGTTTAAATCATTTATGAAAATCATACAAAAATAATTTCATGGCCTATGCTCTGATACCACTTGTAGGAAATATCGGTATACTTCCTTTAAGATTATAAGGATTATAACGAAATTATGATTATGAATACGAGTCATAAATGAAATAGCATAAACAAAATAGAGAGATTAAGAATCAACCTTCGGTCCTAGCAAATATGGCCTAAGAACAATATCGAATTGATATTCGCCTAATCGTTGCACCCAAGATGCTATGAGAAATGCCCTTGTTCTTGCTAGAATAGATCCCCAAATTCACTAATTAATTTAGGGTTTTTGTGTTTTGTTTGATGAGAGAATATTAGGTCAAAATTAGGTTAGAAAAAATGATCTCCCACTCCTCTTTGAAAACCGTGTAAAAGAGCAAATAGGGGGAGATATTTTCTTCCCTTTTTTTTTGTGTAACAACCGAAAAAAATAAGAAAATTATCTTCTTATTTTCGGTTTTTCCACCTACCAAAAATAAGGAGATTAAATCTTCTTATTTTGGTAGTTTTACAAAATGTATATAAAGTGTATTATTTATAAATTGTCATTTATTTTATTCCGTATTAATAAGTCTACACACAACAGCTTGCAGTCGATTTATTAATGCCGGTCTGTAATAATTTATTATGATAATATCGTATAATATATACTTTAACTATAAATATCGCATATATATAATTAGCTAAATAAATATAACCGATTACGTTTAATTACGAATTAACATCTTAATTCGTTCAAGCTAACATTATATACATTAATTAAATATAACAGTTTATATTCAAATTACGAATTGACAGTTAATTCGTCTTAGCTAATATTATTTAATTAAATTAAATAATCGTCTCATCATAACATTGACTAATTGTTTAGTCAAATACATGGACTAACCATTTAGTCATATAAGGCATCAATGTGATTACATTTCCATAATCACATCTCTCAAACACATCCTTTAGGTGTGACTTTTAGGGACCAGTTGATCACCGCCATCAGTATGATAATAACGTCAAACTTTCTAGCAAGACAACCGTTATTAAGTAATCGTTAATCAACTGATAAAATACTAAGTATACCCTTGTGAACCTATAAGAGATTTATAAATGTTATCACACTAATTGTGGAGGACACAAGATCCAACAGAATCACATATGCCTATCTACGAATTTCGTTAATTATTTGCTTAATTTGAAACTTGACTTAGATTTTTGGCAAACTACATTATATTCTGAGTTTTAGAGCCTTTTAACTGGTGACATTCAAGACCGGTTTATTTAGGAATGTGAGTAGTACTCCTTATGAGACATGTTATATCAATATGCATAAATATGAACTTAATCTGCTTAATACTTGTATGCATTCGGGTTTGTGGTCAGTTGACACATGTGGAAGAGGTTCTCCTTTATTCATTTTACCCATAAGCCCCACAAAAGCCAAATTTGCTTTTTTTTTGTCCCATAAGCTACATTCCATATTTAGCCTACCCTTGCTGAGCTAGTATTGGTAGTCGTTCGGGAATATTTTATTGCATTTTGGTTTTTATGTCTCGTGTTGAGAATATGTTGGTGAAATGTTGAAGGGAAAGAAAAGAAAAAGGAAAAAAACACAGAAACAGGAATTCGAAAAAAAAAAGATCAGTCGATCGACCGTCCCACTTGGTCGATCGACTGCTTGCTGCAGTAGCGAAAGAAAATTCGAAAAATCACATGGTTTTTATTATTATTAGATGGTGATTTTGTTCCCATGTTGCGATTAATATTATTTGGGGAATTAATATATTGTGGAATTGTGAGATTAATGCTTGATATTTAGCACCGTTTCGATTGAAATCTTGAGTATGAAGTTGGAATATTTTATAATTTGGTGTTTAGTAGTTACTAGCTTTGCTTTAACTCCTTTATCCAAATTCATTTTAGCCCCTTCTTACCTATAGCCTCACATATCCAAATTTACCTCGGCATGTGTCATGGTCTTTAATGGTTGGAATGCATATGTACGGTTGTAGAGATCATTTTCATATTAGACTGCAGGCATGTTCTTATAGGTCGTAGTTAGGTGAGAGTCATTACAAAATTACTTCTTTCTATCTTTTACATATATTCACCTATGCTTATTTGTGTGATTTGAGCGACCCGTGAGAGTCCAATATGATAAGTCTCTATAGTTTAAAGTTCAGCAATTTTTAACGACTACATAACTCGTTTTCATGATTCATATTACTAATTGATTGTTCATTTTTAGCATTAAACTGGTTTAGGCTTTGCAGTTTGCATTTAGCTCTGAGAATGAACGCGTTCCATTAGGTTTTAAGATCGAGTCTAGTTCTTGCTTGGGGACAGGCAAGGGTTTGGTTTGGGGAAGTTTGATGTGTGTCCTAAATATGATGTTTTACGCCTGTATGCTACTATTTTCCCTATTTCCGTCTACTTTCGTGTTTTTGTGTAATATTGCAGAAATCGGAAGAATACAGCGAAAAATGAGCCGAATCCGTCCCGGAGTACTAGGCATAGGACCTGACGTGAAGTAAAGACTCGGCAAGCAAACTTGGTGCGCGTATTGAGGCCTGAAAGACAAATTTACGAGGCTTTTGGAGCAAAGTACCTGTTGAAGCAGTCGATCGACTGATGCCCTTAGTCGATCAACCAGAGCATGATTACTAAATCAAATCAGAAGTTACTGTACAACACCTTTGGTCGATCGACTGGTCCCAGTGGTCAATCGACCGCACCACGACTCTGACGTGCAATTAAAAGATTGGAATTCCGAAGCCCACTTGTAATTAGGTTTAGGAATAAGTTACGTGACTTCTCTATAAAACGTAACATCATTCATCAGTTTTAGGGGAGGTCTCTCGCATCAGAGAGAGGACATTAGGACAGTTTTAGATCTAGTTTTACATTAGTTCAAATTAATTCTAATTCATTCAATTTAGTTTAATTCGCAATAAAAGTTCTTGCAATCGGATTCTTCCTGCCCTTTCTATTTCGGTAATTCCTATTCTTATTTACAGTTTACTTCAATTCTTGCAGTAATTTAGAATTAGTAGTTAGATTCCAAAGCCCTAGTTTTCATTATTTCAATTTTATTGTCCAATCGTTAAAATCATGCTTTCTTTTATCGTTATTAGTAATTTCGTAGTCGTTATTAGTTTTACTATGCGTAGCTAATCCACCCATGCTAAGATGCTAGGGGATCTGCAGCATAGACGACGTAGAATAGGTAGACCTGATTCGAGTCTTGGTCGATCGACCGATGTCAATAGTCGATCGACTGAGCCCGTTGGTCGATCGACAGGCTTAGATGGTCGATCGACTGTATCACGTAAGAATCAGCACTGTTCAATTGTTTTAATTGCAATATTTAATGAAAGATCGAGAGGATATTTGTTAAATGCTTAGGAATTGACCGATCCAATAGATCGAGAGATAGGGGAGGGCAATAGACTACCAATTGAACGACTAAATTATACTAAGATCGAAAGATAGGTAAAATTTAGGTATTAGGAATCATTTTTCAGGGCGAGAACTAGTATTAGTGATACTTAGGGACCCGTAGCTAGAGCGGAAGATGTTACTTGTTAAGTTGGACCGAGAGGACTACTTATTTGCCCATCTTGCATGATTATATCAGACTTACATAAGATACTGCCGTCATAGCTGCAGTGAACCGATCGTCTTAGCTTCCCTTTTATTATTGTCTACACCTTTTTATTTAATTGCTTTAGTTATAGCTTTTATTTTATTTGAATTTAGTTAGTTATTATTAAAATCAAAACCCCCATTTCCCTTTAGACTAAATATAAACAGATGAATCTCATAATGTCTCCCTGCGGATCAACCCTGCTTACCGCTAACTTCTGTTAGTAGTAAATAGGTTTATAAATTTTTTTTTTTTGATACTAAACAACGGTATCACCAGGCAATGGAGGTTATACTGGGAAAGGATGTCAACCAGGCTGGGGATCAGGACGTTGTTCAGGCTACTGAAGTGGTAGTGGATGACGCGCATGGTGTCCCCGAAACTGCAGTTTATTTTTGTTAGAGATACATTTTTCTGGATAAAATTACACTTTTTATGTGCATTAAGATATACTTTTTCGTTTATTGATCTAGAAGTGGCTGTTGAGGATGTAGTGAAGGATGCATCCATAAAGTTTATGGAATTTACAAGCACTGTGTATTCTACTGCAGAATTAGATGAGGCTTTTCATGGGGTTGCGGAACCTGGCGATGTCGGTATGGCTGTAAATAATGAGCCAGTCTATGTGAAGATGCCTGTTCAGGAAATGTGTGTCCCGCGTAGTGATCTAAGCCACCATTTCTTTTTACTTCACTAAAGCGAGCCCTTATCGTGCGTGGATCATGTCTTTGAAAACATTGGTTGTTTGATTGACTCTGGGGCACCGGCTCCAAATCAGAAGCTGCTCACGCATACTCTAGAATTCAGTCACAAGCTCCTCACGCCGGTGTTTAGTTTGAGAAAAGATGTTATTGACTATGTTTTTAATTAATAAAATGCGTTTAATAAATGGTCAGTCCATTATTTAATGCAAACAGTCTCTAAGGTATTACAAATATTTTACGTTTGTTTTGCTAATTAAATAATTCTTTTGTAGGGAAAAATTGGTGACTTTTAGTGAGTTTTATTTCATCACCCGGGAAGACACTGCACCCTTGTATCCTAATCAGCAAATCATGACTAGTGTGATTAATGGTTGGTGTTTATTACTCAATCACATCATGAAGCCTTCACTAGTGGGCATTTCCCATTGTTTCTTAGGCCTTAGTCACACGGTAAATCTAACAAAAAATATAACTTCTTGGAGCAGAAAGTATAAAACGGTTATCCTTGTTCATTAACACTGTTATTCTTTCAACATTAGGACCCTACGTGGGATATTTGGAAGGCCCAATGGATCGGAAAAGTGTTGAACAAAGAAGATGAAGTTTTCGGAGGTTGGGATAATTAGGCTAAATCTTGTTTTTCACCATTTCAGCTTGATACGGACATGGTATGTGCCTAAACATTTAATGTGGAATATGGTGAAACTTTAGGGCTGTGTACAATTTTTGATATAACTCTATGTATATTTCAGATCTTGTTCCTTTTGTTATCTGGCGATGGTGATAATTACAGCTGCGCTTGCATAAACTTCTTATCCGAGTATATTGAGTACCTGGACAACCGAACTTACGATGAAGATTTAGAAAAGCTGCCTTACGGAGGAATTGCACGTATTGCGGTAATGTTTCCATGTAAAATACATCCTTGCATGTTTTGTTGTTTTTCTTAAAGGATATAAGTTTTTTTTTATTTACCTGATCTCATTCTAAGAATTACACTGATTTAAAGTTACACTATTTTCGCTTTGGTGTTACACTTTTTCCTGTTGATGTTACACTTTTTTCGCTTCTATTTAACACAGATTATTGTATATATACAGGTTGACTTAACGGGGAAGTATTTGTTGTTGAAAGGTCTGTCTAAACGCGCAAAGGTTAGTGAGTTTAAGCTCGTTAACATTGGTTTCTATTGGCAAGGGATGGGTATTTGAGAAATGACTGTGGTGTTTACATGATGCTTCATATGATGTTTTATTGTGGGAAGTTGTTTGAATGTGGCCTAGGGAAAGCAGAGTGTATAAACCTATTCCGTGATGGGATTGCGGCGACCCTCGTCCTATGTGACATTAACAAGGACAGGGAAGACGTATTACACTGGGTTTCTGCGTTTAAAGAAGTTGTTGTTCATTCTTCGACAATTAAGTTCAAAGTTTCTGGTAAGAGGAAATCAGATGGTGCCCTGTCGCCTAGAAGCAGTAAGCGTGCCTGCCTCTGCCATTCAATCGGGAGAGCTGGCCCTAGTATGCGGCCTCTTGCTAGTAAAGTACTATCCTCTGTTAAGAGTCATTCTCGGGGAAAGGGGGATGGTTTGGGCTGCTCTATCAACTGCGGGAGGGGTTGTTTGAAGAATCAAATGGTGTCCAAATTCCTCCGGAACAACCAAACATTGATCAAGGATATTCCAACGCTGAAAAAGCATGTTGCCGACTATTGCTTATTAGATGACCACAATTTTGAGGATCGGTCTATGTTTATGCCTTTGGCCTACTCTAAACTACGTTTTATAACTTAATCAGAATTATTAAGTCTTTGTGTTACGTGATTATGAATGCAACGAATAACTAGGGTGGTACAGTCAGCACGCTACATTGCGGAGGGCACACATTATGACCATGGTCTCTGAAGCCGCAATGTCCTTGAATGTGATTGAGTGTTGGTCGATGTTGCTGAACCATTTGGAGAATGAGGAATATGGCGATCTTGCAAGGATGGCGTTCTTCAGTATACGTCATATGGTATTGACATTAAAAATTGCATTGTACCTTGATTATGGCAGTGATCCATGCTTAGTTACAGTTACAGTTTTTTTGGTTACAGTTACACTTTTTTCTCTGGTTGAAGTTGCATTGTTTTTTTTAAAAAGTGACACCGCATGCCTTTTTAGGAGCTCATCTTGACATTGCTGGGAACATTTGAGCAGAGCACACAACCAGACATAATTTACGATAAGCTTTACCAAGTGTGGGACACCTTCAGACAGAACCGTGGTGGAACTGTCGACTTGAAAGTAGACTTACTCTTTATCCTATTCAATATCGATGACCATTTTGCATGTGTATGTATCAACTTCTCATCACAGACGATAGATCTGCTTGACCACCAGCGTCACTTGGATTTGATGAATTCGATCATGGGCAAGGCGACTCGTTTAATTATATGTTGTATTCCAATATGGCCATCTAAACCATGTTTCTTTTTTCTTTTTTTTGCGTAAACTTTTTTGAATCAAGAGCTTTTACACTCGTTCATATGTAGGCTGGTGTAGTGAGCGACTATTTGGAATCAAGAGATTTTAGCCGAGGAAAGGATGTTGCTGGTTTTACGCATCGCCAAATAAACTTCACTGGATGCTCACTCGTTCTTAACCTACCAGAGTCTGGCCTTTTAACCATGATGACAATGTTATTGTATGAGGGTGTTCCTTTCAGCATGACGACCTGGAGAATAAGATCCCAAGGCGTTATTTGGTGATCCAGTTAATGGCAACCCTTGTATTAGCTGACATGAACGTTTTATGAGAAACTATTCTAGAGAAGGTCAAAACTTTTATTGTTGGCAAAGACGTATTATGGAAACAACTACAAAACAGGCGCAGAGTTAAGAAGAAGGTTTTGGAAAAACAATAACAATCATTAGTTAGTTAACAATTTTTTGGGTTCAACTCTATATGTATTTATTAAGTTTATAGCTGGCATCATTAGACATTTAATTTTGTGAAACAATGGTAGCAAACACTGGTTGATAACTTTTGCTCATTTGTACAACAATTTCTATGATTGGAAACTGACTTTTAATTGGATGTTCCATTTTCGTTTTGTGTAACTTCATTTTAGAGAAAGTGTAACATTAATCAGATAAAGTGTAACTCTAATAAGACAGTTACACTTTTTATTCTTAACAACCTATAATTGAATTAACTTCAATTAATTGTATAACTCTATCATTGACTTTATAACTCTAAACAGAAAGGATGTAATTTTGTGAACACATAGGCTGAAGCCTGAAATTTAACACCAAGTTCAACTTTTATAACAAGTTCCTTCAAAAATAAGACCACGGTTACTTAAGTGTACATCAAAATTATTCCAGTACAGATGCAACATTTTTTAAACCAAATACTAAACAAACATAGTTTATCAATTAAGTGTAACTATATAGTTACTAATTATGCCTTCTTCTTCTTCTTCTTCTTCTTCTTCTTCTTCTTCTTCTTCTTCTTCTTCTTCTTCCGATTCCTCAGTTGATGGTGGGTGCTCTGCAAAAGCGTTAGGGCAGTTCCTCTTGTCTTGGTTCACTAATTGCTTGCAATTTTTACACATGCGTTTGAGCTTACTTACCAAGGAAACTACTTTTGCCTTACTCGACAACATTCTCTTTCCACTTCCCTTGTTTTTCGACTTCTTAGGTGGCAATATTATTACCTCTTCACTCATGGTACAACTAAGTAGCCGCTCCAACTGTTGTTGTTTACTCAATAGTGCACCTAATGGGGATAATATTTCCTTAAACTCTCGAATTAAAGTGGAAAAGCTCTCAACATCAGCTTTGCATCTGCCCATCAGCATTCCAACAGTCTAATGAACCTCTGACCACATTATTGACATTGCAATCTGTTATCCATCTATGATGTCAATGTCCTCAGCTGCCTCACCATTACAATCGAACATTCCTGAGCGGATTGCATCTTTACTCCATCTCTTTAAAATATATTCATCAGGTAGAGTCTTTAGTCCGTTGGATGAGTAAATCCATAGGACATGCCGGCATAGGATTCCTTTCCTTTCAAGCATTTTGTAGCTGCAACTTGCTTTAAATATAACTGCGTCAACAATAGCGTCAAATGTAAGTTTACAGAGGTGTAATCGTAAGCCACAACAAGTGTAACTTTAACAAACAAAACTGTAACTTTAATGCATAAAAGTGTAACTTTCTTATGTGTAAATTTAAAAGAAACAAGTGTAACTTTAACGATTAGTAGTGTAACTTCAAAAAAATTACGTGTATCTTCAACAAGACAAGATGTGTGACTTCAATAAACCTCTACATGTATCTATGGATTATTGCTTGTTAAAACTAATAGTATACCTGGGCAGTACGTAACCTCATAATTCTTGTCCCTGTTTGCATCTCTTACAGTAGTCACCTCTACAGTCTCTTCTTTAGCTAAACCTCTACTTCTACATGTATCGATTGATTATTTGACTTCTTGTTGAAACTCCTCAAGTACTTTATGGGTGTACACTTTTACCCTATGTGCCTCAAGAGCCAGATCTGTCGACATTTTAGGGCAAGTGTGCTTGCTATCGTTGTCAAGCTTCTTCTGCGTATGTCTTTGTTGGTCCATAGCGCTCTCAAAACGCAACCAAAACTCAACCAACGTACCCGATTTTCTCTTAAACCTCTTAAAGAAACGATTTTCGCTCTTTGATCTTTGGGTTGTCCTCACAACAGCCCCCATCTTTATGTCTATGCAATGTGCCATTACCATAGGCCCCTTTTAGACTACATTTCTTCAAACCAATCAATGTTTGTGACTCTGTGTTCTTCATCTATTTCTGTCCATCTAGCATCGAACTCTTCTGCATCGAGGTCTTCATCCCATATAATGGCATTTAATTTCTTCAGAAATTCAGAATTATTGTCTCTTGTCACACCATACTTTCTTGGCTCCTTGCTCATGATATGCCACATACAAAATCGGTTTTGCGTTGTCTTGAATACAAGGAGGACAGCTTTAAGAATGTCCGGATCCTAATCAGTGATAATATACTCAGGCTCCTTATCCCCCATCGCGTCCAAAAACCGGCTGAAAACCCACTGAAATGATTCAGCGTTTTCATGGGCAATCAGCGCTCCACAAAATGTAAACGAGCGTTTATGGTGATCTACCCCGGTGAACGGTGTGACGGCCATGGAATACTTGCTGGTTGTATAGGTTAGGTCGAACAACACTACATCTCCAAAAACAGAGTAGTTCATTCTGGCCGTACCATCAGCCCATATAGCTCTACTTAAGCTACTATCAGAGTCAATATCATAGTCAAAGTAGAACACTTACCTATTTACAGCCATTTCCTTTAAATGGTCTATGAACAACTGACCGCCCCATTCATGAATGAAGCATTTCACATCTCTGTGAAAGTTCTTAAAATCATTTAAGCTAGCCCAATGTTCTCGAATCTATTTACGTGTTCCTTGAGTATTTTGTAAGTCCTAGCTGCTCATATCTTCAGCTATTAATTAATGACATATTATTAGAAATTACACAGTTACAAAGTCAGCTTTTGATTGTTAGAGTTACAATTTTTTTGGTTAGAATTACACATTTAAAACACTGAAGTTACAGATGGAAATAGTTGCACTACATGTGAGTTAAAGTTACATTTTTTGAGTTTAATTTACACTGAATTGTGGGGGGTTGATATAATATTAGAAATCATGTGTACTGTTGATATAATTTTTTCCAAAATTAACAATTGACAAATAATAAGATTACTCACTCTTGAGTTATAAAGGATTATCATTTTGTGATAATCTGTTATATGTTGCATGACAACTTTTGAAACTCTCTATCCTGGGCTGAGATGAGCTCGTGATTCTGGCCCTCGTGAAATCGGTCAATCAATACCTCGCCATTATTCACAAATAACCTAATTCTAGCTTTGCACCCCACCCGCCCGACTTTGTTTTTCTTAATCCAATTCTGCCGACAACTTCTATCCATTTCTCCTTTATGCGTGAATCCCTCTTGGTTGCAAACCAAAAGTTCTGACCTTATTGCCCCGTCACGCCACTTCTTTGTCGTGTATTTCCGAACATCGAACCCGCAAGAAATTGCATAAATCTTGTAAAAAGTCACTGCCTCCTCGATTTCCCGGATTCCTGGCCAATATAAGGTGTAAACTTTTGTTCAACTTCCCTGCAGAATTCTTTCTCGTTCGGCTTTCTCCCTCCATTGTCTTTAGTTGTACCTGTCAACAGTCCAATGATTATATACTGGGAATTTCATTTATCTCAAAAGGTGTAACTTCTAAAAAGCAAAGTGTAATTTTAACAGGGAAAAGTGTAACTGCAATAAGTATAACTTTAACTGATAAATATGTAACTTCAACTTTCAATAAGTGTAATCTTATAATGTGTAACTTCAGTGTGTAAAGTGCCTAATTGCTCTTCATAAATTCTGTGATTTTGGTATCACATGACTTTTCACAAAACATTGCACTGCACACTTCGGTAACTTTAATGATCAACATTGACAACTACAAATTCAATTAACAATTTACAAAAGTATAACTTCTACCCAAAAAACTGTAATTTTAATAAGGAAAAGTGTAACTTTAATAAGTGTAACTTCAACGTTCAATAGTGTAATTCTTACGATGTGTAACTTCAGTGTGTAAAGTGCCTAATTTCTCTTCACAAATACTTAAAGTACATAAATTTGGTTCAAAACAAAACTTTAATGATCAACATTGACAGCTACAAATTCAACTAAAAATTCAAAAAAATGTGTAACTTCTAGCCAAAAAAGTGTAATTTTAATAAAAAAATTAGGTCACTTTTTAATAGTGTAACGTTAACTAATACATTTGTAGTTTCAACAATCAATAAGTGTAATTTTTATAATGTTTAACTTCAATGTGTAAAGTGTCTAATTGCTATCCATCACATGACTATCAACTACAAATACATTAACAACAAACAATACTTGACTACAAAAATTAGGTTAAAAACAAAACTTGCACTGCACACTACTGTAACTTTAATGATCAATGAGTGTTACTGTAACATATTACATGACAGAGTATATGAATGTTCATCATAGAACCTTTTAGGTCATTAACATCAACATTGACAGCTACAAATTCAATACAAAATTCAAAATTTACAGATTGTATTTTTTGAAAACTACGTTGTTTCAAAATATGGTATTTTATGCTTTTTTGAAATGAGAATGATAAAAACCAAACATGAGTAAACTAATAATTAAAGAGAACCACTAAAAAAATATGCAGCATGTATCTAACCTAAATTATAGAGATTTTAGATATATAACATAATTTATAGACAAATTAGGTTACAAAAAAAAACAATAAATAACCTTTACAAAATATGCACAGAAGAGAGTAAAATCAGAAAATAAATAATCAACATTGAACAGCAATAATTACCATAATTACTTGTATAATTTGCATGTCAGCCATTGTTGTGGTTGGAGTTTCACTAATTATTGTTTAAACCCGATTATTGTTTTAACAATATGTATGTTTTAATAGAATCTATGTGAAGAAAGAAAGTAGGGGATTTTATTTGTTAGATTATACACCTGAAAGAAGAGTTTTTGATTTGAGAGGATTTTTTAATTTTTTTTCGTTTGGGTGGGGTTTCAAGATGTGTGCAAATGTGTTGAGGAAGGTAGTTAGAGGACATGCATGTTGGGGTGTATATAGTGGTTAATAGGTTTGCACATTGACACACAGTGTTTTGGGAAGACAATCACACTCTCTCTCATGCTAAACCAATTTCCTTTTATTTTTCGCACGCTAAAACTCTACTCTCTCCCATGATCTCAACCACTCATTTAGAAGATCCAATGGCTCTAATAAAGACTTAGGGACTCAAATAATATAAGGGACTCATAAGAACTTTGCTATATATATATATATATATATATATATATATATATATATATATATATATATATATATATATAAATTTGGGATCCTGTGAGAACCACCTACATAGTGAGAACTGTGAGAACTCCACCTTATGGATTTTTTTTCTAAAAAATAACGACATATTTGGATTCGGCATAGAACTATTTTACTAGATAACACATATCTTGGTCCAAAAAGTATAAATTATTGACGGAAATCGAGACGAGAAACATTTTATTAATTTTCATGCACCTACTACTCATTTTTATGTATCTAACAATTTTCATGCACCTAGAATTCTTTTTTGTGCATCTAGAGCCTGGTATTTTCATGCACCTAGTAATAATTTTCATGCATGTAAAAATTTTAATGCACCTAGTATTCGTTTGCGTGCATTTATAGCCATTTTAGTATACCTAACTGTATTTTGTACATTAAGTTTATATTTTGTCAATAAAATCAATAAATATTGTTTATCTATACTAAAAAAGTGTTTGAATAAACTAAACTAAGGGTAAATGATCCATCAAAACTTTTGGAACAAGATTTGATGATGATTTAGTAATGGTTCTCATGGTTCTCATTATGTTACTGGTTCTCACCGGATCCCGACCCTATATATATATATATATATATATATATATATATATATATATATATATATATATATATATATATATATATATATATATATATATAGGCGGGATCTCGTGAGTTGTGTTCTTACGGTGAGTTGTAGATCAAAAGAAATCAAGGGCTGAGATCAAATGACAAATTAGGGGAAAAAAGAGGAAAATACAAAAAATAACAAAGTAGCTCAAACACGAAACAGAAACTTCCATTGATACGATATTTCTTTCTCTCTTTACATCTCTCTTCAAAATTAAAAACTAGAAAACACAAAGAGAATCGCAGGCAATCAAATATTCTGATCAAAAACCTAATACGATTACCGAAATCAAGCTGCAAACGAATTACAGGTAACGTATTTTCGAAATTACTGACGAATTCGTTGATTTTTATTACATTGAATCGTTTATTCACATGCATGTTTTCTGATTAAAACATATTAATGTAAAATTCGTAAAATTCGTTGATTTTAATTGAATTGAATAGTTGATTTTACTGTTTCAGGTATAAAAGATGGACAACGATATTAATAACAATTCTAGCGAAGAAATCAACTCCACAGTAAATATGGAAACAGGTAATAACGATTATTATCTATTTCTCAGCTGTTGTTTATAATACTGTACTGTTATTGATTCTTATCTGTTTATCAGCAGTTGTTTATAATACTGTTATTGATTCTTATCCGTTTCTCAGCTGTTATTCTGATATTATTGTATTGTCTGGCTTGTATTAGAGTAGCAAAAGAGTACTGTTATTATGATATTAATGTACTATTATTGTAATAGTACAGTAACATAATTATATTATTGTACTGTTATTGTGATATTATTGTAATATTATTGTGATATTATTTTGCAGTAGGATGAAAATATATGGCTTATAAAAGAGTAGCATAAAAAATTCAGTATTATCTGTATTATAATAGAGTAGAAACAGAGTACTGTTATTCTGATATTAATGTAATATTATTGTAAAAGTAGAGAAATATGATGATATTATTGTACTGTTATTCTCATATTATAGTACTATTGTTGTGATATTATTGTGCAGTGGCATGAAAATATAGGGCTGATAAGAGAGTAGCATAAGAAAAACACATTTAGTATTATTGTAATGTTATTGATTGTCGTCTGTTTCTAGTCTTTGTTATCATCTTTATTATTGTCACATTACTGCAATGTTGATCTCTCCCCCATGCTACTGTTATTGTGATGTTATTGTCAGTTTGTTGTCCTCTGATTGTACTCATTATAATAATTAATTGTCGCAGATGTTTCTACTGTCTCTATTGTTGGGGAAAATGCAATCGTAACTATTGGGGATTCTTCTAATAACAATATATTCACCAGCCCAACTTGTTCAGACAAAGAAAACGATGACTTTGTTCTAACTCTTCATTACAGCAGTACACCCGGGGGTACTAAGTAGTGGGTAAGAACTGTTGAGAGTGATTTTACGCCTAAACGTGGCATGTTCTTTCTTACCTTGGAGGATGCAATACAGTTCTATAACATATATTCATTCGCTTGCGGATTTGATGTGAGAAGGTACACAAATGCGAAATATAAGGGGGCCGTCAACGTAAAATCACTGGTATGTAACAGACAAGGGTATAAAGATATGAAAAGAAAACTGCGACTTGAAGCAAAAAATCGGGAAGCTGGTAATTCGAGTACATCAGAGATGAAAGAGCGAAGAATTAGACAATCAAAGAAGCATGCTCTGACAAGGTGTGGCTGCAAGGCACACATGAGGTTGAGAACCTGTGAAAAAACAGACGACAGACAGGCTGGATATATTGTGGACGTCTTTATAGACGTTCACAATCACTTTCTTTACTCTGTCAAAAATAGAGAGTTCCAGAAGCTGTCAAGGGACGTCCATGATTATATTAAGAGGACCATTATTGATCATACTAAGCTAAACATAGGTCCAACATTGAGCTTCATAATTCTCAAGGAATACTCAAATGGTTATCAAAATATCGGTGCCTCTTTGATAGGCTTCAAAAACTTCAAACGAAATATCAAGTGTTACATTGGGGATAAGGATGCTAAAATGTTCATTGGGCATTTTAAAATGCTATCTGAAACAAAGGGGTTCTATTTTGCTTATGATCAGGATGAGAACAAATGCTTGACGAAGGTTATTTGGGCTGATAAGGAAGGGATAAACAACTATAAGTTATATGGAGACACAATCTCGTTTGACCATACTTATGGGACAAACAAATATTTCATGGTGTTTACTCCGTTCACAGGAGTAGACCACAACAAGAAGATGGTAACTTTTGCAGCTGGATTACTTGAATTCGAGAGTCAGGATTCATTTGAGTGGATTTTTACAAAATTTCTGGAAGCAATGGGTGTGGGATTTATCTGTATGCATCCCTTTAAATATAAGGACTATAACGAATTATAATGATGAAACTAGTCATAAAATTTAAATTACATAAACAAAATTATATAGGATTTAGAAATAACCTTCGCTCCTAGCAAATACGGCCTAAGAACAATATCAAAGTAGATATTCGCCTATAAGTTGCACCCAAGACGATATGAGATATGCCCTTTGATTATGCTAGAATCGATCCAAAAATTAACTAAATAATTTTAGGTTTTTGTGTTTTTTCTGATGAGAGGGAGGCAAGAATGGCTTAGGAAAAATTAGGTTAGAAAATCCTCTCCCCACTCACCTATAAACCGTGTATAGTAATGGGTTAGGGTAGGATTTTCTTTTTTTTTTATTTTTCTCGGCCCATATCCGAAAATAAGATGATAATTTTCTTCTTATTTTCGGTTATTCCAAAAATGTATAAAATGTGTAAATTGTCATCTAGTGAGGATCGAACCCATGACCTCTTGGTTTGAGTACCCTCACTATTACCACTATGACACATTCATCTTGTTGATATTAAATATAACCGATTACATTTAATTACAAATTAACAGATTAATTCGTCCAAGCTAACATTACATACATTTAATTAAATATAACTTATTATATTCAATTTACGAATTGACAGTTAATTCGTCTCAACTAATATTATTTAATCTTCATTAAATAATTGTCTCATATAAGGCATCAATGTGATTATATTTCTATAACCACATCTCTCAAACACATTCTATAGGTGTGACCTTTAGGGACCAGTTGATCACCGCCATCTGTATGATAATAACGTCAAACTTTCTAGCAAGCCAACCGTTATTAGGTAATCGTTAATCAACTGATTAAAATACGAAATATACCCTTGTAAACCTGTAAGAGATTTACAAATGTTATCACACTAATTTGTGGAGGACACAAGCTCCAACAAACTCCCACTTGTCCTCACAAGTGTATGTGCGATAACCGATTCTCATATCCTAAAATTTCTCCCACTCAATATAAAACAATTTGCAAATCCGTATTCACAAAGGTCGTATTTTACAAGCGATCATCATCAAGAGTGGTTTCCCCGACTAGAGAGTAACTTAACTGATAAACGAATCAACATTCGAGCATGTCCATGCATTTCAGTTACAACTCCTCGAGTGGCCCTGAGAAATAACTATACCTGATAAGGGTTGGATATTTTCCTCAACTCGAATCCTGCAGATGTAAGCACAGTATGAAATGACCCAAAAAAATCTACTAAGCCTCCGATTCGACGGACCGTGAGAAAGAAACCAAAGTCACCCAAAAAACGCGCCTTAATCTCAAGAGACAAACGATAGTCAAAAGAATCGACTCTAGGAACACAATGGATGTCCTATCCACGACCTGGCACCGAATGTTTTTAAACATTTAGGACTCCATTACGTTGTCACAAAAAGTTGTCCTACGAGGTATCGTTATAATCTCGCATCTGTGATCGATCAGTCAACCGTTTGACTTATGGCTCGTTGAACCCACCATCAATCGACTGCACAATATAATAGCCGGAGTTATCAGCTCACATTGGCGATTACGGACCAAAAACAATTATATGTAATTCAGTTCACTTTGTGGCGTTCAATGTTTTCAGTACAATCCACATGAAAAAAAAAAATATTATAATAAAACGATGAAGTTATAAATAGTATATGAAAAAGATAATGTATCAAATCCATAATCAAGTACTACAACTCAGGAACACGTTTAATTCCCATGGAAATAATGTGCCCTACATGCTTATCATAATTCAACGGTTTAGTGAGAAGATCCGCGATGTTATCATCCGTCGCAATCTTGTCAATCACTATCTCTTCTTGCTCCATGTAATCACAGATCAGGTGAGCTTTCCGATGTACATGTCTAGATTTGTTCCTAGACTTTGGCTCCTTAGCCTGGAAGATGGCACCTCTATTGTCACAATAGATGGTGATCGGGTCATTCGAACTAGGAACTACCGAAAGTCCTTGTAAGAATTGACGCATCCATATCGCTTCCTTTGCTGCCTCCGAAGCGGCATAGTACTCGGATTCAGTAGTAAAATCTGCTACAACACTCTGTTTGGAACTCTTCCAGCTGACCGCAACACCATTAAGAGTGAAGACGAACCCGGACTGAGATTTTGAGTCATCTCGATCCGTTTGGAAGCTAGCATCTGTGTAACCGATTGCGCATAGCTTAGTATCGCCTCCATAAGTCAATACCCAATCCTTAGTCCCACGTAGGTACTTGAGGATGTTTTTGACAGCTATCCAGTGTGTTTCACCAGGAGTCTTTTGGTACCGACTCGTCATACTCAATGCATATGCCACGTCTGGACGTGTGCATATCATGGCATACATGATCGATCCTATTGTAGATGCATAAGGAACACGACTCATGCGCTCAAGCCCTTCAGGTGTCGTGGGTGACTGAGACTTGCTCAACTGCATCCCAGTCATCATTGGAAGGTTCCCCTTTTTGGAGTTGGTCCTGCTGAACTTCTCAAGAATCTTATCCAAATAAGACTCCTGACTAAGTGATAACGTCCGTCGTGATCTATCTCGGTAGATACGGATTCCCAAAATGCGCTGTGCCTCACCCAGATCTTTCATCTGGAAATGGTTCTTAAACCATTCTTTAACCGAAGATAGAAGAGGAATGTCATTCCCAATCAAGAGTATGTCATCGACATACAATATCAAGAATACAATCTTACTCCCACTCGACTTGATATATAAGCATGGTTCTTCGACCGATCGAGTGAAACCATACTCTTTTATCACCTAGTCGAAACGATGATTCCAACTCTGAGAAGCTTGCTTATGTCCATAAATGGAACGCTTAACCTTGCATACTTTCTTAGGATGTTCAGGATCTATGAAACCTTCGGGTTGCACCATGTACAACTCTTCCTCCAAATAACCGTTTATGAAGGCGGTTTTCACATCCATTTGCCAAATTTCATAATCATGAAAAACGACAATCGCTAAGATTATCCGAATGGAACGTAGCATGACTACAAGTGCAAAAATTTCATCATAATGCAATCCGTGCACTTGAGTGAAACCTTTTGCCACTAGTCGTGCCTTATAGGTATCTGGTTGCGCGTCTACAGAACGCTTTATTTTGTAAAGCCATTTGCACTGTAGAGGTTTTACCTTATTAGGTAAATCGACTAGATCCCATACGTCATTCTCACACATGGAGTCCATCTCGGATTGCATGGCTTCGAGCCATAGCTTTGAGTCGGAACAGGTCATAGCACCTTTATAGGTAACGGGTTCATTACTCTCTAGGAGTAAAACGTCATTCTCCTCAACCATACCAATGTATCTGTCCGGAGGACGAGAGACTCTACCCGACCTCCTAGGTTCCTCAGGAATATTAACCGTATCATCAGTCGGAGGAACAACTTCCTCCATCCGTTCCTCGGTTGTTGGTTCTGGAATCTCCGACAGCTCGAAGGTTCTATTACTCGTCTTGTTCTAGAGAAATTCTTTCTCTAAGAACGTCGCACTAGCCACAACAAAAACTCGATGTTCGGTAGGCGAATAGAAGTAATGACCAAATGTTCCTTTTGAAGGAAATGTAGATTCACATACAAACTAACATACTCATATATGTTGAAATTAATTTGTCATAAAATTAAATACGGATTTTATGCATGCAAACAATATAATAAAATAGAGAAGAAATCATATCCTTACATTGAAATTTCGGTTCAAATGGGCACAAAAGAAATCTCCTTTTCTTTTGTTCTTGAGCTTTCCTTTTATGGAAGAACAAGATCCAAGTGTAGGATCTCTCCTTAGGAATAATACCCAAAGCTAACTCTTAATCTAATTAATATTATTTGAGCTAGTATAATATTAATCTAGTGAAAAATTGAACCAAAATTGTTTTGTTTTTGGGTTCTCAAAACCGGTTGAGAGAGAGGGATTTTGGAGGATTTTATCTTTCTAAAACTTAATCTTTTAGAAGTTAGATGAATGAATGAATTTTCACACTATTACATGTAGTGTATGTTAAAAAATAAAAGACAAAACCCTTTGCCCTTTTTCTTTTGTGAACCGTGTAAGAGGAGAGGAGAGGGGAAGAAAAAGACCCAATGCATGCATTAGTTTGCCTTCACAAGGTAAATAGGGTTGCATGGCTTCTAAAGCATATAATTATTGTGTTTTCCACTAATAATACAAACACAATATTTAGCTTATTTCTCCTCCAATTTTCGGCACATTGGATAATATGGTATCCATTTTATTTTTGTCAATTTTGTCTTATGTCACATGTCATATGTCACACAAATTTGTTATGTATTTTTAACGTATTAAAAATCAACGTATTAGTAAAAATACGTCATATACAAAATCGACTTAGTAATTCATAATTACTTGTACCAAAATATTTTACCGTTTATAAATCGCATTTATAATAATTCATTCAAATTTAATTGTTTCCTTAAACAATAATTTCATCCGAGTAATGATACAATTCAATTACTCAGACCGTATCTCATTTAATCACATTTCAATTTGATACGTAAATTTTACTTCCAAAATCGTCCGTCAATTTTTCAAGTAATTTAATTAACTCGTAACATTATACGATTAATTAAATGATCAATTAAGAGTATTGCCCTATAGGTATGACCTAGGGGTCAACTGATCACCACCGTCACACGACAAGAATGTCAAACTCTAGTCACCAATCATTACCGATATATGTTGACCAGTTGACAGTAACAAAATTACTTCCCAATTGTATTCTTTAAAATGAGATTTAATAATGATATTTAAATCACATGATCGCACTATTGTTGAGGACACATTTCCCAACAATCTCCCATTTGTCCTTGACAAGTGTGCGTCACCAATTCTCTTGTCCTATTACTATCTCCCACTCAATGCAAGGTGTCTTTCAGGTCCTACTTGCAAGTGATCATATCAAGAGTGGTTTCCTCGATCTGGAGAATAACTGATTGACCGGACTTATCTATCATAGATACTTTCCGAGCGTGGCCACGCATTTCCAGTTCATTACTCCTCGAGTGGCTCTGAGATATTGTTATAACCCTGAATAGGGGTGGACAATTCCTATCGCACTCATTCCCTTCGACTAGCCACAGCCATCATAACCCAAAATATGCCCATTTGACCCCATTTACGAAGGTCGTAGTAACACAAATCAAAGTTAATCTGAAATTGTGCCATCTTAGGCGAATAGTCTTTAGTCAAAAGAATCGACTCATTAGAATACTATAGTAGCTCTTGCCACGACCAGGCTATATAAATTTGCCAGAACTCTATAAGCGGTCATAAGGCCCGACAAAATGTTCCTAACAGTCTGCCTATGTGATCGACTAGTCATCTCTTATGACTCTATGGCACTTGAACTTGCCATCAATCGCCTCACACTGTAGTCACTTCGAGACGTCACCTCATACAAGTGACTATGGGCAAATACTATGTTAATCCGTGTTCACTTTAACGGGGTTCAATTGTCTCTACAACCCGTTTGGATGTAACAAAGTATAAATTAAAGATAAAAGACAAATGTGATTATGAACATGAACAAAAACAACACTTTTATTTCATTTCAAAATCTAACAAAAACTTGGTACACGTTTAAGTCCCATGGACGTAACATGTCCATCATGCTTAGCTCAAATAAAGGCTTGGTGAGCGGATCGGCTATGTTGTCATCCGTCCCAACCTTACAAATCGCAATTTCCTTTCTTTCAATGAAATCTCTTATTACATGATACTTTCTAAGTACATGTCTAGATCTATTACTAGACTTTGGCTCCTTAGCTTGGAAGATCGTCCCACTATTATCACAATAGAGAGTGATAGGATCATTGGCGGTAGGTACTACTTTTAGACCTTCCGTGAATTGCACAGTCCAAACAGCTTCCTTAGCGACTTCGATGTCGCGATGTACTCACCTCCGTTGTAGAATCCGCGATTCTGACTTCCTTGAAGCTTCTCCACTTTACGGCACCACCATTGAGCATAAACACGAAACCAACTTGTGATTTCAAGTCATCTCTATCTGTTTGAAAACTTGAGTCCGTGTATCCATTAACACGCAACTCAGTGTCACCTCCAAACACAAGGATAGAATCCTTAGTTCTTCTCAAGTACTTAAGGATGTTCTTGACAGAATCCAGTGACTCTCACCTGGATTTCCTTGATATCTACTCGTCATGCTCAAGGCATACGAGACATCAGGACGTGTGCATATCATGGCATACATGATTGATCCAACAGCGGAAGCATAAGGGATCAACTTCATGCGTTCAACATCATGGGGTTCAGAGGGACATTGAGTCTTGCTCAATATCGTCCCGGTTACCATAGGTACCAAACCCCTTTTGGATTTGTCCATGCTGAACCGTCGAAGAATCTTATCGACATAAGACTCTTGACTTAGTGCCAATATCCTCTTGGATCTATCTCTATAGATCCGGATACCTAATATGCGGTGTGCCTCTCCTAAATCCTTCATTTGGAAGTGGTTACCTAACCACTTCTTAACAGAAGACAACATTGGAATATCATTTCCAATGAGTAGTATGTCATCGACATACAAGATTAGGAACACAACATTGCTCCCACTGAATTTCATGTATAAACATGGTTCCTCAACACTTCGAGTGAAACCATTTTCCTTTATCACATGATTGAATCGATGATTCCAACTTCTAGATGCTTGCTTAAGACCATAAATGGATCTCTTAAGCTTGCACACTTTGTTAGCATTTTTAGAATCAACAAAACCTTCGGGTTGTATCATGTACACCTCCTCTTCTAAATGCCCATTTAGAAAAGCGGTTTTGACATTCATTTGCCATATTTCATAATCATGAAATGCGGCGATCGCTAACAAAATCCGTATGGATCTTAGCATTGCTACGGGGGCGAAGGTCTCATCATAATGGAGACCTTGGACTTGGGTAAATCCCTTTGCCACTAGCCTAGCTTTGTAGACATCGTCATGTCCTTCTATGCCATTTTTGACCTTGAATATCCATTTGCATTGGAGGGGTCTTGCCCCTTTAGGCAAATATACCAAGTCCCAAACTTGGTTTTCATGCATAGAATCCATTTCGGACTTCATGGCTTCAAGCCATAAGGAGGAATTTGGACTAGAGATTGCGGCCTTGTAGGTGGCGGGCTCATCACTTTCCATAAGCAATACATCGAGTGTTCCATCTTCCTTGATAAGTCCCACATATCGATCGGGGGGGCGAATTACTCGGCCCGTCCTTCTTAGTGGAGGAGGTACAACCGCGTTAGACGACGAAGGAACATCTTCTTGCGTCTCTTCCTCGTTTTGTGGCTCTTGAACTTCGTCAAGTTCAAAATTTCTCCCACTCTGTCTCTTAGAAATAAATTGACTTTCTAAGAAGACAGCCTCACTAGACACAAACACTTTGTTTTCTTGAGGTTTGTAGAAGTAGTATCCTCGACAATGCGAGGGGTAACCTACAAAGGTGCATTTTTCGGATCTTAGGGCAAGCTTATTGTCGGCTTTAGTCTTGACGTAAGCATTACATCCCCAAATCCTCATATAGGATATATTGGGAACCTTTCCCGTCCACATCTCATATGGAGTCTTTTCGGTGGATTTAGTGGGACTATTGTTCAAAGATCTAATTGCGGTTTGAATCGCAAATCCCCAAAACGAGTTCGGTAACTCGGTTTGACTCATCATGGATCGAACCATATCAAGTAGGGTTCGATTCCTCCTTTCGGCAACACCATTGAGTTGTGGTGTTCCGGGTGGAGAAAGTTGTGATATAATACCACAACCTTTCAAGTGTGAATCAAATTCAAGGCTAAGGTATTCACCACCACGATCGGAACGTAGTGCTTTTACCTTTTTGTTCAATTGGTTCTCTACTTTGTTTTGAAATTCCTTGAATTTCTCAAACGCTTCACTCTTATGTTTCATTAAATAGACATGCCCATGTCTACTTAAGTCGTCGGTGAAGGTTATAAAGTAGTCATAATTACCACGAGCGGTGATACTCATTGGTCCACACACATCGGTGTGTATGAGTCCCAATAGTTCACTAGCTCGTGTCCCTTTACCACTAAAAGGATTACGAGTCATTTTGCCAAGTAGGCAATATTCGCATGTACCAAATGATTGATAATCAAATGGTGTAATCACATTAGTAGAAATTAATCTTTTGATGCGATTCTCGTTTATGTGACCTAATCGACAATGCCAAATGAACGCTTCACTTGGGTCACTTGTTTTGAGTTTCTTTGTTTGAATGTTATAAATATCATTGGTCGGATTTGAGGTCTCTAAAATGTAAATGCCATTGATAGAGGAAGCTTGGCCAATAACCAAGTCGTTCCTAGAAATAGTACAACGATTGTTCTTAATGACAAAACAAAAACCGTCCACGTCTAGCATGGCGATTGAAATAATGTTTTTAGAGAGTGTAGGTACATAAAAACAATTATGCAAATACAACTCAAATCCATTTGGCAAAGCTAAAACATAAGTTCCCTTGGATTCGGCCGCTACCCGAGCTCCATTTCCAAGGCGTAGATCCACATCTCCCTTGCTAAGCCTCTCCACATCTCTTAAACCCTGTAAATGATTACAAAGGTGAGAACCACAACCGGTATCTAGTACCCATGTCGTAGTGGAAGTATAATTTATATCAATAACATAAATTTCTTTAGGAATTGTACCTTTTGGAGCAATGAGTCCTTCCCTTATATTTCGCAAATACATGGGACAATTCCTAAGCCAATGTCCCATGCCATTGCAATAATGGCACTCATCATTAACTTGCTTGAAGTTTTTGATTTTCTTTCCTTTCTTCTTGAACCTCTTGCCCTTTGAAGCAAGAACTTGATTGCTAGAGCTCCCACTAGCTTTGGCATCTTTATCTTCCAGAGACAAAGACCCTATAGATTGTATGAGGTAGTCTTCCTAAGACGGACTCACACGAGGTCTAGTAGTAGTAGGTGGTTTAGAAGAAGTGATGAAGTTAAGGTTTCCATCCGAACCTATCCCGAAATGAAGTTCTCTAGTAGTATCGAAATTGTTGTTGGAGCAAACGTCGTCAAGAACATTGTGATATGACTCAATAGTTATCGGTGCGGTAGCATTTGGTGGATTCATTGTAAAGAACTACAAATATGGAGGAAAAGGAAATATTAACACTTGTCTTTTTAAATAATACTTGCAAATTAACAAGATATGAACATTTATATAGTGACCTCTACCCAACTATAATAAATGATTCCAAGATCCAAATTCATATTAACTTGGGCACGGTATGGCCGATGAAACCCTTATCAATATAACTCGGTGGATTAACGTTTTAATCGATTCTACTTTTAGAACTCTTGGTCGATAAAATTACTGTAATATTTATCTATAGCCCGGAACACATGCAACTACGGTCGCGAATACTTCCGTTGAGCTCAATCCAAATTTCGAATAAATGTGTCCATGATCCAAGTCCACGTCAACTTGGGCACGGTATGGCCGATGAAACCCTCATTAACATGAACTCGGTGGATTAACACTCATCACCCACTTCCCCTACATAACAAGGTTTGTACCCCGGTAGGGCCGAGTGCACTCCCTCGCGAAATAGGTTTTCATGGTTTCTACTATTTGGTAAGGCTATGTCTCAATTGTTTGTTTTAGCGAGAGGTCATGTCAATTTATTATCTATCACGTTTTAAGTGAACTAAAGCGGTGAACTACGATAATTCTAATTGACACGGTCGATAAACTCGATGAAATAAAGAATGCATGTTTTAGTTATGGCGATTTAGAAATGCATGTGACATAAAATAAAATGCAAGCATAAAGATAAATAAATCCTAGTATGGCCTTTCCTAAAATAGAAAAACTATTTAACTATTACATATTCGGAAACCAACTCCATTGGTCCCTTGAACTTCGGTTGTGGCACGCATCTCGAGGTAACACCGTCTTTATGTATCGCCATCTTGAAGAAATCCGTCTTTGGGAACTCCGAGATAAATAAAATTACATAATAAATTACATAATTTCCTATTATACATTTGTAACTAAAATAAAATAAATCTATTAAATTACAAAACGGTGATACGAGATCACAATAAAAATTACAACCGAATCGATATTCCCATACATTTTAAAATACCAATTAAAATCTAAGGCCATACTAAGTAAAATTACATAATTCAAAATTACATAAATTAAAATTATGACAATCATAAAGAAAATGCAGCATTATAATATGTATGAACATGCTCAATTTTATGCTAAATCGCCTTTAATTAGCCAATATCGTATATTACTTGGTTTTTACGGATTTGCGTGATTTCAATATTTTATAATCACTAGAATACATAAACTCATATTTATGCATAAGTTAATTACCCTAACCTCTTAGGACTCAAAATTTAGTCTTCACTAATAATTTGACCATAATTAACCCATATTTACAAAATTTGTTCATAAATGGACCAAAAATTACAAAAATAAGCTATTAAACTTCAAATAAATCACAAAATTTCAAATAAATTCAAAATTTGAAATTTAAACTCATGAACATTCTGGAAAAAATTCCATGACACTCATAATGTTCAAAATCTTAGGTTAAAAATTTCGAAAATTTACTGGAAAAACAATGTTGCGGTTTATCGATTTTTTAATAAAATAATCATAAAAAACATGGAAAATTATTTTCATTAACTTTTCAATTTTAGATCTGAAAAAGATAATAAAATGCAACATTAGACGTTTTTCCTAAGTCATAGATTATGTTTTATTAATTTTCCACTAATAATGTCACTATTTATGCTATTTTTCTTCAAAAAATCCATAAATCATGCAAAAAGACTTCTTTATAGCCAATTATTTTACACACATCTTGTAAAATTGCATGTGACAACATATTAATTTTCTATGACCAGATTCGAAATTTAACTCATATTAACATATTTTTCACCTAAATCCGAATTTAATAATGAAAAATTCATTTTTCGAGCATAACAAGTCCAAAAATTATGAAAATTTACAGGTTATCTCAAAATAATATTTAAATGCCATTATAGTGAAATATGAACAATAAAAATCCGTAAAATTAACCAAAATATCCTAAAACATTTTAGGACCAGAAATATTAACATGCATGGATTAATTTCGTGATATTTCATAATAACACAAATTTTACAAGTTTTATTTGTTATTCTTATAACTCGGAAAAACTTTTAACCGATTTGCATGCAAACAACCGTGGCTCTTGATACCGATTGAAGGAAATGTAGATTCACATACAAACTAACATACTCATATATGTTGAAATTAATTTGTCATAAAATTAAATACGGATTTTATGCATGCAAACAATATAATAAAATAGAGAAGAAATTATATCCTTACATTGAAATTTCGGTTCAAATGGGCACAAAAGAAATCTCCTTTTCTTTTGTTCTTGAGCTTTCCTTTTATGGAAGAACAAGATCCAAGTGTAGGATCTCTCCTTAGGAATAATACCCAAAGCTAACTCTTAATCTAATTAATATTATTTGAGCTAGTATAATATTAATCTAGTGAAAAATTGAACCAAAATTGTTTGGTTTTTGGGTTCTCAAAACCGGTTGAGAGAGAGGGATTTTGGAGGATTTTATCTTTCTAAAACTTAATCTTTTAGAAGTTAGATGAATGAATGAATTTTCACACTATTACATGTAGTGTATGTTAAAAAATAAAAGACAAAACCCATTGCCCTTTTTCTTTTGTGAACCGTGTAAGAGGAGAGGAGAGGGGAAGAAAAAGACCCAATGAATGCATTAGTTTGCCTTCACAAGGTAAATAGGGTTGCATGGCTACTAAAGCATATAATTATTATGTTTTCCACTAATAATACAAACACAATATTTTGCTTATTTCTCCTCCAATTTTCGGCACATTGGATAATATGGTATCCATTTTATTTTTGTCAATTTTGTCTTATGTCACATGTCATATGTCACACAAATTTGTTATGTATTTTTAACGTATTAAAAATCAACGTATTAGTAAAAATACGTCATATACAAATCGACTTAGTAATTCATAATTACTTGTACCAAAATATTTTACCGTTTATAAATCGCATTTATAATAATTCATTCAAATTTAATTGTTTCCTTAAACAATAATTTCATCCGAGTAATGATACAATTCAATTACTCAGACCGTATCTCATTTAATCACATTTCAATTTGATACGTAAATTTTACTTCCAAAATCGTCCGTCAATTTTTCAAGTAATTTAATTAACTCGTAACATTATAAGATTAATTAAATGATCAATTAAGAGTATTGCCCTATAGGTATGACCTAGGGGTCAATCATCACCACCGTCACACGACAAGAATGTCAAACTCTAGTCAGCCAATCATTACCGATATATGTTGACCAGTTGACAGTAACAAAATTACTTCCCAATTGTATTCTTTAAAATGAGATTTAATAATGATATTTAAATCACATGATCGCACTATTGTTGAGGACACATTTCCCAACACCTTTTGGATAACCTATAAAGTATGTCTTGACCCATCGCGGGCCGAGATTATCCTCGTGTCTCCACTTGACATAAGCCTCGCAGCCCCAAACCCGAATAAAGGACAAGTTAGGGACCGTTCCTTTCCACATTTCATATGGAGTCTTGTCGACAGCTTTAGTCGGACTTCGGTTAAGTATAAGAGCAGCTGACAAAAGAGCATAACCCCATAATGAATCAGGCACTACCGTGTGACTCATCATGGATCGAACCATATCAAGTAAGGTTCAATTTCTCCGTTCGGACACACCATTTAATTGAGGTGTTCCAGGTGGAGTTAACTGTAGAACGATTCCACAGTCTTTAAGGTGTTGATCAAACTCATTTGAAAGATATTCGCCACCCCGATCTGAACGGAGTGCTTTAAGCTTTCTTCCCAGTTGGTTCTGTACCCTGTTCTTGTATTCCTTGAATTTCTCAAAGGACTCACTTTTATGCTTCATTAAGTAGACATATCTATATCTACTCAAAGCGTCCGTGAAAGTGATAAAATATCTATAGACATCTCTAGCGGTAATTGACATAGGTCCATAAATATCAGTATGTATGAGTCCTAATAGGTCACTAGCACGCATTCCAACACCTTTGAAGGAAATTCGAGTCATTTTGCCAATAAGACATAATTCACACGTGCCGTATGTAGAAAAATCGAATGCGGGAATAGTCCCATTATCGACGAGTTTCTTCACGCGTTTCTCATTTATGTGTCCCATTCGACAATGCCATAGATAGGTTTGATCTTTGTCACCAACCTTTAATTATTTATTATTCATGTGTAATACTTCTGTGGTTTGATCTAAGATGTAAATTCCATTCATGGAAACTGCGTTGCCATAAATCATTTCATCGAAAGAGAAAAATACAGCTATTATCCGTTATTGAAAATGCAAAACCGTCTTTAGCAAGTACAGAAACAGAAATAATGTTCTTAGACAAACTGGGTACATAGTCACAGTTATTTAAAAATAACTCAAAACCACTAGGCAGTTGGATTACATATGTTCCCTTCGAGACAGCAGCATCTCGTGCTCCATTCCCGACTCGCAGGTCCACATCACCTTTTTCGAGAGGTATGATGTTCTTTAGGCCCTCCAAATGATTACACAGATGAGAACCACAACCAATATCTAGTACCCAAGTTCCGAAACTTGCATGGTTAATCTCAATCATATGAATATAAGATGACATACCAACAGGAACGACGCGGCCTCCTTTGATGTCCTCACGGTAGACGGGACAGTTCCTCCTCCAATGTCCAGTCTTGTGACAATGGTGGCACTCAATGTCACGGCTCTTGCTCTTTGCCTTGCCCTCCGAGCCACTAGTCTCACCAGGCGCACTCTTACCGTTTCCTGGCTTCTTAAACTTTGGCTTACCTACAGCTAGGTCGCCATGAGCCTTGCCCTTACCTTTACCCTTGTTGTAAATCGTGAGAACATCCTGCTTCATGCTCCCACTCAATTTCATATCCTTCTCGGTCCCGTACGAGAAGGAGTGTAGCTCATGAGGACTCTTTTTCAAGTCATTCATGTAGTAGTTCGCCCTGAAAAGGGCAAAACCATCGTGAAGAGAATGAAGCATTCGGTCAATGACAATGCTCTCACTGATTTTGCAATCAAGTGCCTCCAGCTTCTCGACATTCTCAATCATGTGAAGAATGTGTGGACTAACCGGTTGGCTCTTCTGGAGTTTCGCATCAAAGAAGCGACAGGTATGCTCATATGTAACGATTCTCGGTGCTTTAGAGAACTCGTTAGTGAGCGTGGTGAAAATCTTGTTCGCACCTTGGGCAATGAAGCGTCTCTGCAAATTGGTTTCCATTGCAAAGATGAGTAAGTTCTTTATCGCACCTGCTTCCATAACGAAGTCACTATAAGTGAGTGACTCGTTGACTCCTGCATTGGGGCATGGGTTTACCGGTATTGGCTCAGTTAAGTACTTGAGCTTACCGTCAGCAATGGCAACATTCCGTAGTGGCTGCCTCCCAGTCCGCAAAGTTGGACCCATCGTTTTTCAGACGTGTGAACTGATTCATCTGGTCCATGAATATTTTCAGCCAGGACTCGCGTCCAAGTGTGGCACTAGGCATTTGGATTGCGTTATTTCCAGACATTTTGTTGTAACAATATTATCAAAATAAACGTGTTCTACACTGCGAGAAGAAGAATAAAAATAATAAGCATGTGCATCATTTATATTTTTAAGTCTAATGAACTACTGTCATAACGCGAAGACTCAAAACATTTATACAATTGACCTCCCTCAAGAATTATATAAATGATCCCAAGACTCAATTCTCTGTAAATTGATAAGCTAACCTTTTAGCTAATTCTACCGTTAGAATTCTCGGTCGATAAATTTCTGTAAATTCTATCTTTAGTCCATCATAATCACGAGAAACTCTTCGGACTATGATGTTGAGGTAAACTAAGTCAACACAACTACTTACCCAACATAGAAGGGGTCATATTATGCCTACCGACGAAGAGGGATTCATAGTTGTTTGCCCTTATAAAGACTAATCTCAATTTCCGTTTTAGAGGAAGATCCCATCAACCTTTTTTTTTAATTCGTTTTAAGTGAACTAATATCTAGCATGCGAGAATGAATAAACTAAGGTGATGGCTTAATAAAAAGTGACATCTGTATGTCCATGAAAACTAACATACAACCTATATGAGTCAATTTTCATGCATTTTAGTAGTAAGTGGTTTGGTTTTAGGCGGAATATGATGCATAAACTATCATGTGAATAAAGAGCAATATGAATGAAAACGTAAAACAATAAAAGTCCTAGTGTGGCCTATCCTATCAAAATGAACATTAAATACAAGTTTGGAATCCATCCTTGGACCCGAGAAGCTTGTCTTGATGTTCCATCTTGATCCATGTAGCGGGAGTGAGCTCCAATCTCCATCTTTAGTCTTCTTTTGAAAAATACAATAAATAAAATTTACATAATAAACCTATTTATTACATTCTAATTTCAAAACCCAAAACTAAAGGAAAAATAAAAGAGATTCGAGATCTCATAATTACATAAAAAAAATCATGTTTCCTTCATTACGAAAACATAATTTGACTAAGGCCACACTAAGTATTACATGTTACAACCGATTGCAAAAATACGTAAATTAAACCATTCAATCGATTCATTCAACTAAAAAAAATGCATCAACTAAAAAAAATTAAACATACATGACACAATTCCTTAATTATGTTGATTAATTTTATCCAAACCACCTATTTAAATCAAATTAAGTGACAATTCCTCAATTAGTCACATTAATTTCAATCTTAATTCATATTAAACTTGTAATATGAATTCAATCCGTCAAAATTTTAAACTGCTTTAAAATAATTAGGTATATCTTTTAATTATGAACCGCTTCACAATAATTAGTTTGCCAAAACAAAACAAAAATTTCTTTAAAATTTATCTTGGTAAAAAAAAAACGAAACAACCAAAATAAATAAAAAAACTATCTCGGTTTTACAGCTTAAACCGAAAAAAACAAAAAAAAATTTTTTTTTATAATCTGTCCAGCACGTGAACAGTAACAGACACGAAAAAAAAAAAATTATTTTGCTCGGCTGAATAGACAAAACAACAAAAAACAGCCCGTTTTTATTTCTTTCTTCTTGCGGGTTTTCTGTAAAAACCATAACAAATTTTTTTTTTTTATATTCTGGCTTCTGTGAACAGTAACTGAAACAAAAAAAAAATTCACGGTTTTTTTTAAAATTAGAACCCTAATGCCCTTTTTAATTTTAACTTAATCTGCATTAAATCAAACATGACGATTCCATTTATATTTTAACTTAATCTGCATTAAATCAAACATCTACCAATTCTTCATATGATAATTTTAACTGATTAAAACAACATTATGAAAAATAAAAATGGAAATCTCGCATCAAAAAGGAACAAACACCGGCTGCAAAAATTTTTTTTTTATTCGGCATTAACAAAAAATTTCAGCCGTGCCCTATTTTTTTCGAAACCCTAAAAGTTTACATCAAATTTTATGAAAATCATCAAAATTAAAATTCGTGACCTTGGCTCTGATACCACTTGTGGGATTTATCTGTATGCATCTCTTTAATTATAAGGACTATAACGAATTATAATGATGAAACTAGTCATAAAATTTAAATTGCATAAACAAAATTATATAGGATTTAGAAATAACCTTCGGTCCTAGCAAATACGGCCTAAGAACAATATCAAAGTAGATATTCGCCTATCAGTTGCACCCAAGACGATATGAGATATGCCCTTTGATTATGCTAGAATCGATCCAAAAATTAACTAAATAATTTTAGGTTTTTGTGTTTTTTCTGATGAGAGGGAGGCAAGAATGGCTTAGGAAAAATTAGGTTAGAAAATCCTCTCCCCACTCCCCTATAAACCGTGTATAGAAACGGTTTAGGGTAGGATTTTATTTTTTTTATTTTTCTCGACCCATATCCGAAAATAAGATGATAATTTTCTTCTTATTTTCGGTTATTCCAAAAATGTATAAAATGTCTAAATTGTCATCTAGTGAGGATCGAACCCATGACCTCTTGGTTTGAGTACCCTCACTATTACCACTATGACACATTCATCTTGTTGATATTAAATATAACCGATTACATTTAATTACAAATTAACAGATTAATTCGTCCAAGCTAACATTACATACATTTAATTAAATATAACTTATTATATTCAATTTACGAATTGACAGTTAATTCGTCTCAACTAATATTATATAATCTTCATTAAATAATTGTCTCATAAACACATTGACTAACTGTTTAGTCATATAAGGCATCAATGTGATTATATTTCTATAACGACATCTCTCAAACACATCCTATAGGTGTGACCTTTAGGGACCAGTTGATCACCTCCATTTGTATGATAATAACGTCAAACTTTCTATCAAGCCAACCGTTATTAGGTAATCCTTAATCAACTTATTTAAATACGAAGTATACCCTTGTGAACCTGTAACAGATTTACAAATGTTATCACACTAATTTGTGGAGGACACAAGCTCCAACAATGGGGCAGCAGCAACCTCAGTTTATAATAACAGACCATTGCCCTGGAATGAAAAAGGCATGCCCAAACACTTTCAAGAATTCTGTGCACAAGTACTGCATGTGGCATATCATGCAGAAAGTGCCTGAGAAGGTGGGAAGGGCAATCTGCAATGACACGGATTTTATGACAGACATAAATGCTGTTGTTTGGGATGTCGACTTAGAACCCGGAGAATTTGAACAAAACTAGCAAACCGTTATTGAAGCACATGGTATGCAAAACAACCGCTGGTTGAAATACGTATTCTCAATCAGACAAAAGTGGATACCGGCTTACTTTCGCGATCTGCCTCTAGGTTGTTTGCTGAGGACAACCCAGAGATCTGAAAGTTCAAACAGCTATTTCAAACGGTTTGAAAGACACTTTGGAACCCTTGTCGAGTTTTGGATGAGGTACAATTCTGCAATAGAACAACAAAGGCATTCATAAAGGTGGATGGACACTGCAAACGAGCATAGTATGCTCGAGAAAGTAGGACCAATGAAGGTAGAGATGCATGCCTCACTTGTATACACACATCCTATCTTTACAGACTTTCAGAAGGAAGTCAAATATGCGATATGCAGCATGGGACTCGGGGGTTTGACAACAGTAGGGGTAGTGGAGTACCATGATGTTCGTGATGGACTGAAGTACAGAAACTTCCGAGTGGAATTTAACATCAAAACTAACGAGAGCAAATGTGCATGTAAGCTGTTTGAGAGGCTTGGAATTGTCTGTCGGCATATACTGTGGGTGGGGAATGGTAGGCAGGTATACAAGATACATGAGCCTTATGTCCTTTCTCGATGGACAAAGAAATCTTACAGACCAATTATCCAAGATGAAACTAGAAACGTCATAGAAGACATTGACGAAGCTGACATCAAGAAACCTGAGATGTCAAAGGTTTGGTTTGAGATTTATGCAACTGTCGGGCTGATGGACACTTATGCTCAGGGAGAACATCACAGGACCAATTGAAATGAAAACTAAAAGCCAGGAAATCGAGGATCTTCTTGGCATCACAGCTTCAAATGATATTGACCTTCGACCGCTAAACAAGGCCAAGAATAAGGGAAGTGGGAAAAGATTGAGGTCATCGAAAGAAAAGGCCAAGAGCAAGCCGGAAAAGAGGAAGGGAAGATGCGGTAACTGCAAGAAGTGGGTGAACCACAACAGTAGAACTTGTAATCTTCCTATTGCTGAAAGTCCCCCTTCTGATGACGATGATGAAGAAGAATCAGAAACTGAAGAGGTATGAATCTGAACGATTATTCTCTTATTATTCTAATGTTATCCTGTTATTCTGCTATTATTCTGGTGTTACTCTGTTATTCTGCTGCTGTTATATTATTCTACTGTTATTCAGCTATTAATGTGTTGTTATTTTGCTCTAATTGTTACGTTACCTCAGTGACAAATACTAAGTAAAAATTGCAGGAATATGAATCAGATGCATGAACTAAGAAAGACACAAGAGACGCAAAAGAAAAGAGCTATGAAGAAGACCTCGCCTAAACATCAAAGACTTTTACTATTTGTCATTGTTTGAATTACATTTTATCCTAAAATGTTACTAGATAATAAAGTGAGACTTACATTATATGAGAATTATTACTAGTTACTTTAATTGTTTTTGTTAATATTATCTGACTGTCTTCCACAAACCAACCATAAGTAAAACTGCATTTAACACTACAATAATAGTTGAATAACAGATTAGTATTATTTATTAAAGGCAGTTCCACTTTGCAATTTTCACAACAGTTACCTAAACTAATTGATACGGTCGTTTCTGTACCAAAAATAAATACCTAAATATAACTAACAGAAGCTAGCGATAAGTAGGGTCGATCTCCACAGGCAGGCTATTTTGCTAATTATCTGTTTAACTCAGTCTATCAGAATGTCACAGAAATGGGGGTTTGATTGTTTTGAACTAAACTAATTAAATTAAGGCAAGAGAAAATAATGAAGAAAAACAGGGGTAAATCAGATAAAGGAGAGAGATATGCTAGGAGTCGGTCTACCGTGGCAGCTACACTATCGGGTCAACTGAGTCGATTAAATTATTGATAAGAAGAGCGAGGTCGTCACCTTTCGGTCCTTAAACCTACGATTATACCCTTTCGGTCTCTAATCGCCCTAGGGTCTCCCTAACTTAGCTTTCGCCCTAATTAGGTATCACTTATTGTAATTAAGCAAGCCTTCCCTTCCAATCTTTCGATCCAGGTCGGGGAGTAACTAAGTAAATTGGTCTCCTGCATGCATTCATTCAACCTAACCACAATTATATTGCTTAATACAATTCTTGTCGCAAAACTAATCTAATCATGTCGAACCTAACATATTGCTACCACGGTTTCCCTAGTCCTAACATATTAAAGGAATTAGCTAGACATAACTAAATAAGCAAGAACAAGAAATAAAGAAGAAGTAATAAACATAAACATAAATTAAGGAGGAAAAGAAGTAATTACTGAAATAAAACCGGAAAGAAAGTAACAGTAGCAAAGTAACAGTGTATTGTGTGTGGGGGAGAGAAGAGAGAGTTAGAAATGACGCAATACCTTCCTATTTATAAGAAAATAGGAATTATTCAACCTAATGACGGAAATAAACTAAAAAGCCCAAACCCGTAGGAGAATCCACTCGATCGAGTGATTTAAAACCACTCGATCGAGTAAAATAAAGCTTAAACCACTCGATCGAGCAGAAAATCTACTCGATCGAGTAAATCAATAAATACAACTACTCGATCGAGTAGAAAAAGGACTCGATCGAACAAAATTCTACTCGATCGAGTACTTTACAACAACAGTTTCCTACTTTGCGCACTGAACTTCAAAGGGCTGCCATTTCTTTGTTACTTGGGCAAACAGGGTGATTCCAGTGGCGTTGGAAAGCTAAGAGGACAAGCTTTCATATCCAATTAAAATCTCTTGAATATCAGTTGTATAACTCGAGATATGGCTCTCCAAAGTAGGCACTAGCAATTTGAAGTTCTTTCTTTGCTCGCCTAGCTATCTTTCTTCTTTGCGCATCTCAAAATAGCTACATTCCCGCTCCAAATTCACTCTTGCTCCAAATGCATGCTAAACGGACAGTAAAAGGCTTGATTTCACTACTTTCTGGTCCGTTCCTGCAAATAAGACAAAATAACCCAAAGTAACATATTCGGGGCATTTCGTAGCATAAAGCTACGATAAAAGCGTAGAAATACGTGCATAAATAGGCTAAAAAGACTATATAAAATGCACGTATCAAATCTCCCCAAACCAAACCTTTACTCGTCCTCGAGTAAAATAAAATGCAACTAATGGAACAGAAAAGATAACTCAGAGCTAGCTACAAATGCCCACTTAAACCAATTTAATGCAGCAAACTAACACCTACAGCAAATAGTCAAATGCAAACGAGTTGTAAGATGTCTATAATAAAGCTGAACCGTCGACCTTGCAAGACCTTTAAAATCTGACTCTCATGGGTCACTCTTCTCTCATAAAGCAAAGGGTGAACATATATATGTAAGAGAGAAAGAAAAATAGTCGCTCACCTAGACTACGACCAACATAAACATGCATGCAGCTAATATGATAGACAATTCTAACTACCGTACACACATTCCAACCAAACAAGGTCCCGTCATCACGGTAGGGCTTACAAAAATATGGTAAAGTGAGGCAATGGGTAAGAAAAGGCAAAACATTTATGGGAATGTGGAGGTATAGGTGATCAAGCTAGTACTTAAACAGAACCATATGACAACATCCATTTCCAACTCAATTATGAATTAAGCACATATGGCCTTCATTTGGCATAAAACTCACCAAACCGAACTGAAAATACTCCTCAATAAATGTAAATAAAGCATAGGAGTGAAACCGTCTCATCAAACAAACTCTTTTTTTTTCTTTTCTTTCTAAATCACGGTTTCTTTTCTTCCTTTTTTTCGATTCTTTTTTTTTTTTTTCACGTTTTTTTTTTTCTTTTTCATCAACCTCCTTTTCTTCATAAATTACCAACTCCAAATCGAGGATACAAGCCAAACTCGGACGATAAACAATTTACCTAAAACATACACCGACTAGCTTGACAAGGCAAAGCTAAATTTGGGATGTAGTTAAGGGTCAATAGGCAAATTTGGCTAATGTGGAGTTAAATGGGTAAAAATGAAAGAAAGGGAAAATTGTAAGCACCTCCCTGCATGTGACACCAACCACTAACCCGAATGTATGAAGGCAAAAAGCAATTGAATTTCATATACGTGCAAATTAATGAACATGTTATGCAAGGAGTAACTACTCACAATCCTACATGAAACTGGTCATAAATGACACCAGTTTATAAGGCTCTAAATCTTAGAAATTATAAGTAGGTTGCCAAAATTTCAGGTCAAGTCTATTCGTTCAGCTAAATTCAACATAAACTCGTAGATATGCAATAAGACATAGCTAAAAGATAACAGTTTATTGCAAGGCTTAAGCAAAAAGACATTTATAGTGCAATTTCATCACTGAAATCCACCGTTCCGACTCAACCTATATGCTAAAATAAACGTGAAATTTTTGAATTTTTTGAAATTTTTCAATTTTTATGAGTATGAGATTTTTGATTTTTATGAAAATAAACAACAATGCATACTGAAATTAAACGTGATAACAGAAATGCAATAAAAACAAGATGCAGACACAGATATGGATGCATAACCTCCCCAAACCAAACCATACAATGTCCTCATTGTACCAAAACATGGAAAGGAAATGCAAACTAAAAGAGAAAGAGTGTAAATGCGGAAAACTCACAAGATACGCGAAAAAGGGACCTCCCCAAACCAGCCAGCAACGTGGGAGGTCACTAATAGCTTCGAAACATCGTCACAAGAAGTTAAGTCAAGCAATGGGCGTCCAAAACAGCTCGATCGAGAGGAATAGTGGTCGATCGAGTGGAATAGTGGTCGATCGAGTAAAAAAAATTTTTTTTTTTTTTTTTTTTTTTTTTTTTTTTTTTGCAGGTACTCGATCGAGTGATTTCAGCAGCAAAAGCTCTCGATCGAGTACAAAAAGTACTCGATCGAGTGATCCTTGGTATATTCCTGCAAAAGACGCAATAAAAACAGCCCGCAAAACTAACAAAGCAAGCATACTGATATAGTCCATGGTATGAAAACCATTTATTACAACTGAAATGAAATAAAATGAAAAATAAATCTCCGGTTGCCTCCCGGGTAGCGCTAGCTTGATCAGTCCCAGCTCGACCTTCTTTTCTTCGAGCCTCTCTAATCGCTTATAATCAAAATGTAATTTCAAAGCGCGCAACATTAAATCATACATCTGCGCATGTGCTATAAAAAAGCATAAGTAGCACCATAGTAGAATAAAAATATAGGAAATAAAAATGTTAAACTGTTTAAGTCTAACAAATTTCCTATGAGAGCTCCTAAATTTATCGACAAAATATAGGAGCGCGGGAGCAATAGACGATAAAATAAGGTCCCGTTTCAGATTAACAATATTGAAATGATAAGGACGGTGGAAAATCGTTAAATTATTCGACCTACTGGGAAGGGGCAAAGCATTAGAATGTGCAGCGTAAGTTAAACGAGGCAGTTTACTATTTAAACAAACAATAAATAAATTATCGTTTACTACCTCGGGTTGGTCGCTCTCATTGACGGAATCATTAACAAAAGAAGATATTACCTCTTCCGCGCTAGGAGCAATCACCGACTCAGCTGCCTCTTCGTCACCCTCCTCAGTGGATATCGTCCCGTAAATCGCAGCCTCTTGTGCATCCGACTCGGCTTTGAATAGGGGAGATTCACCGTATCCATTATCATCGTCAAAATCGTCATCCAAAACAAATCCACATGACGAATCAATGCTCTCGCTGGCCAGTTCAGTCGATCGAGTAGAATTGTTGCTCGATCGACCATTTCCTTCCTGATTTTCACTCGATCGAGTAGAAATATCACTCGATCGAGAACTTTATTCTGGAAATTCACTCGATCGACTAATATAAGTCACTCGATCGAGTGATTCTTCCTGTACAGCGCTGAAATCTTCGTGTATGCTATTGAAATATGATAGAAATTCGTCATCCGAGTCATAAAGATCATCCTTAGCATTGGGCAACACGGGTTCTTCATGGGAAAAATCGCTCTCAGTAAAGTATACCTCTTCCGTTTGCCAACTATCAGACTCAGCTGCTAACTGAGCTATTATAGACTCGAGCTCATCAATGTGCGCGAAAAACCGTTTATCATGCTCTTGCCACTTGGAGGCAAGTATCTCTAACAAAGGTTTCAGCTCCGCAATATCTTCTTCTTGTATATCAGGAGGATCTTGTTGCGGTGGCCATTGATAGGGTGGATGTGGCGTAGGAGAAGTGCAGTAATTACCACATCCCCAGGATTTCTTCCTTTCCCAACTAGCAGGTTTTTCAGATTGGGCTTCAAACTGAGCGATTAGTCGGGAGACAAATGTCATCTTGGCAAAAGGGATCGAAGGTACTCAAGCCTTCCCTTCGATAATCTCCCTCGGTAGCCTGTCTAATAAACCTGTAGGCCTATCAAAACAGCACTAAAGAAAAAGATAAGAACAGCCTCAAGGTACTTAGCCTTCCCTTGAGGCGAAAGACAAACAAAATAAAACAGATAAAAAAAACGTCGCCTCCTCGGCAACGGCGCCAAAATTTGATACGGTCGTTTCTGTACCAAAAATAAATACCTAAATATAACTAACAGAAGCTAGCGATAAGTAGGGTCGATCTCCACAGGGAGGCTATTTTGCTAATTATCTGTTTAACTTAGTCTGTCAGAATGTCACAGAAATGGGGGTTTGATTGTTTTGAACTAAACTAATTAGATTAAGGCAAGAGAAAATAATGAAGAAAAACAGGGGTAAATCAGATAAAGGAGAGAGATATGCTAGGAGTCGGTCTACTGTGGCAGCTACACTATCGGGTCAACTGAGTCGATGAAATTATTGATAAGAAGAGCGAGGTCGTCACCTTTCGGTCCTTAAACCTAGGATTATACCCTTTAGGTCTCTAATCGCCCTAGGGTCTCCCTACCTTAGCTTTCGCCCTAATTAGGTATCACCTATTGTAATTAAGCAAGCCTTCCCTTCCAATCTTTCGATCCAGGTCGGGGGGTAACTAAATAAATTGGTCTTCTGCATGCATTCATTCAACCTAACCACAATTATATTGCTTAATACAATTCTTGTCGCAAAACTAATCTAATCATGTCGAACCTAACATATTGCTACCACGGTTTCCCTAGTCCTAACATATTAAAGGAATTAGCTAGACATAACTAAATAAGCAAGAACAAGAAATAAAGAAGAAGTAATAAACATAAACATAAAGTAAGGAGGAAAAGAAGTAATTATTGAAATAAAACCGGAAAGAAAGTAACAGTAGCAAAGTAACAGTGTATTGTGTGTGGGGGAGAGAAGAGAGAGTTATAAATGACGTAATACCTTCCTATTTATAAGAAAATAGGAATTATTCAACCTAATGACGGTAATAAACTAAAAAGCCCAAGCCCGTAGGAGAATCCACTCGATCGAGTGATTTAAAACCACTCGATCGAGTAAACTAAAGCTTAAACCACTCGATCGAGTAGAAAATCTACTCGATCGAGTAAATCAATAAATACAACTACTCGATCGAGTAGAAAAAGGACTCGATCGAACAAAATTCTACTCGATCGAGTACTTTCCAGCAACAGTTTCCTGCTTTGCGCACTGAACTTCAAACGGCTGCCATTTCTTTGTTACTTGGGCAAACAGGGTGATTCCGGTGGCGTTGGAAAGCTAAGAGGACAAGCTTTCATATCCCATTAGAATCTCCTGAATATCAGTTCTAGAACTCGAGATATGGCTCTCCAATTTAGGCACTAGCAATTTGAAGTTCTTCCTTTGCTCGCCTAGCTATCTTTCTTCTTTGCACATCTCAAAATAGCTACATTCCCGCTCCAAATTCACTCTTCCTCCAAATGCATGCTAAATGGACGGTAAAAGTCTTGATTTCACTACTTTCTGGTCCGTTCCTGCAAATAAGACAAAATAATCCAAAGTAGCATATTCGGGGCATTTCGTAGCATAAATCTACGATAAAAGCGTAGAAATACGTGCATAAATAGGCTAAAAAGACTATATAAAATGCACGTATCACTAATCTAATTAAAAAAACTGTTTGTATCCCACAACCACCTATAAATACTTCTATTGGGGGGGAAAACCACAGACTGGAAAAGTTCATTCCAAAAAACCTCTTTATCTCCTTTGCAAAAGGTAATTTCTTATCTTTCTATTTTTTATTTTTCTTTGGTTACACTATACTGGATATTACAAAAAGGTAATTTCTTTCTTCTGCTTTGCTTTGCTTTTAATTTGGTTGAAATATTTTGAACATCTTTTTATAATGCAAAAAGTTTCATACTTCCAATGCTGCAGAATGAGTGACGTAACTGACGATAACCAAAGGTCTCCAACAAGGGAGGAAATTGATGAAGCGAAACAGAAAATAGAGTGGCTTTCGATAGAGTTCATCTATACACGAACAAATGTAGAGGCAGCCGAAAACCGTGAAGAGGCCTTAATAACAGAGCTCGAAAACGTTAGGGCACAATTGAAGGTTGCTGAACTTCACAATGAACGTATGCGTAGACAGTTGAAAGAAAAGAAAAATAGGAACTACACAGAAGCCGATATGGACAATCAATTCATCGCTGGTGTGAATCCTTTACAGAAGTCTTACGTTGAAGTCTATCCTTCAATCTCTGCCAATTGGACACTAGTTCTGAAAGTCATAGAACTTATGGACGGATACAAAAACCCTTTTAAGGATGAGTCGGTGGAAGTTGAGAGCACTGTCCAAGGACCTGCGCGCAGGCGTTAGAGAACAGAATAAAAATATAAAAATCAATCCATGATGATCCAGGGTTCCTGCATTAAAATATATGTTTAAAATATTTGTTGCTTCAAAAATAATATTTTTAATATCTTAGAACGTTGATGTTTATTGTGTAACTACTATGTTTAAGTACTATTTACTGAATAACATTGGAATAACAGAAGTCCTTACCAGAATAATGGTGCAATAACAGCAGAATAACTGCTCATTATGCAGAATAATACTGCAATAACAGCAGGGTAATGGTAGAATAACAGTGGAATAAAAGCAGTCTAGAACGACTGCATTTACACTTAACTAAATTTACACTTGAATAAAAATGAATAGTTTTAACAAAATCATGCTGGTCTAACAGTGGAATAATGCCGGATTAACAGTGGAATAATAGCAGAATAACTAGTTCTTATGCGGAATAAAACTGCAATAACAACAGAATAAACTACTTATTATGCGGAATAATAGTGCAATAAGAGCAGAATAACGGTGCAATAACAATAGAATCACAGTTGAGAAAAAACCGCCATTGACAGTTGAATCGAAATGGATATTGTTTATAGAAAGCAAAGGTAATAAGTAAAGCCTAATTAAACTAGAATAACTGTGGAATAACTGTAGACTAATAATGCAATAACATCAGAATAACTGCTAATTATGCGGAATAATACTGCAATAACAGCAAAATAATGGTAGAATAACAGTGGACTAAAAGCAGTCTAAAACACTGCATTTACACTTGACTAAATTTACACTTGAATAAAAATGAATAGTTTTAACAAAATAATGCTGGACTAACAGTGGAATAACAGTAGAATAAACTAGTCCTTTTGTGGAATAATACTGCAATAACAGCAAAATAAACTACTTATTATGCGGAATAATAGTGCAATAACAGCAGAATAACGGTGGAATAACAACAGAATCACAGTTGAGAAAAACTGCCATTTACAGTTGAATAGAAATGGATAGTTTTTGTAGAAACCAAAGGTAATAGGAAAGCTTAATTAAACTAGAATAACAGCCAAATAAGTGTAGACTAATTGTGCAATAAATGCAGAATAACTGCTCATTATGCTAAATAATACTGCAATAACAGTAGACTAATAGGGGAATTACAATAAAAATGGATAGTGTTTGAAAAAAGTAAAAGTAATATGAAAACTCAATTAAATTAGAATAATACTGGAATAACACTAGACTAATAGGGGAATAACAACACAATAAACTACTTATTATATAGAATAATAGTGCAATCAGTTTACACTACTAGTAAAGCACAAGACCAGCTTCACAAAAGTACAACTGAAAATTAACTTAAGAAAAACGATAATACTAATTCAGTACGTGATGCCAAAATACATATCGGATACTTAATCTGACTCTACTGGATACACAACAGTCAGTGGTAGAGCATTCACTACGGCGCCTGATTCTTCACTTGTAGCAGAAGATTTGGGTTTCAAGTCTTTCAACTTGTTCTTAGCTGACGCCAAACCTAAGGTCTTAGGCCTCTGATTCTGACAAGACTCCACCTTATCAAGGACTAACTGCCTATAGACATTGATATCAGCCAAAATCAGAGAAGCCAATATTTCTACGCAAAAGCTTCGACGAGCTACCTTGCTGTGAAGATTGGACTCAAATACGCTGCCACCATATTCAGTCATTGTATACAACAAGAAACAACTATACTCGGTATCCAGCGGTTCCTTCTTTTTCCATCAAAATGGAACATCCACGACTTCAAAGTTGCGGCAATCTTTAGACTTCATAACATTATTAGACTCCATAAACACATGCATATGGTTTGCCACAATCTCTGCCAGTCTTCTGTAGTCGGCTAAATTTTTGCCCTCATGAGTCGTGTTGTCCAGAAAATTAATAGTTTCATTGATAAAGTTGATGCAGAAACAAGAGTAGTGATCATTGTATAAAATGGACACAAACACACAAGGTTAGAGTTCAGTCGACATCTTCCTTTGCAGGACTGTAAAAATATATTCCAAAATTGCAACAACTTTTTACCCGAATTGTCAATAGGGCTTGAGGAATCAAAGTTTTCTAATATTGAATAAAGAGAATCCTCCTAAAAAAAGCATAAACAACAAAAAATAGTGCATAAGTGTTAAATTTAAATCACTACATATGAGTAAATAAGTAGGTAATAACGCAAAATAGCAAAGGAAAAACCAAATACCATATGACGAAGTCCGAAGAACATTGAGCATGGTTCTGAACGTTCCTCAAACTCCAACGAATTCAAAAGAGTCGACCAAACGTCGACTACTCTTGTTGACATCATAGCAGTTGCATCTACAATGGAAACACTATCCCGCCTGTCCAAAAACATGCCGACGTCCTCGTTGTACACCACTAACATCTCACTGCATTTACAAAAATAATATATGATAAAAACTGTGGAATTATAGTGGTATAACAGTAGAATAACAGTTCAATAACAGCAGAATAATAAGGAAATTAATAGTGGAATTACAGTGGACTAACAGCGGAATAATAGTGGTATAACAGTCGAATAACAGTTCAATAACAGCAGAATAATAACGAAATTAACAGTGGAATTACAGTGGACTAACAGCGGAATAATAATGGTATAACATTAGAATAACAGTTCAATAACAGCAGAATAACAAAGGGAATTAACAGTGGAATTACTGATACTAGTTTGGCACTAGTACTTTGACAAAATGACAGCATAATAACAGTAGATTAACAGAACAATAACAATGGAAAACAAAAAGACTAACTGAACAGGAACACCACAATCAAAGAAATGAAAATCGACACATACTCGTCTTCACGAAGAACAAAGTCCACCACTTGCTTCCGCACCTTTAGCATCTTAGAGAACTGCTTTTTGTTTTTTCGAAACAAATCCGACACCGCAACAAAACTACTGTCCTCTGGCCCGCAATCCATAGAGCAACCCAGCCCATCGTCTAACCTACCCCTTTTACGGCTACCCAAAGCCGACTTTGGACTCATGGTGCTATCGACAGCCATGCTTCCCACTTGACGGCTGGCACTAGGGGTGTTTGTAGAGAATTGAGTGCTATCGGTAACAGTAGAAGAAACAACCGGCTCGACAACAGGCTGCGTCGTCTTAACCTTTTTACCAACAGTTTTCACCCTGCCAGAACCAGGACGTTTCTTAACGCTTTGAGAAACCCTCGCTTCTGTATCCTCAATACGCCGTTTCTCTTCAAGCCCACTTAGGGTTTCCTTTCTCGTGCTGTTCACCTCTTCCAATGTTTTCAACACATCACCCCTGGACTCGTTCATATCAGATAACACCAACATGGCAGTGATCTTAGTGCGGTAAAGGGCTCTTGAATCACGATTACCCAAGTCACAATAAAAAAATAGTTCCACGGTAAAAGGGCATGTGCAACATCGTATATACACCGCAGTTCAAATTTTCAATCTCAGCGGTTTGCCAGGTAAAAGGGACGTTGACAATTTTATAATCTTTAACCTCCCCGCCTCGGGCAACTCCATTTTTTACCAGAAAATTAGACATTAAGCTCAGCTTCAAATAAGCAAGGAAAAGAAAACATAATTAGTAACAATACTTAAACATACTAGGCAAACACCAAGAGAAAATTAGGCACAATAAATGACTTACAACAGTTTGACAATACAGCAAACGTACACACGGTTGTTGATGATCAGCAAACAACGCCTCTTGAAATACATTATCAAGATATTCAACCCTCTTGGCATTGAAGTTGATGTACAAACAACTAAAGTTCTCATGCAAAAGTATTGGGATGAAAATCTAGGAAAATATTTGGCCAAAATAATTGTTACTAATTATGTGGTAAAAAAAGCTGAAAAAAAGCAGAATAACGGTAGAATAACAGTACAATAATAGTAGAATAAACACAAGTACAGAAACATACCATATCAGAATTAAGATCACAATCTCTCTTTTTGTTCTTTACAAACTCAGTAAATGACAAGATGACTTCCTCACACAAATCACTTCTGGAAGCCTTCTCAAGTTTCGACGGCATACAAATTCGCCCCAATGGACTCTAAAACAAAGTGGAGAAAAGAGTTGAAATGTGATACAAAATGAAAAATAAAGTAAAAGCGACAATAAGATAGAATAACTAACCGTTGCACCAATCCCAAACAAAAGTCGACTTGGACTTCCTCTAATACAAGTATCATTAAGAAAGAGTGACCACCAGTCCATAACTCCAAGCATTATCATTGTGTTTGGAACCATGGATTCCACATCCTCTCGATTCAGGTAACTCTAAAGAGCCCAAGTGACAAGATTCTCACTTCAAAAAGGAAAAAAGAGAAAAACAAGAGTCACATAAATATATTGTTGAAGAAAAGAAAGCAGAATAATATTTAAAACAAAAAGCAGAATATTTTTTAAAATAAAAAAGAGGTCTTACGTTTGCGAAATATTATGATCATTCAAGAAACAATAGTCTGCAACCTCTTTCTCTTGGATAGCATTGGGTTGAAAACATGTCCCATTATTATCACTGATTTTGACAGGACAACTAGCTGAGGATCCACAATACCACAATCATAGCTGCATCCGAAATTCTCAGGCACAACAGACAACATTAGCTCCTCATGTGCAGCAGAGTGCAGCAAATAACTTGTACCAATATTAGGAGCATTCAAACTTTCAACGCCATTATCCTCTAGGACACCCTCACCAACAACAGTATTGTCCTCCAACACAACCTCAGCATCCTGTTTATTAGAATTATCAATCTCAGACGCTGCCTCAAGCAACAAGTCTGTATGACAAGACATCACCACTTAAACTACTTCCTCTTCTGTAGTCACAAATGCTTCACTGCCAATTTGAGTGGACTGTTGAGTGTCATTAGGCATTGGAATGCCAGCAGTGGTACCCGTCAACTCTGTCTCAGGTAAACAGGCATCAGTCTTTGGAATTTGAGTTTCTTGAACATCTACCGGTGTACACTCAACAGTATTAGGCACGTCCTCTGGCGGATTATCAACAAGATAGTCTTCAACTTGAATGTTAACGTCCTCTACTGTTGGAGCTTGTGTCCTCCACAAATTAGTGTGATAACATTTGTAAATCTCTTACAGGTTCACAAGGGTATACTTCGTATTTTAATCAGTTGATTAACGATTACCTAATAATGGTTGGCTTGCTAGAAAGTTTGACGTTATTATCATACAGATGGCGGTGATCAACTGGTCCCTAAAGGTCACACCTATAGGATGTGTTTGAGAGATGTGGTTATAGAAATATAATCACATTGAGGCCTTATATGACTAAACAGTTAGTCAATGTGTTGATGAGACAATTATTTAATGAAGATTAAATAATATTAGTTGAGACGAATTAATCAATTAAGTAAATTGAATATAATAAGTTATATTTAATTAAATGTATGTAATGTTAGTTTGGACGAATTAATCTGTTAATTCGTAATTAAATGTAATCGGTTATATTTAATATCAACAAGATGAATGTGTCATAGTGGTAATAGTGAGGGTACTCAAACCAAGAGGTCATGGGTTCGATCCTCACTAGATGACAATTTATCTTTAACACATTTATGCATTTTTGGAATAACCGAAAATAAGGATTTTAATCCTTATTATTTCGGTTCATATGGGCCGATTTTTGGAAAAAGAAAATCAACCCTATTTCTCCATATACTCGGTTATAAGGAGAGTTAGGTTTTTTTTTTTCAAAACCTAATTTTTGCTCATCATTTTCTCTCATCAGAAAATCACACAAATAAACCCTAATATTTACAGAAAATTGGGGATCTCATTCTAGCAATTTGAGGGGCATTTCTCGGAGCATCTTGGGGATAACTGATAGGAGTATATCATTGCGATATTGTTCATAGGCCATAAAAGCTAGGAACGAAGGGTATTTCTTAATCCTTTACGATTTTGTTTATGCAATTTATTTTATGACTAGTTATCATCACTTTATAATTCGTTATAATCCTTAAATATAAAGGGATGCATATAGATAAATCTCACAAGTAGTATCAGAGCCAAGGCCACGAATTTTAATTTTGATGATTCTCATAAAATTGTTTGTAAACAATAATCAGGGTTTGCGAAAAAATATAATCGACTGGAATTTTTTTGAGCCGTGGAAATTTTTTTTGTTCGTTTCCGTTACTGTTCACGGATGAACAATATTTTTTAAAAAAAAAAAATAAATAATTTCTGTTTTTTTTCCTTTCTTTCGGTTTCTCCTAAAAAACCGATTAAAGTTTTTTGCGGCTGTTTTTGTTTATGCCGATTTGAAAAGCATCCGAGAAAAGATTTTTTTTTTCTTGTGGTTACTGTTCACAGAGGACAGATTTAAAAAAAACAAAAAAAAATTTGTCTTGTTTCTGTTTTTACAGATAAAACCGTGTACAAAATAAGGAAAGCTGTTTTCTGTTTTTAGTTTGCCGTGCTGAAATTATAAAAAAAAAAAAAAATTTTTTTTTTTGTTAAAATGAGACCAAAAAGAAAAAAAAAAGGATTTTGTTTTTTTGTTTTGGCTAATTTTGTTTATACATTAAATTTATAATGTATGATAATTTTTGTGAAGCGGTTCACAAAATTTAAAGATACCTAATTATTTTAAAGCAGTTTAAAATATTGATGGATTAAATTCATATTACAAGTTTAATATGAATTAAGTTTGAAATTAATGTGATTAATTGAGGAATTGTCACTTAATTTGTTAATTTAAATAGGTGGTTTGGATAAAATTAATCAACATAATTAAGGAATTGTGTCATGTATGTTTAATTTATTTTTAGTTGATGCATTTTATTTTTGTTGAATGAATCGTTGAATGAATTTATTTACGTATTTTTGCAATCGGTTGTAATTTGTAATACTTAGTGTGGCCTTAGTCAAATTATGTTTTCGTAATGAAGGAAACATAATTTTTTATGTAATTATGAGATCTCGTATCTCCTTTTATTTTTTCTTTAGTTATGGGTTTTGAAATTAAAATGTAATAAATAGGTTTATTATGTAATTTATTTATTGTAATTTCAAAGAAGACTAAAGATGAAGATTGGAGCTCACTCCCGCTACATGGATCAAGATGGAACATCGAGATAAGCTTCTCGGGTCCAAGGATGGATTCCAAACTTCTATTTAATGTTCATTTTGATAGGATAGGCCACACTAGGACTTTATTATTGTTTTTACGTTTTCATTCCTATTGCTTTTCATTCACATGATAGTTTATGCCACTAGTACAAAAACACAAATATAAGGCGTCAATATATAGCTCATTTGAGGCGTTTTTTGAGTAGCAGCAAATGAAGGGGCAGCAAATAGAAAATTAATTGCGGCGTCTAAAAAAACGCCTCAAATTTATGTTATTTGCGGCGTTTCTGAGAAAAAAACGCCTCATATGCGGTCACTCATTTGCTGCGTTTTTTCACTTAAAACGCCTCATATATGGGAATAATCTGAGGCGTTTATTGTTAATACGTTGCTGATAGTTTGTTAAATAATTAAAAAAAAAAATCCAGTATCATCCATTATTATTAATTTATTTTTGTTCTATTTACAAAATAAGATTCTAAAAATTTGCCAGAACTCCCATGTATCATGAGGAACCAATACCTAAATATAATTGATAAAAACCGACTTTCATAATCAACATTCACAACATTAACAGATTGTCAAGAGACCCTTCATCACATAATCTGCCAAATAACATGTTCATACCAAAAGGTTGGCATAATGTCGATTGTCTAAAACAATCTCCACAAGTCAAATCCTAATACATCTCAAAGAAAAATTAACACTGTCTAAAAGATACAATTATTCAACTAACACAATGATTAGTGAAGTTTGTTGCCCATTTATCTCGTATTTCTTTAATCTCGCAATCGGTGTAGGAATCTACCATCCTTGAGCTCCAAACCTAAGAGGAACACATTCTAATGTTAATTGAAGAACCACACAAGTGAAAAGTAAGCTTATATAATAAAATAAACATTCATTTCCTCCCCAAGGAAACATATGTATTAAGCAAATTGAAATATAAGCAGGTATAAGACCTATTAGGTGCACACTGAAAGTTTAACATCACAAAAATATCCTCCTAGTTGAAAAACAAGACTGAATATTGAAGAGTACATTTCACAAGCTCGGAAATTCCGTTTCTTGAGTCCTCTTAAAGAATACTAAACTAGTGACTGAGAATCAGTAGCTCACATTTCAAAAGAAGGTTTCTTACTCTCTTAAGTGCGAGAACAATAATACTAACAATCAAACAAAGTGGCCAAACGAATTGCCCGACGACCGTAGCATTGATCGATAGCAATGCAAACTAGGTATAAGACCAAGGAGGGCAGGATGGTCATAGCTAGCATTAAACCAAATCACCAATTGAACCATCCAAGTCAAGGTCTAGACTTCAACGAACCAGTACCAACATCCAACCCTACTTTCCAAGTTACTTAAGTATTAAACTAAATTCAAGGACTAAAGTATGAGACTGGAAAAAAAGGGAACATGAAGCATTGTTTGGTGATCATCAAATATGAATGTCATACCTTCTCTAAGTCATTTGCGGTTGTGTAAACCTTGAATATATCGAACAAAGAAGCCATACTCCACCTTCTCGGTTTGTTGTGGATACTAGCAAGATATATTAAAATGTAATTCGACATATTAAAATGTAATTAGTCAAAGAAGCCATACTCCACCCTCTCAATTTGGTGATCAAATAGCGAAGGTCATACCTTCACAGATTTCCTTAATGGTTCTCTTCCTTTGACCTTCACTTGACCTCCAGACAAATTGTACCTTTTTAGAGCGCTACACAAAATATAAGGTAGTTTATAAATTCTCCCAAGTATCTCCGAAAGTTATGAGAACGTAAACAATAACTTGCTTGAGAATCAAAATACGAGATTACGTTATTGCGTCGCTTACATTCTTGGTCAATTTAGTATCTAAAGTAGCATCATGGCACTATACATGTCCGATGAATTGTTTTTCTTATCAAACTAGTGCAAGAAAGAAATTGCTTAGATGATTGTTTTGACACAGAATATAACATCACAACTGTAACAAACTAGCTGCTCGAGTAGGTTATTAATTGAACTTGGTAAAATTCAAAACCTTTTATTGAACCTGATTATTGAGGAGTACTTCTCAGGAACAATACTGACATTTAGCAGCTAGTTCTTGTGTACATCCATCACCTAATGCACCTGAGTCAAAATACTTAACCGGTTGACGGATAATACTCCAACCATAACTACATGGATCAATAACAAGAATTAGCATAAGAGTGTTTCTTAGGAGCCTAATTGTTGAGGAGTACTTCACCAAGAAATGAGTCATTTCTAAATAAAAATTTACTCTAGCATGCCATGTTTACGACACTGATGTTTGAGTTGCAGGAAAGAGAACTAGCAAAATGAAAATTCATTGTCACTAGCTTCTATTTGGTATGCAAAATAATGTAGGCAGTAGGCCTCTTTTTTCCTTTTAACTGGCTAATAACAAATTCAGTGAAAAACTAATGTAGCTAATAACAAATTTATTAGTTCTATACGTTTTTAATTCTTGAAATTTCCCTTTTTAGAGTATTTTAGTTTACCAGTACTAATGGTGCAACCGTAGCACCAAGGAGCTTATTCACATAAACTTAATCATATAATAAAGAATTGTTCTTATCTAGTAGTTCATATAGTTAATATGTCACATTCATGGAATATCCATACAATCTACACTTAATCAATTCACAAATTATTCAAAAAAATGCGACTAAGTCCGTACACTAAGCTATACGAAAAGTGGCCACACATTAAAGCTTGATCATCCAACATGTTATGAACATTCGAAGTATGGGAATAAAGAAATTCACAAGAAAAGGTAGAGTCCAGCTTAAAAAATGAACATATACCTTTGCAACCATTTCAAGCATATGAGCATATTCAAGGTAAGAGGTTTCCAAAACTTGCCATCAAAAAATAATAACCAACATACAATTATCAGGTTCTAACAAGTAAAGGTACTGGATTCATATGGAAATACACGCTTACATGCACTCACAGATAATCAAACAACAAAATAACAACCACCTTATAAATACATGTCGGGGGAGTTCAAAATCACATTTCAACCATGGATTATGAGTAGGGTTGATCAAAATCATCATCAATTTCAAAGGTATATATTAAACACCCAAAAGCATGCCTTATGAATATCAAAATATGAAGCTCAGCTAGGAAATCAAAGTAATTACATTTCTAACTGATGGGGCATATTCTGCACCGCTGACCAAGTCAACATATTGAGCAAGGTCAAAGATATCCACAGCAAGTCAACGACTTAGACGACCTAGCCGATGCGGCCCATCGGCTGCCAACTGGTCCCGGCATGACAACCTGCCAGCCGGAACACATACCCGCGTACTCATATCCAAGACCCCTCGGCGGTGAGTCACCAGGGCCCGCCGGCCAGCTATAGGTCCCTCGGCCGAGGGGTAGATCAGTCTTTCCACCTGCTAGCCACTTGGCCACTTGGCCACTACGTGACAAAAGGTGAAGTCTATAAATACTCCTCAACCTTCATTGAGGAAAGGATCCCAATCCAGAAATACACAACTTAACCTAAATACACTATTCATCTGGTATAATCTTCCTTATCTCTCTACAATATATTCCTAGCCAATTAGCATACAACTTATACATCTAAGTTTACTGACTTGGGCGTCGGAGTGGGTACGCTTGGCTCAAAGCCAAGCCCTCGCCTGTTCATTGTTGCAGGAGAGGCCGAGAGGAACGATTAAGACCAAGGGAGAATCCAACTCAAGACATCATTCAACAAGCCACGGGTGGTAACTATACTTGCTCTGGAATTACACCCGGAACAATTGGCGCCGTCTGTGGGGAAAGACACTAGAAGCTAGTCACATTCATTCCCAAACAAAAAAAAAAACAACAAAAACCCACCCAAAAAGCTAAGAAAATGTCGAAACAGCAAGAGGTGTTCGTAACCGACGAGCCCCTCCACCCAGATGATACCTTCAACAATTCTGGAGTCATGCAGCCCTCCACCGGCGGAGTGATCCAACCGGAGTTCGGGATGCCAATAACACCAGATGCGTCGCTGCCCGCCAACCAAGTCACCCTCATGGGACATGTGGTCGACGTGGCATTACTAAAGCAACTTCTAGACCTCATTGGTAGTACGTCGGCTCACACTGTCACACCGACAAGAGCGGCGGAACCCGCACAGGAGACCAGGGCCCAGAATGTGACTCCAAGAGACTTGAATGGAGCACTAGAAGAAGTTGGCCCTGTCAAAACGCCGGAAGAGCCCAGAATGCAAGTGGTGGACACAAGTCCTGACCGCGCTCGCGGGAGGACAGCGTCACCGCAGCAGCCACGAGGCCTGCCCCGGAGAAATGAAAGAAGTCCGACTCATCAGAGTCGAAGAAGAAGAAGCCCGTCTCGCCAGAGTCAGGGAAGAAGTCCTTCCCGCCACGGGGAGAGTAGCCGAACTAGGGACGTGAGGAGCCGATCGCCGCGTGCCGTTCGACACGTGGTCAGACAGCCCCTCAGCGACTACGTCCTAGAAATCCCGGTGCCAACTAAGCTAAAATTGCCACCCATATCGTACTCAGGAGAGGGCGACCCATCCGACCACGCGGAGGCTTTCGAGTCCCACATGTCGGTATGGGAACAGGCCTGATGAGGTCCAGTGCCGTGTCTTCCCCACAACCTTGCATGGGATGGCACAAAGTCGGTACAAAGGACTCCCGACGGATCGATATACGGGTATGGCGACCGAGAGAAAGATTTTGGCCCGGTATTCCCGCATAAGAGGAGGGCCGTCGAACATCGGACCTCCCGACTATCAAGCGGGAGGGAGGCGAGACTCTCCGGGCTATGTGAAGAGGTTCGACGCCAAAGTTCAGGCGGGTTCGGGATTTGAATAGCGAACGGCCGCCTTCCATGCGATGAAAGGTCTCCCGAGAGGGGACTTAAAAAATGAGCTCATCAAGTGCGGCGGCCAAAGACTAGACTCCGCCAGGAAGATGGCCGACCAAGCCATTAAGGTGGAGGACTACCACAAGACTTGGGTAGGCCCCAGCGAGGCTGAGCACTCAGAAAAGAAGAGCCGCCGGGGGGATAATCCGGATGAAAGACGCCGTGACGACAATAGGTCACGGTCCGATGAACGACGCCGTGAGAATAATAGGTCACGGTCGGACAAACCTGCCAGGAGACAGGACTCGACGGGCACCGGGTGGAGTTCGGAAACGTACCACCGAGGCGGTATAGTGATAAAACCCCTCTCGTCGTATCGCCGCCGAGGTCTTTGCCCGAGCAAAAGCGAGGGCCGAAGTGGGAGAAACCCCCAAGCCAAAAAGTGACGGTGACACGAGCCGATCGTGAGTACCACGGCCACACCGGCCATTTAACCGACGATCGCCGGCATCTAAAGAATGCCATTGAAGAGCTGATCCGGAAGGGGAGCCTCGGCAAGTACGTTGCCAAAGGCCAAAAGACGACGCCGGCAAGGACAGGTAAGAAGTCCGTCTTCGAACGGATAGGAGTGATCCATGTTGTCATCGGGGGCAACGAGAACGGAGGGTCCGCTCATGGGCACAAACGACACCTGAACGAGCTATATCGGGCCATCAACTTTGTGCCTAACACAACGATCCCCGCTTCCAACACCCCCGATATAACCATCGGAAGGAAGGACTACGAAGGAGTCATCGCTCCTCACAAAATGACCCACTTGTAGTCAATTTGGACATATCCAACCACCTGGTCAAGAGGTGCCTGGTTGACACAGGCGCGTACACGAACATCATGTTCGGGAGTGCTTCCTCGGCCTCGGCACGAAAGCCAAGGACTTGAGCCCCCTCGCACTAACCCACTATACACTTCTCTGGGGCCGGTACCACCGGGATCAATCGGACTCCCAAAGGACGTTCGCGAAAAGAACGCGGCTAAAAATGTCCTAGCCGAGTTCGTGGTCATCGACGGCTCGTCCGCCTACAACGTTCTCATAGGCCGAGTCACCCTGAGCGAGGCCGACGCAGTGATGTCCATCCGGGCCCTAACACCGATGTATGTCTCGGACCGGGGGGAAGCGCATAAGCTCGTCTCCAAAGACGAGAATGACAAGGTGGTCAACGTCCGGATAGCCGCCGGAGGATGCAACATGCAATCCCTCAAAGCGGCAAAGAAATCGAAAAAGGGAAAGGTCTATCCTTACAACGGGAGAGGGCGACCTCATGGATGTAACTAGTGGGCGACTAGGCCATTAGGACGCTGGTAATCTCGGGAATAATCTATGTAGCGGCGGAGGTGTCCAAAACAAATTGTGGGCACCCCGACGCATGTTTTTACCTAAATGAAAAATCATCCAAGTCTTCCATCGAATGTTCGCTCTTCCCATAGTCACTAGGAAGCAAACGCCGACTCACACTTGTCATGCCGACAAGAGCGGCAGCCTTTATCGATAGCGCATGTCGGCTCACACCGTCATACCGACAAGAGCGGCAGCTCTACGAAGAAAACAGCGCCGTCGCACACCCAAGTAGTAGACGCCACGGCGATCACCCTAAGAGGTTTGACGCCGTCGCAGTCACTCCAAGTGGTAGACGCCACGGCGCTCTATGAAGAAACAGCGCCGTCGCAGTCACCCCAAGTAGTAGACGCCACGGCAGTCACCCCAAGAGGTTTGACGCCGTCGCAGTCACTCCAAGTGGTAGACGCCACGGCAGCCTCTACGAAGAAACAAAGCGCCGTCGCAGTCACCCCAAGTAGTAGACGCCACGGCAAATCACCCCAAGAGGTTTGACGCCGTCGCAAATCCTCCAAGTGGTAGACGCCACGGCGCCTCTATGAAGAAACAAGCGCCGTCGCAGTCACCCCAAGTAGTAGACGCCACGACAGTCACCCCAAGAGGTTTGACGCCGTCGCAATCCTCCAAGTGGTAGACGCCACGCGAGCCTCTATAAAGAAACAAAGCGCCGTCGCGTCACCCCAAGTAGTAGACGCCACGGCGATCACCCCAAGAGGTTTGACGCCTTCGCGATCACTCCAAGTGGTAGACACCACGGCGATCGATAACAAGAAACAGATGTTTGGCTCACACTTTGTCACACATCGACAAGAGCGGCAATCACCGCTAAGAAGCGTACACCTCGATGTCAATGACCAACGCAGGTGATACTCGCAGAGCGTTCAAAATGCCTTGGAAGCGTTAACACAATTGAGATACGCGCTCTAGACTGCCTCGGCTAAGCCGAGGCGGGAACAAAAGAGACACTCAATTAATAGCGTAAAGAGACAAAGCCAGACAAACCCGATTATGGTCCTCATAGCCAACGGGTGCAATTGGGCAACGGCAACGTTCATGGCCTTAAGGATGGCCACAACATACCCATTCAGTGGAAACCGGAGCCCGTACTCCAAATGTCGCATATATACGCCGGTGTGGCCGGTGGAGGGCAACAGACGGCCGGCCCTCCTCGGGGATAACAATCTTGTATCCCCTGCCGAAGAAGAAATGGCCCTCGAAAAATTTCTCACCGGAACAATTGGCCAACTTATGGGTCCAAACTCGGTCAACGCGTGCCTTCAAAGCAGGCCGTGATCCATAACGTACCGCCTCACGGTATTAGGACGAGCCTCCTCAGCATCATCACCAAAATCGTCCACGTCATCATCGACATCAGAATCATCCTCCCATTCCTCCAGAATCCGAGGATCGACTTCGGGAGAAGGAGACCTAGGGCCCGCTTACTAGGCCCTAAAGGCGAGAAGACATGTTTACAATGAACTTACAAAATTAAAAATTGGAAAGTTTGTTTGTTTACCTTGAAGAAAACGCTCGCCGGAGTAACAACTATGGAAATTAGAAGACAAAGAAACCCTAGGAAGTTTAGAGAGAAGAAAATTTTGAAGAATGAAATTGGTGGGCAATTTCACGGGCAACGCCCTATTTATAGGAAAAGCCCATGAAGCGGGACCAATCGAGAAACAGCCCATGAAGCGTCAACCAATCAGCGTGCGGACACGTGTCGGACATGCAACCACGGGATGTCAATCGTTGCAACGATTGTGTCAATCAACGCAACAATGACCAAACGTCTTCAACACGCCTATTCAAATCTCTCCGCCTATTCACCTTCCTCAACAAATTCCCAAGCATCTGCTCTCCGCCGGCCACATGATCAACCAAGCTAAGTAGCGCCGGTGGGGCAATCAAAAATAACCTAGCCTCTCGACCGGTCTCGGCCAGCGTCCCTTTCTTATCCACATCGGATGCCCAATACACATCCATGTGGAGGGGGGATATGGTACGGCCTAAGAGAGACTAGGCAGAGCAAAAGAAGCCGATGCAGAAAATTTTCTACAAACTACTTGCGCAGAATATACGCTCAGACGTACATCGAAGCCCATACCACGGCATAGACTACGCTGGGGGCAAATTGATGGGGCATATTCTGCACCGCTGACCAAGTCAACATATTGAGCAAGGTCAAAGATATCCACAACAAGTCAACGACTTAGACGACCTAGCCGATGCGGCCCATCGGCCTGCCAACCTGGGTCCCGGCATGACAACCTGCCAATGGAACACATACCCGCGTACTCATATCCAAGACCCCTCGGCGGTGAGTCACCAGGGCCCGCCGGCCAGCCATAGGTCCCTCGGCCGAGGGGTAGATCAGTCTTTCCACCTGCTAGCCACTTGGCCACTTGGCCACTACGTGACAAAAGGTGAAGTCTATAAATACTCCTCAACCTTCATTGAGGAAAGGATCCCAGAAAATACACAACTTAACCTAAATACACTATTCATCTGGTATAATCTTCCTTATCTCTCTACAATATATTCCTAGCCAATTAGCATACAACTTATACATCTAAGTTTACTGACTTGGGCGTCGGAGTGGGTACGCTTGGCTCAAAGCCAAGCCCTCGGTTGTTCATTGTTGCGGAGAGGCCGAGAGGAACGATTAAGACCAAGGGAGAATCCAACTCAAGACATCATTCAACAAGCCACGGGTGGTAACTATACTTGCTCTGGAATTACACCCGGAACACTAACGATATAATAGGATATAAGAAAATAAACTTCTATGAATAGTAACTTTTAGACGAATTGAAAGGGCAAGTGACCAGAAGTAGTGATCCTCTGCAACCAAATTAACCTTTAGCACTACTTACTCTATAGTATTTCCTACAACTACCAAATAATCTTTCCATTTTTACAAACAACATTTGAACATCGTACAAACTAATCAAAACATAGTATATCAGCTACAATACAAAGTTAAGCTTAAGAGACTCGAAATACAAATCATAAGTAGGCAGACGAGCATATTGTTGTGTAGAGAAAAGATATCAATTGGTAAGAAAAGATAAGCAAACGAGCATATGTGGTCAATAGAACAAACTAAGCATCTAGGAAATGAAGTTTATGACACCAACCTTTATAGGACAGATAAACAAAAACCAAGGCCGTCATCAGTGACATTATGTTCTGCAAAATGAAACAGAATTATAGATAATTCAAGTGCCTGGGTTTATGTCGTCAAGAAAACTTCAAGTATTATACAACATAATCAGATAGGCTTAATGACGAGACATGTGTAGTATATTCCAAGGTTAATTCACTTAAATCTCAAATTTAGGAACATATCCATACTAACAACTCTGTAAAAGACATTTCTTAGTTAAGCTATCAAGAACAAATATAAAAAAGACTACAATATGATAACAATACAAACATCACACAAAAAATCGGTAAAAACCCCTAATTTCATCACCCTTATTTATCAAATCTAATTGTCTTAAGCCTAATACTTATAATGCAACAGAAACCATGCTTTGTTTAACTTCAAATAACAACACCAAGCATCACATAACAATCTAATTTGTATAATTCGAATAAGAAAAACTAACTACCCAAAAACCGTAATTAGTTAAATTAAAATTATTCAAGTTGAATATCATACCATGTAAAAGAGACTGAAGAATGTCAAGGGAAGAGCTGAGTCGCCGACAAACGCTCATCGTGTGTTGTGGTTGTCGCATCCTTTGTCGTCGTGGCTATCGTGGGCCCGTGGCTACATCAAAAAGTGCGCTGGTACCAAAATTATAGTGGCAAAAGGATAGTGGATGAGGGTGTTGGGCGAGTGGCGGTGGATGTCTTGAGCGATTAGGTATTTTTAGGGTGATGAGAGATTGAGAGCATAAGAGGACTGACTGACTAAATGATGAGGGAGGTATTTTAGGATGATTTTATCTGCTGCGTTTTCAAGACAAAACGCCTCATATGTCATTTGTGAGGCGTTTTTATGATAAACGCCGCTTTAAATTTTGTGTTTTCCGAAAAAAAAATAAAAAAACTGAGTTATTATTTGCTGTGTTTGAGATAAAACGCCTCAAATAGGGCGCCGCAATTTAATGTTTTTGTACTAGTGTGCATCATATTCCGCCTAAACCAAACCACCTACTACTAAAATGCATGAAAATTGACTCATATAGAATGTATGTTAGTTTTCATGGACATACAGATGTCATATATTCATTAAGACATCACCTTAGTTTATTCATTCTCGCGTGCTAGATATTAGTTCACTTAAAATGAATCTAAATTAAGTTGATGGGATCTTCCTCTAAAACGGAAATTGAGATTAGTCTTTATAAGGGCAAACAACTATGAATCCCTTCTTCGTCGGTAGGCATAATATGACCCCTTCTACGTTGGGTAAGTAGTTGTGTTGACTTAGTTTACCTCAACATCATAGTCCGAAGAGTTTCTCGTGATTATGATGGTCTAAAGATAGAATTTGTAGAAATTTATCGACCAAGAATTCTAACGGTAGAATTAGCTAAGAGGTTAGCTTATCAATTTACAGATAATTGAGTCTTGGGATCATTTATATAATTCTTGAGGAAGGTCAATTATATAAATGTTTTGAGTCTTCGCGTTATGACATTAGTTCATTAGACTTAAAATTATAAACTATGCACATGCTTATTATTTTTATTCTTCTTCTCGCAGTATAGAACACGATTATTTTGATAATACTGTTACAACTAAATGGCTGGAAATAACGCAATCCCAATGCCTAGTGCCACACTTGATCGCGAGTCCTGGCTGAAAGCTTTCATGGACCACATGAATCACCCACGCGATCGAAGAATGATGGGTCCAACTTTGCGGACTGGGAGGCGGCACTACGGAATGCTGCCATTGCTGACGGTAAGCTCAAGTACTTAACTGAGCCAATACCGGTCAACCCAGGCCCCAATGCAGGAGTCAACAAGTCACTCGCTTATAGTGACTTCGTTATGGAAGCGGATGCGATAAAGAACATACTCATCTTTGCAATGAAAACTAATTTGCAGAGACGCTTCATTGCTCAGGGTGCAAACAAGATTTTCACCACGCTCACTAACGAGTTCTCAAAGGCACCGAGAATCGTTAATTATGAGCATACCTGTCGCCTCTTTGATGCAAAACTCCAGAAGGGCCAACCGGTTAGCCCACTAATTCTTCACATGATTGAGAATGTCGAGAAGTTGGAGGCACTTGATTGTAAAATCAGTGAGAGCATTGTCATAGACCGAATGCTTCATTCTCTTCACGATGGTTTTGCCCTTTTCAGTGCGAACTACTACATGAATGACTTGAAAAAGAGTCCTCATGAGCTACACTCCCTTCTCGTACAGACCGAGAAGGATATGAATTTGACTGGGAGTGTGAAGCAGGATGTTCTCACGATTTTCAATAAGGGTAAAGGTAAGGGCAAGACTCATGGCGACCTAGCTGTAGGTGAGCCAAAGTTTAAGAAGCCAGGAAACGGTAAGAGTGGGCCCGGTGAGACTAGTGGCTCACAGGGCAAGGCAAAGAGCAAGGGCGGTGACATTAAGTGCCACCACTGTCACAAGACTGGACATTGGAGGAGGAATTGTCCCGTGTACCGTGAGGACATCAAAGCAGGCCATGTCGTTCCTGTTGGTATGTCATCTTATATTCATATGATTGAGATTAACCATACAAGTTTCGGAACTTGGGTACTTGATACTGGTTGTGGTTCTCATCTGTGTCATAATTTGCAGGACCTAAAGAACATCATACCTCTCGAAAAGGGTGATGTGGACCTGCGAGTCGGGAATGGAGCACGAGTTGCTGCAGTCTCAAAAGGAACATATGTAATCCAACTCCCTAGTGGTTTTGAGTTATTTTATATAACTGTTACTATGTACCCAGTTTATCTAAGAATATTATTTGTATTTCCGTACTCAATATAGACGGTTTTGCATTTTCAATAAAGGATAATACCTGTATTTTCTTTTTAATGAAATGATTTATGGCAAAGCAGTTTTCATGAATGGAATTTACATCTTAGATCAAACCACGGAAGTATTACACGTGAATAATAAGAAATTAAAGGTTGGTGACAAAGATCAAACCTATCTATGGCATTGTCGAATGGGACACATAAATGAGAAACGCGTGAAGAAACTCGTCGATAATGGGACTATTCCCGCATTCGAATTTTCTACATATGGCACGTGTGAATCATGTCTCATTGGCAAAATGACTCGAATTTCCTTCAAAGGTGTTGGAATGCGCGCTAGTGACCTATTTGGACTCATACATACTGATGTTTGTGGACCTATGTCAATTACCGCTAGAGATGGCTATAGATATTTTATCACTTTCACGGACGATTTGAGTAGATACGGATATGTCTACTTAATGAAGCATAAAAGTGAGTCCTTTGAGAAATTCAAGGAATACCAGAACAGGGTTGAAAACCAACTGGGTAGAAAGGTTAAAGCACTCCATTCAGATCGGGGTGGCGAATATCTTTCAAATGAGTTTGATCAACACCTTAAAGACTGTGGAATCGTTTTGTAGTTAACTCCACCTGGAACACCTCAATTAAATGGTGTGTCCGAACGGAGAAATTGAACCTTACTTGATATGGTTCGATCCATGATGAGTCACACGGTAGTGCCTGATTCATTATGGGGTTATTCTCTTTTGTCAGCTGCTCTTATACTTTACCGAAGTCCGACTAAAGCTGTCGACAAGACTCCATATGAAATGTGGAAGGGAACGGTCCCTAACTTGTCCTTTATTCGGGTTTGGGACTGCGAGGCTTATGTCAAGTGGAGACACGAGGATAAGCTCGGCCCGCGATCGGTCAAGACATATTTTATAGGTTATCCAAAAGGAACATTTGATCATTACTTCTATTCGCCTACCGAACATCGAGTTTTTGTTGCGGCTAGTGCGACGTTCTTAGAGAAATAATTTCTCGAGAACAAGACGAGTAATAGAACCTTCGAGCTGTCGGAGATTCCAGAACCAACAACCGAGGAACGGATGGAGGAAGTTCTTCCTCCAACTGATGACACGGTTCATATTCCTGAGGAACCAAGGAGGTCGGGTAGAGTCTCTAATCCTCCGGACAGATACATTGGTATGGTCGAGGAGAATGACGTTTTACTCCTTGAGAGTAATGAACCCGCTACCTATAAAGGTGCTATGGCCTGTTCCGACTCAAAGTTATGGCTCGAAGCCATGCAATCCGAGATGGACTCCAAGTATAAGAATAACGTATGGGATCTAGTTGATTTACCTAATAAGGTACAACCTCTACAGTGTAAATGGCTTTACAAAATAAAGCATTCTGTAGACGCGCAACCAGATACCTATAAGGCACTACTTGTGGCGAAAGGTTTCACTCAAGTGCACGGATTGCATTATGATAAAATTTTTGCACCCGTAGTCATGTTACGTTCCATTCGGATAATCTTAGCGATTGCCGCATTTCAGGACTATGAAATTTGGCAAATGGATGTGAAAACCGCCTTCTTAAACGGCTATTTGGAGGAAGAGTTGTAAATGGTCCAACCCGAAGGTTTCATAGATCCTGAACATCCCAAGAAAGTATGCAAGCTTAAACGTTCCATTTATGGACTTAAGCAAGCTTCTCGGAGTTGGAATCATCGTTTCGACCAGGTGATAAAAGAGTATGGTTTCACTCGATCGGTCGAAGAACCATGCTTATATATCAAGTCGAGTGAGAGCAAGATTGTATTCTTGATATTGTATGTTGATGACATACTCTTGATTGGGAATGACATTCCTCTCCTATCTTCGGTTAAAGAATGGTTGAAGAACCATTTCCTGATGAAAGATCTGGGTGAGGCACAACGCATTTTGGGAATCCGTATCTACCAAGATAGATCACGACGGACGTTATCACTAAGTCAGGAGTCTTATTTGGATAAGATTCTTGAGAGGTTCAGCATGAGCAACTCCAAGAAGGGGAACCTTCCAATGACGTCTGGGATGCAGTTGAGCAAGTCTCAGTCACCCACGACGCCTGAAGGGATTGAGCGCATGAGTCGTGTTCCTTATGCATCTGCAATAGGATCAATCATGTATGCCATGATATGCACACATTCAGACGTGTCATATGCATTGAGTATGACGAGTCGGTACCAAAAGAATCCAGGTGAAACACACTGGATAGCTGTTAAAAATATCCTCAAGTACCTACGGAGGACTAAGGATAGGGTATTGACTTATGGAGGCGATACTAAGCTATGCGCAATCGGTTGCGCAGATGCTAGCTTCCAAACGGATCGAGATGATTAGAAATCTCAGTCTAGATTCGTTTTTACTCTTAATGGTGATGCGGTCAGCTGGAATAGTTCCAAACAGGAAGTTGTAGCAGATTCTACTACTGAGCCATTGAAATATGATAAGCATGGAGGGCACGTTATTTTCATGAGAATTAAACGTGTACCTGAGTTATAGTAGTTGATTATGAATTCGATACGTTATTTTTTTCATATACTATTTATAACTTCATCGTTTTAATATAATATTTTGTTTTTCATGTGGATTGTACTGACAACTTTGAACGCCACAAAGTGAACCTAATTACATTATATTTTGTTTAGTCCGTAATCGCCTACAAGAGCTGATAACTCTGGCTATTATATTGTGCATTCGATTGATGGTGGGTTCAACGAGCCATAAGTCAAACTGTTGACTGATCGATCACAAATGCGAGATTATAACGATACCTCGTAGGACAAATTTTTGTGACAACGTAATGGAGTCCTAAATGTTTAAAACATTCGGTGCCAGGTCATGGATAGGACATCCATTGTGTTCCTAGAGTCGATTCTTTTGACTATCGACTGTCTCTTGAGATTAAGGCAGTTTTTGGGTGACTTTGGTTTCTTTCTCACGGTCTGCCGTAACTGGAGGCTAAGTAGATTTTTTTTGGGACATTTCATATTGTGCTTACATCGGCAGGATTCGAGTTGAGGAAAATATCCAACCCTTATCAGGTATAGTTATTTCTCAGGGCCACTCGAGGAGTTGTAACTGAAATGCATGGCCATGCTCGAATGTTGATTCGTTTATCAGTTAAGTTACTCTCTAGTCGGGAAAACCACTCTTGATAATGATCGCTTGTAAAATACGACCTTTATGAATACGGATTTGCAAATTGTTTTACATTGAGTGGGAGAAATTTTAGGATATGAGAATCGGTTATCGCACATACACTTGTGAGGACAAGTGGGAGTTTGTTGGAGCTTGTGTCCTCCACAAATTAGTGTGATAACATTTGTAAATCTCTTACAGGTTCACAAGGGTATACTTCATATTTTAATCAGTTGATTAACGATTACCTAATAACGGTTGGCTTGCTAGAAAGTTCGACGTTATTATCATACAGATGGCGGTGATCAACTGGTCCCTAAAGGTCACACCTATAGGATGTGTTTGAGAGATATGGTTATAGAAATATAATCACATTGAGGCCTTATATGACTAAACAATTAGTCAATGTGTTGATGAGACAATTATTTAATGAAGATTAAATAATATTAGTTGAGACGAATTAACTGTCAATTCGTAAATTGAATATAATAAGTTATATTTAATTAAATTTATGTAATGTTAGCTTGGACGAATTAATCTGTTAATTCGTAATTAAATGTAATCGGTTATATTTAATATCAACAAAATGAATGTGTCATAGTGGTAATAGTGAGGGTACTCAAACCAAGAGGTCATGGGTTCGATCCTCACTAGATGACAATTTATCTTTAACACATTTATGCATTTTTGGAATAACCGAAAATAAGGATTTTAATCCTTATTATTTCGGTTCATATGGGCCGATTTTTGGAAAAAGAAAATCAACCCTATTTCTCCATATACTCAGTTATAAGGAGAGTTAGGTTTTTTTTTTCAAAACCTAATTTTTGCTCATCATTTTCTCTCATCAAAAAATCACACAAATAAACCCTAATATTTACAGAAAATTGGGGATCTCATTCTAGCAATTTGAGGAGCATTTCTTGGAGCATCTTGGGTGCAACTGATAGGAGAATATCATTGCGATATTGTTCATAGGCCATAAAAACTAGGACCGAAGGTTATTTCTTAATCCTTTACGATTTTGTTTATGCAATTTATTTTATGACTAGTTATCATCACTTTATAATTCGTTATAATCCTTAAATATAAAGGGATGCATACAGATAAATCCCACATCCACATCATTGTTAACATCCTCCACATCATTATTAACGTCCCCCATGTCAACTACTTTCTCACCAACATCAATGGCTCTCCATAACATAACTGAATGTCAGCACAGATATCCGTCATAATAGCATCTAAACCGAGGGGTGAAAATTGTGGAGTCCCCACCTTTGCACTTTTTTGAATGACGGGACTATGTTCAACACCCTCCTTTTCAACTATAGTCAGCTGCACATCCGAAAACCCGACACACTGCTCATAAAATTGAGAAAACAAATTAAATGATGGAGGTTCAATAATGACATCTTCATGTCTAGCTTTTTTGGAAGCTGGTTCTTCAGAAACAGTTGACCGCGATTTATTTGCCGCTTGCATAGCCAATACATGCTTAACCCGTTCGTCCAACTCACGGATAACTTGATCCGTGAAAAAAGATGGGGTGGCAACCAAGTTCTCTGACCCTTCACAATGCACTTTTTCTGATTGTTCAGTCGTGCTTTCTTCAGCAGCTCGTCGGGTTACTTGGCGGGGCAACTTAGCAGTAGGTGCTTGACGCATAACCTGCTGGTTCTTCTTCATCATCTTCGACTTTATTACTTCCGCCCTTTCTAAGTATCGGCGGCATAAAATCTAAGACTCCCTCTCATTAAGCAATATAAGTTCAGGAACATCCTGTCAAGATAAAATCCCAAAATTTTACTTAAAACTGAATTGCAAAACATATTAACAGTGCAATAATAGTGGAATAACAGAGGAATAATAGTACACTAACAGCAGAATAAATAACAATGGATTAATAGTAGAATAACACTAGCATAACAGAGGAGTAATAAAATAACAAAGGAATAACAGTACACTAACAGCAGAATAAACAACAGTGGAGTAATAGTAGAATAACAGTAGCATAACACTGGAGTAATAATTTGAATGAAAAATAGAATAACAGTGTAATGATAGCAGGAAAACTGAGGAATAACAGTGGAATAATCGTAGAATAATAGCAGTCGGAGAACTAATACTTTAAGACAATAACAAAATAACAAAAAGGGTAAACATTTTAGAATGATTCGACAAAAAACAATCAAACAGGTACTTACGTGGACCGCTGCGGAATGTACTTGCTCATCTGTAAGAATATCAGCAGGTATATCCAGCACATAACATCGACGTTGACTACGTTGACCAAAGCCAACGATGTTTGGACGTGACAATGGGAAAGCAACGTCTGAACGCTGCCTAGTGCCCAGAGCACCAGCAGCTGCCTCACGCTGCAACCTCTCACTGAAAGACTTTAAATCCCAATGTTTAATGAGCGGTAGCTCATTATTCACCTGATCACCGCTAAAGAAATAACGGTGAAAATAGGTGATAGCCAAAAGCACTAAACAAAACCGAATATTTTTTCTCCCGTTAAGGGATTCACGCACAGATGTCACCAAGTCTGTAAACACAAACTGACACCAATTAACTTCCTTGATCCTAGAAACATCTTCGACAACGCTTAGAAGTCTAAGATCAAACACAAAACCCGACACAGGAGCAACGAAAATCGACATAGCAAAAAGAACAAAAGTCTTCTTAAACTCATCATCAGCCACCAAAGACGCTAAGAGGGTGTCCTGAACTTTATTAAGTAGTATCCCACTTTTGTTATTGGCGATACCATACTTCTCACGCCAAGCACGCTTCAAAGCTTCTCCATCAGTGTCTGCAGAACCCGGAAACCCAGTAATAACCAAATCCAATTTTGGCCCAGAATTTGGTAAACCAAACACATCGTCCACATCATCTTCAGTCAACTTGTACTTCTCGGTTTCAGATATTTAAAAAACTTCCCACTTCTAAAAGCATATATAATCTCCCGGAACATGGTATGGGGGAGGGCAGAAAGCTTCAACTCAAGTAAACCCCCGAATCCAATTTCTGTAACAGCCTCCTTCTGTTCCTCGGTGAGGGCTTCAATAACTTTGAGAAGAAAAGCAGGCCGAAAACAGCTAATAAATGGATCGGCACTGTACACAAAGGGGAAAAAATATGCAATGCATTACAGATAAATACTGAAAACATTTAAGATAACAGAAGGAGCAGCAGAATAATAGCAAAATAACAGGAGAGCAGCAAAATAACACGAAAGTAACATACTAAAAGTAAAATAACAGCAAAATAAAAGTAGAATAACAGTATTACATACACTTGGTTATTTTCTGCGGTATCTCCCGCCTGAGGTTGGTTGCTACTTATCACAACTCTCTTCTCACGCTTATTTTCCCAGCCAACTTATTACTAGTCTTTGGTGGACTAGAGGACAACTTCACAACTTGGGTCTCAGCCTTTCGTTTGGTTTTTTCCGTGGGTGGTTCACTTTTACATATTGCTTGACTACGAGTACTCCTTCTCTGAGAAGGCGTGTTCTTTGATGGAGATGTTTCAGGGGATTTGGATGGAGACGGGCCCGGAGAATTTGATGATGACGGGTGAGTAGACTTTGATGAAGGTGCGGATTTGATTCTTAACTTCATTTTCAGCTGTACTATCGGGAAAATAAAAATCAGGATCACTTTCAATGATAAATAGGCGTTCAGACTTTTTAATAATGACGGCAGAATGAGAGTAGGGTAACAACAGAATAACAGAACACTAACAATTAGTCAAACTAATATTTGCCCAAAAATAACAGGACATTAACAGTAGGTTTACAAACCAACCAGTGATAGGACACACTTAAGATGACTAGAATAACACTAGAGGTAGACCAATTATACAGAAAGTGCAGGAACATATGCCTAGGATAATAATAGAACCGTTATAATACAGCTGTAACAACACAATAAGAAGAACACGGAAGCCTAAAGAAAAACACAAAGATAATCAAAAGAAGGCCTCTTTGAATAAGGATTCAATAACAGTTTCAAATTACATACAGCCTACATAAGCCTTCGTAAAACAAAATAACATACTAAATTACAACCAGAGACAGTTTCAAATTACATAATAGCCAAAATACATTCTTTCCTAGAAAGAACCAAAATGTGATTCAGAAAATACATGACATAACGTAAAAAGTCAGTCAAGGTCAACAACATCGACTGACTTATAATACAAATCGTATGCAAGATCATAAGCAGCAGGATATTCCATGTAAGTATCAAAGTACTCGTGAATTAGCCTGATCCGATCAGTTGTAGGTGCGTAAAGGATCGAGTCACGATCGTGTATATACTGACAAGCATGCAACACCCTTTTTCCTGTCTCATTTGCAATCATGTAGCACTTGCATCGTTTGGAAACTGTTTTCGAACCCCTTAAAACAATTTTAAAACCTTCAATGTGAGTTGTTGTTAGAAGTTTCATATATTGGTCATTACATCGGGGGCACTTTTATGAAATAGGAACATTTGTGACCATTTCTTACAAACTGCTCTTCTCAAAAGTAGTCTCTACATGTTGGAATACTCTTTCCATTAGGTCCTGGCTATTAAAAATTTTAGATATTGATTGATTATGACAACGAACTTCTACATTAACTTCAAAGCACTTATCGGTGTTATCGTCCAATAACCAACCCATTTTTTTTTCTTTTCAGTAGCGAACTCTCTAGAAAATAACAATCTATCTTCATTCTCTATATTTATTGCCCATCCCTGACAAACTAATTCCATTTGAGATGCTGAAACCTACAAACAAACAAACCCTAACAAGTGAGAAGACTCAACAGAATAATAGAAACAGTAAATAAAAACAGGAAAAACATTACAATGACAGGAAGAGTAACGATGTAATGCCGCCATAGGACCAGTATAACAGCGGAATAAAAGAAATACTGAAAAGTAAAGAAAACACAAACAAACAAAAAGCCCTAGAAAGGACAGAAAAGAATTAAAACATGAGAAATAACTTGACAACAAACTAAGCGCAAGAATAACAGTAGAATAACACAAATGTAAAGTGTGTAGAGATCAACAATAGTAAAATACTCAACACAACTCTTCAACTAGAACATGCAAATCACTTCAAAACAATAGAAAACTGCAGAAACGACTAGAACATGCAAATCACTTCAGGAAAAATCAGGAATTCAAAATGCAGGATAATATTAAAATGAAAGAACTGTAGAAACGTAATAACGACATTAAAGTATTCGAGTAACTAAACCTAGCAATAATTAAACTGAAAAACGGAAGTGAAAACATAGAAAAGCATGAAATAAAACTGAATAACATAATAGAAGAAAAAAAAATGGCATGAAATTACCTTCAATCGGAAGATTGATGTTCAACACCGAAGAGAAAAGAGGCGAAAATATAAGGGAGATGAACGGTTGCAGAATAATAGAAGGGAGAATAACACCAGAATAATAGAAGAGAGATGAACGGTTGCAGTAAAAATGATTATAAACGGTTGCAGTAATATCAATTAGAGAGGGAAACAGTTAGGAGATTAGTAAATGACGGAAGAAGAGAGAGAGAGAGAAAAAAAGAGAAAATAAACTAAATAACAATACTTTTATATGACAACTAAGACTAGATCTTGGCCATTCATCTCTAATGTAATCTGATGGTTGAAATTTTCCAAACTCACAACTCACCATAAGAACCAAAACTCACCAAATTCCAACTCTCTCTCTATCTCTCTCTCTCTCTCTCTCTCTCTCTCTATATATATATATATATATATATATATATATATATATATATATATATATATATATATATATATATATATATATATATATATAAATCAATATCAATATTTATCTATATTAATAAAGAAAACTTTTTTTGAGCGATTACAGAGAGTCCAAACTTTACGAACTACTATTACTTACAAAATATAATTAACATAAAATAGATAATATAAAAAAGTGTGCTTCTATATCTACTGAATTTCACCACTATTAAATAATAGTAGAGGAGATGAGAAGAGTTTCTTACGAGTTTAAACTTGTGTTTAACTTGGCCTATAAAAGAGACTATATACAACTTTTAATGAGAAAAGTTAATCCCATCTAATTTCATCTTATTTCTCTCATAGGGTTTGTTTGCTTTCTTTTTCCATACGCTAGATCTACTCTTTGTTTATTTGATTGATGTGTATAATATATATTGCGACTAATTAATTATATGCTAATATTGTGAGTCTTTCTTCGCTATTAGCCTATTACTAACAATGTAATTCGGTTCAAAATTTCAGGTACAATATTAAGTGAGCGGATAGCTTGATTGTTTAATTGATTATGGAGCAAATCTTCAAATAATTCTTGTGGCATACGACATCATAATTTTACAACTACATGTACGGAGTATATTTACAACATATACTCTTTTTATATTAAGGTTGTAAAAGCTTTGATTTTTAATATTGAAATAATTTTGTGATAGGAATGTCGAATTTGTGTCATCAAGTTTCATTCAATCTATAAAATTAAGAGGTAGAGTGAATATGGATCATGATTCACTTGGGATATGGGATAAAATTTGTTAGTTGTTCCAACATATACACACTCCCATGAAGATAAAAAAAATACCTCTGACTATATTTTTACTTTTCTTTTCTATTATTGCTTCACGTTTTGTCATTTTTCGATTAGTTTACCGCATAAGTTTATATTGAGTGAGAAATTTAATAAAATAAATTATGGTCAAGTATAAGCCTAATCCGCCTAATTAATTCATGATGATAATGAGGATGTACAAGTGGAATTTTTTAGTGAAGTCTTCCGTTATAAGCATATTATGAAAAAATGTAAAACCTAAATAAGAATAGTAGATAAGCTAAACCTAACGTCAAACTTAAAAATAAGTTAAGAGGATATTAGCAATTTGTGTCGTTAACAATTAAGGGTCGTTTGATTGCCCACTAAATTACACAGGAACTTTAATTCATGTGAATTGCAAAATGGGTAGGCTGTTTGGTTACCCCAATTCACATGAATTGGAACTTCCCATGAATTCCAATTCCTCCATAATGGAGGAAGTTGCTTACCTAGATCCCCCTAGGTAGGTGGGAATGCCTACATGAATTACAATGCCTACATGTGACCAAACAACATTTTCTAATTCACGCGATATGACACTTCCTAGGCATTGTACGTTCCCGTATGTAACCAAACGACTCCTAAAAATAACTAATGGAAATATTATAATAATACAATGATAAAGATTGCAAATAAAAAATAGAAAAACATATATTAATAAATGGTTTTAAAGATTAAAATTTAACTAAAAGATGACAACAATTGTGAATAGTTTAGCAGTTGGTCTTACTTCAGGTGGGTCATTTTCATCTAAAGCAATAAGGCGAGATTTTATAACCATTTTACAATCAAATGTGACCACTATTGAAAAAACAAGTTACCATAAATTATAACACTGATTGTACCATTATGGTTACATTTAACCATAAAATCGTTACATATGTTGTCTGTAACTCAAACGTAAAGTAACCGTCAGAAATAAGAATTTGTGATAGTTTAGAGCATTTATATGAGTTTGTATAGACATGTATAAGTATTGGCGTTAGTAGTATGATTGTTTTTTATGAGTTTGATTAATAATATAATTGTTCTGTATTAACCAGCATCCTAATTGTCATGTATACATCAATTGATTAGTTTGTTTAGGACATTTTGGGGGCATGAATTATAACGTACTATAGGAATTTAAGTTTATTTAGGAGTATAATCATTATTATTATTTATATATTATTTTTTAAAGGACTAATCATTATTATTGATATTATGAAAAACCGAAATCCTATGTCTTTTAAATACTTCTCATCTTAATGAGCTCAATTCTAGCATATGTAACTCATAAATTTTTTGTATGCAGTTTACATAGTGTTATATTTGTTTGGTATTATGAGCTATACGTCTGTCTACTACGGATTATATAATTAACACTTTGTATAATGCAACATTGTTTATTTGTATGCTTTATACACGTTAAAGAATATCTACAACTGACTAACTGAGCAAAGTGTATTTACTTGGGATCACAGTTAGATTTGAATTAGTGTCAAAATTTTAAGAGTTTGGTCAGGTTCTTTTACACATAAAGTCATTCCCTTTAAGTTTAGTACGTTCAGTTGATTAAAGTTAAGCTCCTATAAATTCAGTTCGGAAAAATTAAGCTCTTATAAATTCAGCTCAGAAAAAATAAGCTCAATTTATACTTATATTTCTATAGTTAAGCTCCTATAAGTTCAGTTCAAAAAGTTAAGCTCCTATAAATTCATTTCAGATTTTATATGTTTAATTCAGCAAAATTAAGTCCAAAAGAACAGGGTCGTAAAATGTTGGGAAATGTGTCCTCAACAATAGTGCGATCACATGATTTAAATATCATTATTAAATCTCATTTTAAGAATATATGTGGGATGTAATATTTTACAGTCAACTGGTCCACACATATCGGTAATGATTGGCTGACTAGAGTTTGACATTACTGTCGTGCGACGGTGGTGATCAGTTGATCCCCTTAGGTCATACCTATAGGGAAATACTCTTAATTGATTATTTAATTAATCGTATACCGATACGAGTTAATTAAATTGCTTAAAATTGACGGATAATTTTGTGAGTATAATTTACATGTCTTATTGTAAATATGATTAAATGAGACACGATCTAAGTAATCGAATTGTTTTATTACTTAGATGAAATTATTGTTTACAGAAACAGTTGAAACGGAATGAATAAATTATTATAAATACAGAATGTTGTAGTTTATAATTCGGAAACATTTTTGGTACAATTAATTACGAATTACTAGTCAATTTTGTAAATGACATATTTTATGAGTATGTTGATTTTTAATATGATAAAAATACATTATATTGTGACATGTCATGTAACATGTTACATGTGACAAATTTGACAAATGACAAAATAAAATGGATTCTCCATTTTATGCCCAAAACCGAAAATAAAGGGGTGTGTACATAGTTTATATTGTGTTGTTTATTTTTAAATGAAAACACAATCATAACACTAGGTAGTAGGCTTGCATGCCTAGTCTCTTGTGAAGAGCACAAATGAAAAGTGTTGGGCAACCTACCCAAGCAAAATTTCGGCCATCCCACAAGAAAGAGAAGAGCCTTTCTTTTTCATCATCAATTCATTCATTCTTTTCACTACATAATTTTCTAGAGTAAGAAAGTTGATATTCTCTACATCTTATGAGATTTCTAGAGAAATAAACCACAAAAATACTCCCTCTTGACCGAAATTTTCAAGAGTGAAAATACAATTTATATTGTGTCAATTTTATTGTAAAACTAATATTATTACTAGATCTAAATAATATTAGTTATTATGAGTATTCCTTGGGTATATGCTTTTGGGAGGGATTCTATACTTGAATCTTGTTCATCCATAAGGAAAGCTCAAGAACTAAGTAAGGTAGGTGACCTTACTAGTGCCCAAAAATCCGAAAATCACATGGTGAGAAATAGATTTTTCCATCTCTTTAATTAATGTTTGCATGCATAAGACCTTTATTAATTTTATGACAAATTAGTTTAACATATATAAGTATGTTAGTATGTATATAGATCTACATTTCCTTCAATCGGTATCTAGAGCCACGGTTGTTTGCATGCAAATCGGTTAAAAGTTTTTCCGAGTTATAAGAATAACATATAAAACTTGTAAAATTTGTGTTATTATGAGATATCACGAAATTAATCCATGCATGTTAATATTTCTGGTCCTAAAATGTTTTAGGATATTTTGGTTAATTTTACGGATTTTTATTGTTCATATTATACAATAATGGCATTTAAATATGATTTTATGAGTAAAAATGTCATTTTTGGTCTAAAATTAGCTATACTTCGAATTTTTCATTGATTTTTGGATATGTTGTCACATATATTATTTTGAGATAACCTGTAAATTTTCATAATTTTTGGACTTGTTATGTTCGAAAAATGAATTTTTCATTTTTAAATTCGGATTTAGGTGAAAAATAGGTTAATATGAGTTAAATTTCGAATCTGGTCATAGAAAATTAATATGTTGTCACATGCAATTTTACAAGATGTGTGTAAAATAATTGGCAATAAAGAAGTCTTTTTGCATGATTTATGGATTTTTGAAGAAAAATAGCATAAATAGTGACATTATTAGTGTAAAATTAATAAAACATAATCTATGACTTAGGAAAAACGTCTAATGTTGCTTTTTATTATCATTTTCAGATCTAAAATTGAAAAGTTTATGAATATAATTTTTCCATGTTTTTATGATTATTTTATTAAAAATCGATAAACCGCAACATTGTTTTTCCGGAAAAATTTCGAAATTTTTAACCTAAGATTTTGAAAATTATAAGTGTCATGGTATTTTTCCATAATGTTCATGAGTTTAAATTTCAAATTTTGAATTTATTTGAAATTTTGTGATTTATTTGAAGTTCATAGCTTATTTTTGTAATTTTTGGTCCATTTATGAACAATTTTATAAAATATGGGTTAATTATGGTCAAATTATTAGTGAAGACTAAATTTTGAGTCCTAAAAGGTTAGGGTAATTAACTTATGCATAAATATGAGTTTATGTATTTTTGTGATTATAAAAATGTTGAAATCACGCAAATCCGTAAAAACCGAGTAATATACGATATTGGCTAATTAAAGGCGATTTAGCATAAAATTGGGCATGTTCATACATATTATAATGCTGCATTTTCTTTATGATTGTCATAATTTTAATTTATGTAATTTTTGAATTATGTAATTTTACTTAGTATGGCCTTAGATTTTAATTGGTATTTCCCGAAATGTATGGGAATATCGATTCGGTTGTAATTTTATTGTGATCTCGTATCACCGTTTTGTAATTTAATAGATTTATTTTATTTTAGTTACAAATGTATAATAGGAAATTATGTAATTTATTATGTAATTTTATTCATTCCGGAGTTCCCAAAGACGGATTTCTTCAAGAATGGCGATACATAAAGACGGTGTTACCTCGAGATGCGTGCCACAACCGAAGTTCCAGGGACCAATGGAATTGGTTTCCGAATATGTAATAGTTAAATAGTTTTTCTATTTTAGGAAAGGCCATACTAGGATTTATTTATCTTTATGCTTGCATTTTATTTTATGTCACATACATCGCTAAATCGCCATAACTAAAACATGCATCATCTTTTTTCATCGAGTTTTTCGACCGTGTCAATTAGAATTATCGTAGTTCACCGCTTTAGTTCACTTAAAACGTGATAGATAATAAATTGACATGACCTCTCGCTAAAACAAAACAATTGAGACATAGCCTTACCAAATAGTAGAAACCATGAAAACCTATTTCGCGAGGGAGTGCACTCGGCCTTACCGGGGTACAAACCTTGTTACGTAGGGGAAGTGGGTGATGAGTGTGAATCCACCGAATTCATGTTAATGAGGGTTTCATCGGCCATACCGTGCCCAAGTTGATGTGGATTTGGATCATGGACACATTTATTCGAAATTTGGATTGAGCTCAACGGAAGTATTCGCGACCGTAGTTGCATGTGTTCCGGGCTATAGATAAATATTAGAGTAATTTTATCGACCAAGAGTTCTAAAAGTAGAATCGATTAAAGCGTTAATCCACCGAGTTATATTGATAAGGGTTTCATCGGCCATACCGTGCCCAAGTTAATATGAATTTGGGTCTTGGAATCATTTATCATAGTTGGGTAGAGGTCACTATGTAAATGCTTTACTTGTTATTTACAAGTATTAATAAAACGATAAATGTTAAGTTTTCCACTATTCCGTTTTTATATTGTTCTATTTCTTTACCAAAATTCATATACGATATCATTTCGATTTTGATACAAATCTCCATTAAAACATCGTAACTAAAGACAAATATGAATTTGCTTCTAAAACCTCATATGAACCATTGCTAAGGATCTCTTGTAAAGAGTATAGATTAAAGTTATTCATTATCAAACAGGTTTTTGATTCTTGACTAACACATCTACTTACAATGGATTATTTTTCATGTACTTAAATGAATTAAGTACCTTGAAGCGATAAATTGTTTTGGTAATTAGTTTTGTCAAGAATTCGTAATTGACCAAAATAACGCAACCACTTCAATGAAAGTTTTAAGACTAAAACGAACAAATGAAGAGTGATCTTCATGAATTCAATTTTGCTTCTCAAAGCAAAGACTCATTGAAATAAGTGGGAGCATTCTCTTAAACCGTTAAGATGAGGACGAGGTTAAAGAAGTAAAATTAGAATGGAATTGATACAAGGTAATGTTAAAGGTAAAGTTGTTGAGAATGACGATACTAAACCTATCAATCCCGGTCGATAAAGTTTCCATTGTCCTAAATGTTGGACACAAGAAAGGAAACTACCCCAAATTATTGAAGAATCAACAAGTTAGTTGTGGGACATCTAATGGGACCTTCTTCGTTAAATGTTTATTTGATTAAACATAATTTTGCTAGTATTACTTCGTCAATATTAGAAACCGGTGGTGGTTTTCATCATTATGTTTGATACATAGGATGATTAGAATATGACGACTAGCAATAATGAAGTCAAGAGATAGAGTCATTGTGTACTAAATCTAGTTTTCGGGTTTGGAGTTGTACTTAATTGTGACTATTAAGTACATAAACTCTAAATAAGAATACAATTTGTTAAAGATACAAAAGAGGTTTCACTTTTGTGACCCTATACACCATGATTTGATGTATGGCTAGCCCATCATCAAGGTGATTATATTCTAAACCAAACTAGAATAATATATCATGAAGATGATGCAAGACTCAAAATTGGTAACCCAAGATTAAACCTTAAAATTTTGGAATGATGAACGCAAAGAGTTATCGAGTACTCTTGAAACCATTAGATTGTTAATGGTATATGCGTATCTTGTATTCAAAGCAAGATGTCTCGTGCCTTTTGGTTGAAAAGGAGATCGAGGTTACAAATCATTGATCCATAATAGGTTGATCATTCTCTTTTACCAACGATTTAAGTTGACGCTAATGTGTTAACTTAATAAGGTAAATAGAAAATCTTTAAAGAAGTTTAAAGAGTTAAAGAAATCACGATTTAGTCGTGATGGGATTATCAAAGTGAAGACTTTGATATAAGCCAATGGAAATGTGATCTAATATCACAAGTTAATCTCTCTTAGCACGCATTATGGGATAATGTGTGGTTGATAAGAATTCAAACGCTATTCGATATGGTTTGGACTTCAATCAAGTTACTTTGAGTTACTTGATCCTTTTGGGGATTTTATCATTTTTGTCTAAATTATTTTTCCACTAAATCGAATCATATGAGATATGAAATGGTAAGGGTACCATGTTTGTAAGTTTTCACAAGAAACAAATGCTCATTTTTCCCTTTCAATTACGAGTACGACGGGTTTGCGGCTCGTGAAGCTGTCTTTCTAAAATACAGGTTTATTTCTAGAAGACAGAGTGGGAGAAATTATTCAAGAGCCACAAAGAATGCCACAAAGAATGTTATGTCGCAAGAAACTGGTCTTTCTTGGCTACATGAGACGTTTTGTGTAAGACGTTGTTTCTTCAAAACCTAGGAGGTTAAATTCGTCACTTGCTAAAAATGATGAATTCATGCTACTTTTAAGAAAGTAAAGAGCTTATAACTTACAAAAGAAATTGTTTGATTCAAGTTAATTACTTCTAGAAAGTAATGAACGAATGACTTACATAAGAGTGTTTAAGTCACAACTCAATACAAGGCTTAGAGCCATGAGAATCCGAAATAAAAGGCTTGATTAGTGACAAAGGGTTTTGCACTAATAAAGAGATATTTCAAAGCAAGATTGGTTGCAAAGGGTTTTGCACTAATTGAAATGCTTAAGTCTATTTGGATCTTCTTAAGGATTGTGTTTCATTATGAGGTTATGAAATACGTAGCAAGTGAATCTAAAACCCACTTCTTCAATAGAAGGAATGTATTCAATACATGTCTTGAGTTTAGTAGATTTTTGCAATCCTAAGATAATATGAAACTTAAGAGAGGGTCTTAAGTAGGACATCAATGAGTTAGAATCAACATTTTGATCATGTGATAAAACATTTCTCGATAAGTCGAGAAGTTGTGTTTATACATGGAGTTTAGTGGGAGTTACGGATTTTTAATTAGTCCGATATGTGGATGACATATTGATCATTGAGAATGATTTAAGACTTTTGGAGTATTATAATACATCTTGAATATCCGGATTTATGAAGATAAATCCACATGATATTAGCGTCAGTAAGAAGTCTTATGTTGATAAGATTCATGACTAGTTCAATTAAATTGAACATATTTGATTGATTTCATTTGCTTCCGCTGCCGAATCAATTAAAAAAGAAATGATGTATAACACTTCATATGCTTTGAGTATGATGAATTGTTTTTCAAAATCGAATTTAAGTAATCTTTACTAAGTAAGCCATAAAGATTACCCTTAAGTGCTTGCAGAAGCATTAAGGCCATGATGCAGAGTGTTTATGATGCAATTTTGTGTAAGGGTGTTACACAAGTGACAATTGACAATTGAGATTGCGCATGATTTCCGACAAAACCATAATCAAAACACATTAGGATGGTTAAGATACCATTGTGGCAATGTTAATTAAGAAGTAGATTTTCTAGAATCGTTCTAGGAAATAAAGAACAATGAGAGATATTTATAACGGAAATTGAGTACACTTGCGATCATGAGATATGCAAGAAGGATGAGTCATGCACACTGTGAAAACAGTGGGAGCTATTCTTAGGCTAGAGGGCCTATGTCTTGATTGGATCTCGACACGTACTCAAAAAGTTTTTTTTAATGCAAATGTATACATTACAAAGGAAACCGAGTATGTAGTAAGGTTGAGCAAGGTACAAGAAATTGATAAAACCTACTAACCAAAGCCTTCTCATAGGCTAAACATGATGAGTCATGTCATTACAATTGAATTGAAATGAACAACTACATACAAGGTCAAATTAGACTATAGAATATGAAATAGTAATTAGGCATTGACTATTCATATGTGATAATCGCATTTGTCGTTCGAGTTTTACTTTAAAACTCTTTTATTATACTTTGTTACATCCAAACGGGTTGTAGAGACAACATTGAACCCCGTTAAAGTGAACACGGATTAGCATTGTATTCGCCCATAGTCACTTGTATGAGGTGACGTCTCGAAGTGACTAGAGTGTGATGCGATTGATGGCAAGTTCAAGTGCCATACAGTCATGTGAGATGACTAGTCGATCACATAGGCGGCATCGTTAGGAACACTTTGTCGGGCCTTATGACCGCTTATAGAGATCTGGCAAATTTATATAGCCTGGTCGTGGCGAGAGCTACTATAGTATTCTAATGAGTCGATTCTTTTGACTAAAGACTATTCACCTAAGATGGCACAGTTTCAGATTAACTTTGATTTGTGTTACTACGACCTTCGTAAATGGGGTCAAATGGGCATATTTTGGGTTATGATGGTTGTGGCTAGTCGAAGGGAATGAGTGCCATAGGAATTGTCCATCCCCTTGTCAGGGTTAAAACAATATCTCAGGGCCACTCGAGGAGTAATGAACTGAAAATGCGTGGCCACGCTCGGAAGGTATCCAGAGTGGATAAATCCGGTCAAACAGTTATTCTCCAGATCGAGGAAACCACTCTCGATATGATCACTTGCAAGTACGACCTGAAAGACACCTTGCATTGAGTGGGAGATAGTAATAGGACAAGAGAATTGGTGACGCACACTTGTCGAGGACAAGTGGGAGATTGTTGGGAAATGTGTCCTCAACAATAGTGCGATCACATGATTTAAATATCATTATTAAATCTCATTTTAAGAATACATGTGGGATGTAATATTTTACATCAATGGTCCACACATATCGGTAATGATTGGTTGACTAGAGTTTGACATTACTGTCGTGCGACGGTGGTGATCAGTTGATCCCCTTAGGTCATACCTATAGGGAAATACTCTTAATTGATTATTTAATTAATCGTATACCGATACGAGTTAATTAAATTGCTTAAAATTGACGGATAATTTTGTGAGTATAATTTACATGTCTTATTGTAAATATGATTAAATGAGACACGATCTAAGTAATCGAATTGTTTTATTACTTAGATGAAATTATTGTTTACTGACTTGATTGAAACGGAATGAATAAATTATTATAAATACAGAATGTTGTAGTTTATAATTCGGAAACATTTTTGGTACAAGTAATTACGAATTACTAGTCAATTTTGTAAATGACATATTTTATGAGTATGTTGATTTTTAATATGATAAAAATACATTACATTTTGACATGTCATGTAACATGTTACATGTGACAAATTTGACAAATGACAAAATAAAATGGATTCTCCATTTTATGCCCAAAACCGAAAATAAAGGGGTGTGTACATAGTTTATATTGTGTTGTTTATTTTTAAATGAAAACACAATCATAACACTAGGTAGTAGGCTTGCATGCCTAGTCTCTTGTGAAGAGCACAAATGAAAAGTGTTGGGCAACCTACCCAAGCAAAATTTCGGCCATCCCACAAGAAAGAGAAGAGCCTTTCTTTCTCATCATCAATTCATTCATTCTTTTCACTACATAATTTTCTAGAGTAAGAAAGTTGATATTCTCTACATCTTATGAGATTTCTAGAGAAATAAACCACAAAAATACTCCCTCTTGACCAAAATTTTCAAGAGTGAAAATACAATTTATATTGTGTCAATTTTATTGTAAAACTAATATTATTACTAGATCTAAATAATATTATTTATTATGAGTATTCCTTGGGTATATGCTTTTGGGAGAGATTCTATACTTGAATCTTGTTCATCCATAAGGAAAGCTCAAGAACTAAGTAAGGTAGGTGACCTTACTAGTGCCCAAAAATCCGAAAATCACATGGTGAGAAATAGATTTTTCCATCTCTTTAATTAATGTTTGCATGCATAAGACCTTTATTAATTTTATGACAAATTAGTTTAACATATATGAGTATGTTAGTATGTATATAGATCTACATTTCCTTCATAAAGTACTATTACATCATAACCATAGGATATTACAAATTGGCCCGGGAATCGCCCGGGCATTAAATCTAGTATCTATCTATATTATTAAAGGAAGTTTTTTCGAGCGATTATAGAGAGTCCAAATTTCCTAGCCTACTTTACATATATTAAAAATACTTTTAATGATAAAATTTTATCTGAATACAATCAATATTTTATCTAAAGTTGGAATCCGAAGTCAAAGCAATAACAATTTTTATTAGTATATAAACAACTATCCACCTCCTCAATATTCCAACTTTCACGTTTGTCTATTGTTTCTTATTTGTATTTTGTTACCTGTGCTATTATCTAATGATGAAATTAGGTTTTTATTATTGTTTAGAATTAGAATTTAGCTCTTTCACATTGTTTTTACATATTTCTTATTTAACAGCAATATATTTTGCATGTTAGATATTAACACTTCATTTGTTTATTTGCTATGACAGTGGTTCGAAGAAGAAAAACCATGGGTTTACGCCTTCGACACAATGTAAGTGACATATAGTAAGTTTATGCATTGAATTCAACATGCAATTTTAATTTTCTTATCCGTACTTTGTTCTGAAGGTAAAAGTTTTCCCGAACTGTACCCCACCGTATATACCCATTTATTAATGATACGAGTATATGTTTTTTAAATTACTTTAATTTGTGAAAGGGGAATAAGGTAAGTGTAAACTATTGACTAAGACGAAGGTTGTAATACTACGGAGTATATGATAAGTTGAATTTTCATTTATATTATGAACCCAATCCCCTCTTCATTATAATAGCGACTCCTACGATTATGCATGTTTGATACCGTTTATGTATTTTTTGTGCTTTGACAGCTTTTTTTTTTCCCGACCCACAGGTTTACTACATACGCAAATAAGAAATAGATGAGTTTCAACAAAAAATACTTTTAATATTCGATTAGCATTGAAATTTAAAGTTTTAAAGCTTATCTTGAAATGTCATCATTGTTAGTCGGTTAATTATACGTATACACTAATGTCGCATTCGAGTATAAAATTCTACCGTATTTCTTTTATTCTTGAATTTCGGAAGCGTTAGCTTTGTTAGTAGATGAGTTTACATGCAATTTCTTTCTTTGGTTAGAAGTTAAGTTAGCTTTTAAGTATTCTAGATTCCGAGCCATACACAAATTCTCATTTGTGACAGACATATCCGTTGCAAGCTTGCGACGGGTCAAATACTACTAGAGGCTTAATTACAGTTATGTTAGAGTTCTTCTAATGAACCAATTCACAGCGTATAACTATTATACATAAACTCTTATATTGACATATGTACTTTCATCTTTACCAAAATATGATTAAGATGAATTATATGTATAATATAATAATGAAGACCTATATATGTATAATAATGAAGACATATATATATATATATATATATGTATATATATATATATATATGTATATATATATATGAAGATTATCTTCCCGAATTACGTAAGATTTCAGTTCAAGAATACTTAATCAACATTTCACAATGACTATATTATACGGTATACGATAAAATAATAAAAATATTAATTCGATTGGAATGACATCCTTCCTATTAAATATTTAAAGATAATAGTCCGTATAATATTACTTCGTAGAAATATATGCAGCAATACTCTACAAATTATGAAGTCTACAGGGTCTTACTCAAAGTACTCATAGAGTCATTGTGCTTTATTGACAATGCAAGTCTCCGATGTAACAATGTTCCGTTGATAGTATAATATTAGGCGAGTAACAATTTGGTTTGGCTTGAAAAAACTCATGCGGAATACTATTTATATATACTTATTAGTTTCCCAATATCCAGAACATCTAGAATTTGCATTTATCTTTAGTTTTTTTTTTTCTTTACATATGTACAATGTTTTCTTTTTATGACGAGGGGACCCGCAGCTTTCAATCTAGCCTTACAATGATTTGTTTATTTTGATTAAAATATCACATCCCTAAAAAATATTAAAAAGGTAAATAAATGACTGGAACGGAGGCTTAATATAAGATAAAGTTTACTCCGAAGTTCCAAACAGATGGGAGAATTTAAAGGGTACGAGCTTACCATCTAATTAAAGGCGGTTTACCTAAAATTCAAATTATTCACCTCTTAATATAACTCAATTAAAACTAAAACATTATTTAGCATGTGGTCCGTGATTGCAACAAAGAGCAAAATACCATTTTAGTTATTATAGAGTATTATACAACAATTTCAAACTGCTAATATAGAAAGCATTATATATTTATATGAGGCCATTATGAGGCAGTACTGTTATCTTACTAATAGAATACCACAAAAATAAAGTAAAAATATAATTGCGACTACGAAATCACTTTTTAGTTACTACATTATACGCGACAGAACATTACAAATAGGCCCGTGCATCGCACGGGCATTAAATCTAGTATATACTTAAAATAGGAACTTTAGGAGCGATTTTATTGGGTATTACTTTGGAGCGATTTAATTAGCTATATGATGATGAGTTGTTCGATTAGGAATACTACAAATATTTATCTTGTGAATATTGTGATATGTTAGAATATGATAATATATCAAACACTAGAAATTGTGTTAGCATAGAACGAGGATACTTACTATAATGTAAACTATGGGATTTAACAGGAAATGAAGCAAATCAGACAAAATCTCAGCAATGCAATGTTCTTGCAGAGGCAAGGAAAATTAGCAAATGATTTTTAAAATTCATGAAATTTGGTGATAAATACTTTGATTATATGAACTTCAACTGATAAAATTTTGGAGATTTATTTTGCAATCTAACTATTTTTAATAATTCATTCAAGTTGGACAGCAAAACTGAAATCTGACAGGGTTTCTGATGTGTTATGAACTGATGATTTGATTTGGGATCTCAGGATACAATTACTTGCTTAAATTTCCACAGAAGATCATAGGATACTCTAAGCAAATAACTTGAGAATTTAAATAAAAAAATCCATAGCAAAGCACAGGAATACTCAGATTAAACCTCAGATAACAATTTAATTCAACCACATCAATGCACAGGTTGGAATCAAATTGCCACAGGACCTTAATCTCTAATCACAACAGTGCACAGATTAGAATTAAGCCTGACTTACAACTAAGCTACGCACAAGTTGTGAAGATTTAATTTAGAGTAAAATAACTCAGTTTTTTTTTGTTCAAAATTAGTCTGAAATTTTCATTGCAGGCAATGCTCCTTATATAGAGATTGCTGGGAGTTGTGCTCGGTTACATTTAAATCCTAGGGCCAGGATTAAGCTATTACATAAAGCTAAGGACAAATATCTTACAATGTGGGACTAGCAAGGGGGTAAACAGAAAAAGCTAGGTAAATAACAAGTGAATTGCAGAAAAAAGTGGTATGTCAGTCAACTGCCTTTGTCTTTGCTTGGTGAAGGTTTGAAGTTTCTTTGTGAAAGGTTGCAGCAGCTGGCTAAAGTCTTAAAGAGGATTTGTTTCATCCGGATTGTTGCTGGAATGATGGTTACTCTAGTTGCCTTACTTTAAAGCCTTGTCTGAACAAAAATGGTAACCTGATAGTGACCTTTCTCCTAACCAATTCCACTTGACTTGTGACTGGATTGATGCTAAAATAAAATAAACTGATGCCTGGACCCTGGACTTGATTATCAGACTGGAGTAAGCTTGATTAAGGGGCCATTTAGGCACCCCCACATTGGACCTGGTGAACCTCTTCATGACTGCTGGTGTTGGTGTGGTAGATGGGTTAGGATTGTTGTTGCCCAGTGTCTCAGCTCCTGCTGCAACCTCCCCAGCTTAAGAGGAGCTTAACCTCAAGCTAGAGTCTTCTTCATCATCTGACTCCCCATAGTATGGACTCAGGTCTCCCATATTAAAGGTTCCATGTACACTATACTCACCAGGAAGGTCACCTTATAGGCATTAGGGCCAACCTTCTCAGTGATCTCAAATGGACCTTCAGCTCTGGGCATTAATTTGCTCTTTCTTTTTGCTGGGAATCTCTCCTTCCTAAGGTGCAATAAAACCAGGTCACCTGGTGCAAACTCCTTCTTTTTACCTGAACTCTTGGAATGCCTTTGATAGGACTCATTTGATTTCTCAATTTGTCTTCTTACTGCAGCATGGAGTTTGATCATTTGTTCTATTCTTTTCTTGGCATCATAGTTGAGCGCTTCCTTAGGGACAATTGAGAGGTCTAAGGGCATTAGAGGATTGACCTCATAGACTACTTCAAAGGGACTGTGTCCTGTTGCAGAAGATAGAGCTCTATTGAATGCAAATTCAGCCTGTGACAGCTTGATGTCCTAATCCTTAAGAGACATGTTGACAATACACCTTAGAATTCTTGCCAAGGTCTTATTGGTTGTTTCAGTTTGCCCATCAGTTTGTGGATGGTGAGATGTACTGAATAGCAACCTGGTGTTTAAGAGCCACCATAAAGTCTTCCAAAAGTAGCTCATAAACTTCACATTCCTTTCAGACACAATGGTTTTGGGGACACCATGGAGACTGGCTACCTCTTTTAGATAAAGCTCAGCAATGCTAGCAGCATCTTCAGTTTTCTTACAGGCTATGAAATGGGCCATTTTACTGAACCTGTCAACCACAACCATAATGGCATCATTTCCCCTCTGAGTTCTTGGTAAAGCCACCATGAAATCCATGCTAACATCATCCCATGGCTTGACTGGCACAGGCAATGGGGTGTAGGGGCCTGCTTGGAATGAGCTCTTGGCTTGTTGACATGTTGAACACCTTCTCAAGGCAATTTGGACATCCCCCAGCATTTTGGGCCAATAGAATTGGTCTTGCAGAATCTCCATTATTTTCTGGACACTAAAATGCCAACTTAAGCCACTGGAATGGACTTCCTTGATTAATAGTTCCCTGTAGGAACCCCTAGGAACACAGAGCTTATTTCCCTTAAAGAGAAACCCTTTCTGCAACTGATATTTGCTCCCATGAACCCTAGTTCCTTCTATTAATAGCTTCCAGTCTTCAAAGAAATCAGGATCATCTTTGTACAAGTCTTTCATGAATTCAAATCCCAGAACTCTTTGGCTTAAAATAGTTAACATAGAGTATCTCCTTGAGAGGGCATCAGCAACCACATTCTGTTTTCCTTCCTTATATTTGCTGGAGAACGTAAAAGACTGAAGAAACTCAACCCTTTTTTCATGCCTATGACTCAATTTATGCTGGGTACTTATGTATTTTAAGGCCTCATGATCAGAATGAAATACAAAGGGTTTGGGTTTAAGGTAGTGGCTCTAATGCATGAGAGCCCTGATAATTGCATAGAACTCCTTGTCATAAGTTGAGTAACTCAACTTTGCTCCATTGGGCTTCTCACTGAAGTAAGCCAATGGCCTCCTTTACTGAATCAACACAGCTTCAATGCCAACACCGCTGGCATCACACTCAACTTCAAACAGACAGTTGAAATCAGGTAGCCTGAGTATAGGGGCTTCACAGAAGAGTTTTTTTATTAGCCTGAAAGCTTGCAGGGCACTGTCAGTCCATTTGAACTCTCCTTTCTTCATACATTATGTGATAGGAACAGCTAGGGCACTGAAGTTCTTTATGAATATCCTATAGAATGAAGCAAGGCCATGAAATCCCCTCACGTCTGTGATGGTTTTGCCACAAGCGAAGATTTAACAGCCTCTATCTTGTCTTGATCCACAGAGATACCTCTACCAGAGACAATGTACCAAGGGAACTTCACTTCTGGTACAAGTAAGATACATTTCTCCAGTTTTCCAAATAGCTTATTCTCTCTCAGAATTTGGAATACAGTTTCAAGATGCCTCAAGTGCTCTTCCTTGGTGGTGCTGTAAATAAGTATGTCATCAAAGTACACCACAACAAATTTCCCCAAGCAAGGTCTTAACACCTCTGTCATCAATCTCATAAAGGTGCTAGGGGCATTAGATAGCCCAAATGGCATAACCAACCACTCATAGAACCCTTGCTTTGTTTTGAAGGTTGTCTTCCACTCATCACCCTCTCTGATCCGGACTTGATAATATCCTTGCCTCAGATCAATTTTAGAAAATATCTGAGACCCACTGAATTCATCTAGCATATTATCTAGCCTTGGTATTGGAACCTGTATTTTTCTGTTATGTTGTTTATGGCTCTACTGCCAATGCACATCCTCCAGGAGCCATCCTTCTTTGGGACTAAGAGTTCTGGTACAACACATGGACTCAAAGATTCCCTCACAAAACCTTTAGTCATGAACTCTTCAATTTGTGTCTGTAATTCCTTAGTGGCAGTTGGATCTTTTCTGTAAGAAGGTCTGTTAGGGATTACTTGGTACTAGATCAATTTACTGCTCTATACCCCTGAGAGGAGGTAGCCCACTAGGAAGTTCTTCAGGGAACACATATGAATATCCTTTCAATAATTTCTATATATCCATAGGTATTTGAGGTTTCTCGGCTTCTGAGATTTCTTTGGCCAACAGTATTAGGACTGGTTGTTCTTCTTGTAGCTCCCTTACCATTTCAGCTTCTGATAAGAACAAAACTTCATTGAGCCCATCAGTCACACTAGGACTTCCATAGCTTTTCTGATTGGGAGGTAGGGGAGTTAGGGTTATCTTCCTACTACTCTGCTTAAATGTATAGATGTTGTTCCTCCCATGGTGAACTGTACTCTTGTCAAATTCCCATGGCCTGCCTAAGAGCAAATGATAGGCATCCATAGGCATTACATCACAGAGCACCTCATCCTTGTAATCCTTTCCAATGGAGAAAGGAATGAGACACTGCCTGTCTACCTTGACCTCAGCTCCCTTGCTTAACCATCTGAGCTTACAAGGGTGGGGATGGGCCTGAGTGTTCAGGTTAAGCTTCTTAACTAAGGTGACAGAAGCCACATTGGTGGAGCTACCACCATCAATGATTAGGTTACAGACTCTCTCCTGAATGGTGCACCAATTCCTGAAAATTAATGACCTCTGATCCTCCTCAAGGGGTTCTTGTTGAGAGTGCATCACTCTCCATAAAACCAAACTGTGGCCAGTGTCAGGGTGAGCCAGCACAGCATCCTGACTACACTCCTCCTCCTCAGTCTCACCCTCAATAGCCTCCTCCTGTTCATACTCCACTAGGCCATCTCTCTCCCATTCTTCTACCTCTATGGCAGTCATGACTCTTTTAGAAGGACAATCCTTCCTAAAATGTCCATAGCCTTGGCATTGGAAACACTTGATTCTATTTTCTGGGGGGGGGTTGGGTAGGCTTAGAGGTAGCAACAAATTTTCCTTTATCTGAGGTAGTTGGTGTTGTAGTTTTTAAGGTGTCATTGAATCTTACACCAGTGTAAGGTTTGAAAATAGGCTTAGTGCTTGATTTGGGTGCAGCAGGTTTAGATTTTCCCATTTTCTCTACTCTGAGGGCTAGGTTGACTACATCATCATATGACCATAGTGGTTGTATCCTAACCTTAGTAGCAATGTTTTTATCAAGCCCTTCCAAAAACCTAGTAATCCTTTGCTCAGGTTTCTCATTAATCTCACATTCCAGGGTTAATTGCTCACATTCTCTTAAATAAGTCTCAAGGGGTCTCTCATCCTGCCTGAGTTTAGATAACTTAATGAACATATCCAAAGTGTAATCCTTGGTGACAAACTTATCCAGTAATTTCTTTTTAAGTTTGGACTAAGATTTAATAGGTTCCTTTCCTTCCCTTAATCTCTTGTGCTTAAGGTTATCATACCATAGTGAGGCATATCCCTTTAGTTTCAACACAGCAACCTTACAAGCCTTAGCATCATTGTAATTTTTAAATTCAAATATCTTTTCAAAATCCCTAATCCATTCTAGTAAGTCATCGGGGTTAAGACTACCAGAAAAATTAGGAATTTCTACCTTTAGATCTTGTCTGTTTGCTTAACAGCCTCCTGTTGTGTTCTGATGCTTTCCTCATATTCTGATTCATAACCATGTGGTGGTTGTCCTCTCCCTGCTCCCGTAAAGAAGCCTCTGCCTCTACCTCTTCCTCTGGCAGGTGGCTGTGTCCTTGGATCATGGTTTGGAAACCTCTCCATCACTACATAGACAACATTGAGTAGTGTGTCTACATTTTCTGCAAGATATTCTATTCAGGTTTCAATACCAGCAAGTCTCTCTTCACTCATGGTTGTTTTTGTATTTTTGTTGTAGGTAGGGATAATGAACTCACAGTTTCTCTCAACCCAAGACTAACACAAAGGTGGAATTGTGTTAAACCTGAGCTCTGATTACCACTTTGGAATGTAAATTATGGGGTTTAACAGGAAATGAAGCAAATCAGACAAAATCTCAGCAATGCAATGTTCTTGCAGAGGCAAGGAAAATTAGCAAATGATTTTTAAAATTCATGAAATTTGGTGATAAATACTTTGATTATATAAACTTCAACTGATCAAATTTTGGAGATTTATTTTGCAATCTAACTATTTTTAATAATTCATTCAAGTTGGACAGCAAAACTGAACTCTGACAGGGTTTCTGATGTGTTATGAACTGATGATTTGATTTGGGATCTCAGGATATAATTACTTGCTTAAATTTCCACAGAAGATCACAGGATACTCTAAGAAAATAACTTGAGAATTTAAATAAGAAAATCCACAGAAAAGCACATGAATTCTCAGATTTAAACTCAGACAACAATTTAATTGAACCACAGCAATGCACATGTTGGAATCAAATTGCCATAGGTCCTTAATCTCTAATCACAGTAGTGCATAGATTAGAACTAAGCCTGACTTACAACTAAGCTAAGCACAAGTTGTGAATATAAACATTAGAATAAAATAACTCAGTTTTTTTTGGTTCAAAAGCAGTCTGAAATTTTCATTGCAGGCAATGCTCCTTATATAAAGATTGCTGGGAGTTGTGCTCGGTTACATTTAAATCCCAGCGCCAGGTTTAAGCTAGTACATAAATCTAAGGACAAATATCTGACATTGTGGGACTGGCAAGGGGGTAAACAGAAAATGATAGGTAAATAACAAGTGAATTGCAGAAAAAAGTGGTATGTCAGTCAACTGCCTCTGTCTTTGCTTGGTGAAGGTTTGAAGTTGCTTTGTGACAGGTTGCAGCAGCTGTCTTGGGTCTTAAAGAGGATTTGTTTCATCCTGATTGTTGCTGGAATGATGCTTACTCTAGTTGCCTTGCTTTAGAGCCTTGTCTGAACAAAAATGGTAACCTGATAGTGACCTTTCTCCTAACCAATTCCACTTGACTTGTGACTGGATTGATGCTAAAATAAAATAAACTGATGCCTGGACCCTGGACTTGATTATCAAACTGGATTAAGCTTGATTAAGGGGCCATTTAGGCACCTCCACACTGGAACTGCAGGTGAACCTCTTCATGACTGGTGGAGTTGGTGTGGTAGCTGGGTTAGGATTGTTGCTGACCTGTGTCTCAGCTCCTGCTGCACCTACTATATAAATAAAATTGGAATCAATGAGAATAGAGACACACGCATTTAACATAATTTGAGACATACGGAATTCATTGAATAAATTTATCTTGGTATCAAAGTCGTTAGATTTGAAAGGAGAGTTCCACAATAAGGTTTTTATTGGGAGTGGAGGTGCTGGTGCAACTGTTGGATTTGGACTTCCATTAATCAGGTTTTATTGTTTGTTATAACGGGTTGAATAAGACCGGTAAAGCTCACTATAGTTATGTGATCCATTAGGTCTAGGTCTATCTCAGTCAGTATTATTAAATATATAGTATAATGGTACTGATAAGTGTAGGGTCTGTTTATTATATAGTGGGCAGCCTGATGGGGGGGCCCAAATACAGTCTTATTATGGCTAGGTATCTCTTCCTGTCTAGAATACCTCTAACCTATATAAATAGGTTATTGGAATGACATGCCCCATTGATTTGTCATCATAAAGAAACCTAGAAGAGGGAGGAGAAGATCCTAGCATACTAATCACTATCTTTCTATTATTTATATATGGCTTCCGCTAACGGTATATACTCTATACAATGATCCTCTATATTATATTTCTTACACGTGGTATCAGAGCAGGATTGTACTAGGGTTTATTGTTATTATTGTTCTTTTCGTTTGATTAGTATAATTAATATTAATTGGAGTATCCAATCATCGTGGGTTATAAGTTTGAACATTGATTAAATTTGATCATCAAATCAGCCGACAATGTTTCATAGACAATGTTCAAACTTATCATCAAATCAGCGGACAATGGTTCGTTGTTTTTTGTTTTTTTGTCTTTTAATGATTGATTAAATTTGATTCTATTTTTATTTATGATGCTGGGGACTGCTAACATTTCTCGTTTTATTCCTCTCCGGGCGGGTCTGTTGATCATCATGTTGTTATCATCATATTATATAAACCTTGTTGTTAGTAAAGAAAAATATAGTAATGTAAAATGAAGTTAAGCCGTGTCTTTACACTTTGTTATTAGATTTTGATGAGTGTCGTACTTTTTTGACCCGCAATAATTTTAACATAAAAATGAATGCTTAATGACAAATAACATGTCGCTCATCTAATATTGGCAAAGTTCAAAACTGGAAATAGCATGTATGTAAATATATGGGTATTGTTTCAGTGATTTATTTTAATTGCGGTGGGTAGCTTGGCCAAAGCGGGCTATCTATCAATATTTAAAATAATTCATAAGGATTCCGGAATTTTTGTGCTTCTTAAATTAGTTTCTCTAATTTCCTGCCCAAAGGGGGAAGTTGTATAAGTTAATTTGAGTAAGTGGTTGAGTAAATACAAGTGTAAATAATTTGATTTCTTAGAAATTTATCTACCCAAAGGGGATTTATTTTTGAGAAATTTCCTTGTATATTTACTTGGAGGTAGGTATTGTGCTCCGTGTATTCTGCCCAAAGGGGAATGCATAAGTTATAATATGAATTCCTGTGAGAATATTGCGACTCCCCTAGCATATTCTTGTGTAAAGTTATAAAGAAAGTATACCCATATCATGCTAATATTTGTCTTATTTGTTACTTCAGTTAACCAATTTCCTTTGAGCAACCAACTTTGTTCAATTGAGACTCTTAGTGGGAATAATTTTGCTAAGTGGAAAAGTGATGTTGACTTGGCAAAATTTGTATTATTACCTTGTTTTTTGCATTTCTTCATCATTTCTCATGGCAAAAATACCAAATTCTCTTTAAATATTTTTCTAAAACTCCATTGTGGATGTTTGTTGCTTAGACTTAAATTTTCTACTCCATTTTATCCTCCTAATTCTTGCTAATTAAACAATGTGAATGGTTTTCCCACCACTCTTAATTTGTTCCAATTTGGTTTCGTTTAAATCCACGCGATTTCTCCAGATTTCGCAAACTAATTGCATGCCTTTCTTCATTCATTATATTAATCACCTTTTATACCACTTATGATGTCAAGTGCAAAATTTTCATGTTGAATTTTGCCCAAAATTTTTCTTATGAACTCGAAAATATGTGTTTTCTTGAGTAAATAATTTAACTTGGTGTTTGTTGCATGATCAATCATTTGACACGGACTAAAGTTGGGTTGTTATCGCTAACTCTTATCATACATTTAAAATTTTATTTTTGAAAATTTTGTCACGAATATTTCAAGCTTGGATGTTCATGTTTAAGTTTCGATTTATTCTAATGTTTAAAACTTAGTTTAGTTGACTAATGAGGCCTAAAAATCTTGTCATGCTTAAGTTTTGATTTTCCTTTGTCAATATCGACATGTATTATTTCGAATCGGAATTTAACCTTAAATTGCTATCCGAAATCTTTTGAAATTTCATCTTATAACAAATGATTTTGATCGTTGCACTCAAAACATGATCCAATTGTTCTCGATATTTAATGCTCGTTGATGTTGCATTGTGTTGTATTAAGCTAGCCATTTTGCCTTATAAATCGCCTCATGTTTTGACATCTATGTTAGTTATATCGAAAGTAACCTAATTTTGATTTTCATGCTCAATTTTGGATTTTGTGCTTAATAGTTGGTTTTGTTTTGCCGCAAAGCTTACGATATTTGTTAATAAATGTGTTATTTTTCTTAGATATAAGTCTCAATTCTTTTGTCAACCTTTTGGGTCGTATAGTTTTGATAAGTAAAGACAGGTAGATAATGTGTTGAGTGGTAGTTTTGATGAGGGTAGTTGGCCAAATGTTAATAATTTGTGATGAGTCGTGTGGTATTTGAGAGTTATGAGTGTGAAACATGTGTTTTATTGGGATTAATGTAAGTTTCGTCTGGGATGGATTTGAACCGTGTAAGTAGATAAGTATATGATGTCGTGAAAGAGAAAAAGTCATTTGATGAATGAGGGTGCTCTTGGTCTAAATTTTGATTCGATAAATTGGATTCGATAAGTGGTGATGTAGGTATTCCGAATGAGGGAAATTGACTTTGGAGAAAGGACACTTTTATGCGGAGTAGTGATCCAAATTTACGGATATAATTAACAGATTAGCTGAGTTGTGATTTTGGTATACGGTTCTTGTTTGGAAATTAAGAGTAGAAGAGAGTGGCTTTAGCTTGCGTAAGGTGTCATGAATTGAGTAAGATGATTATATGACATAATTTGTGGATAATGAGTGATGTGCGATCTTAATTGAATATCTCTTGAGCATTTAAAATCATGGATAGTTGACAGGCTAGTCGTGTACCTACCAAAAATAACCAACTGGCACTAACTAATATAGTTAGGAAAGTCGGGTCAATCTCCACAGGGAGGCAAGATATCTGTTAAAGGTCCGTCTATTTGGTCACAAATGGGGGTTTGAATTTGGTTTTCTAAACTAAAAAGGCTTAAGGGAAAGAGTAGTAAAGAAAGAGCAGTAAAAGCAAGAAAATATGAATAAGAGTGATCAATAAAGAGGGAACATGTCGGGATTTCGGTTCACTGCGGTAGTCTAATGACTCAACTGCAAATAGACTAGATAATTTACTGTGAGACGGATGTTGAAAGGTCCTTCCGGTCCACTTTCTATCCTAGATTTCCACTAACTTAACTTCCGTCCTCATTAGGGTAGTCTAATGTTCATAGCAGGTCTATTTAGTCCAATCTTCCGATCCAGGAATAAATTTAACCAGATTAAAGGGTAACTTAGAAGCGTGCACTCAACTAAGTCGGTATTATAATTAAATTTCCATGGGTATATATTCTCACAAATAAGTCATCTAGCCTATTCGTTACATCGTCACATTTCTATCATAGATCCCCTAATCCCAACATGAAATAAATTAGCTACTCATGCTATTAATGTTGTCAATATTAATAATGATGAAATAACTAATATAAGGCATGATGAAACAATAATGAAATCGTATAAACAAACTAGGGCAGAAATTAAGAGAATAAAACAAGAGAATTAAAGCAAACAAATGGAAGATTAAGATTAAAAGGAGGAAAAGATTACAATAGCAAGAATTCTGCCATAAAGAACACAGGATCCGAGCAAAAATAATCCCAAAAGAAAAGTTACGCTGAAGAGTTTTAAGAGAGAGATTAAGATAAGAGAAAGTGGCGTCAAAGAGTATTAAGCAGTAAAAAGATAGATAAGAAGTGCTAATGACCTACTTAGTTCACGTTTAAATAGAAAATAACAAAGTCCATAACTAAAATAAGCAATCACGGGCTAATTAAGGCCCGTAAAACACCAATCCTCTCGATCGAGTAGTTTGAGACAATTCGATCGAGAACTTCAGCATATAAAACACTCGATCGAGCAGAAATGTTACTCGATCGAGGAAACCTGATATCCAACATTTTGATTGAGTAAAGTAAAATACTCGATCGACCTCCTCAGCATGTGAAACCACTCGATCGACCAAGAAAAGCCTTCGATCGAGTGCTCTTCCTCCAAAACAGCTCCAAACTCGTTGCCGAGTACTTCATTGACCATTCCTTCACACATCCCAATGCAGTGCTCTCGCTCTAAAATTCCCGTCTCCTCAAAATGCATGCAAAACAGGACGAAAAGGGTACGATTCCACTACTTTCAGGTTCATCCCTGCAAAACAGACAAAACGAACCAAAGTAGCCATTTCGGGGCATAATGCAATATAAAACGGTACAAAAATACATGGAAATACGTGCAAAAATAGGCTAAAAAGACTGTATAAAATGCACGTATCAAATCTCCCTAAACCGAACCTTTACTCGTCCTCGAGTAAACTAAATGCAAACTAATGGAACGGAAATGATAACTCAGAGCTAGCTATAACTTGTCTACTTAAACCAATTTAATGCAACAGAAATCAACAGTTACAGCTACAGTAGTCAATACGCAAACGAGTTATAAGATGTTCAGAAATAAAGCTGACCTATCGAACTTGCAAGACCAACAAAATAGGACTTTCACGTGGTCACTCTTCTCTCATGAAGTAAAGGGTGAATTATATATGTAAAAGAGAGAGAGAGAGAAACAGTCACTCACCAAAATTGTGACCTACATAGCATGCATGCAACAAAAATGAAAGACGATTCAAGTACTACACATAGATTCCAACCAACAATGTCCGTCACAGCCGAGGGCTTACAAATAGTATAGGAAAGTGAGATTCAGGTGAGAAAAGGCAAAACAAATTATGGAAATGTGGAGGTAAAAGCGTCAAGCAGTTCCTAAATAGGACCATATAAGACCGTCCGAATCTTAACTTACTGAAAAATAAACACAAGTGCCCTTCATTTGGCACATAACTCACCATCCAAATACACTATCTCCTCAAAAATATATGAATAAGAACAAGGAGTGACACGGTCACCAACTTCCCTTTTTTAATACCGTCTTAATTAAACAATCAATACCAATCAAATAAATTTTTCAATCTTTTTTCTTTTTCTTCTCTGATCACACGTGATTCACACTTTCTTTTTTTCATTTTTTTTCTTTTTTCTTTCTTCACGTTTTTCTTTCCTTTTTTTTTCAATTTCTTTTTTTTTTTCATTCTCCCTTCCTTCATTCTCCACCAACTCCGATCAATACACACGGGCCAAACTTGCAGACGGAAAGACATACCACAAAAGACATACTAAACTAGCTTGACTAGGTAGTCTCAGTTTTGGATGTAGCTAATGGGTCAAAAAGGCTAAATTTGGCTTAAGTGGAGCTAAATGGGTGAAAAATGTTATGCAAGGAGTACTACTCTCAATTCCTCTGTAAACCGGTCATGAATGTCACCAGTTATAAGGCTCTAAATCTCAGAAATCGTAAGTAGGTTGCCAATTTATCAGGTCAAGTCTAAACAATCAGCTATATTTGAACAAAAACTCGTAGATTATGCGTAAGACTTAGCTAATAACCGTCAATGAAAGTCCAACGCTCAAGTAAAAAGACAAGTTAAAGTGCAGTATCATCACGGAAATCAACCGTTCCGACTCAACCTATATGCTAAAATAAACGTGAATATTTTATTGATTTTTTGAGATTTTTCTAATTTTTTTAACCTATATGCTAAAATAAACGTGAATACAATGCAAGCTGAAAATAGAAACGTGAATGCAAAACAAATGCAAATGCAGACTCAAAGGATGCATTACCCTCCCCAAACCAAAACGGAGAACGCCCTCGTTGTCCTCCAGCATACACCAGCAGATATATACGGGGGGAACGGGAATGTACAACCAATAAATGAATGAAAACAATAAAATAAAAAGGAGACAAAAGAAAATAAAAGAGCAAGAATATACATACAAAACACGAACTTCCCCAAACCAGCCTGAAAACTGGGGAAGTGAGTAGACCAGTAGCTACTCGTCAGCCTCCTCTGTCACGTCCTCCACCGTCACCGTGAAGTCCGGGTCCTCCTCCTGCTCTCTCCTCTTTCTCTGCTCAGCCTGAGCTCTCGTTGCCGTCAGCGCTGTGTCCTCCTCCTCCTCCTCACTAGCTGACTCAGGGTACCCCTCAACTGGGTACCGGTAGAAGGACGGGTGTTGCCAACCCTCTGGGATGGGACGGTGTCGCCTCATGTGATACTCGTACAGAGGGAACAAAATAAGAGCTATGTCCCTCTTCATACGAGCCTGTCTCTCTGCAATCTCAAGCAATAAACCGTCATGACGCCCTTGGTCCATGACCGCAGACGCCTCAAAGGGTGGAGGAGAAACAAAATTAGCCGGAAGAACCGGCTATTCCTGATCGGGCGTAGGAGTAGGAGTAGGAGTAGGGATTGGGGTAGGAGTGGCCGTGGAAGTCTGGCCACCCGTGGAAGGTGTGGATCCCTCTCCGGTCTCAGGTCGACGCCGCTTCCTAGAAGCGGACATGGTAGTAGGTGGTCGGAGCAGTAGGTGGTACATGGGTAGCGGTGGTGGTAGAATGCCCCGTGCGACAATCGGCAAGGGGACGAGGCGAGGAAGGGTGGTGCAAGGAAGGTCCTCGGACAAGGAACCACTAATATTCCAAGTTAGGTAGTCAGAAGTCAGCCAAGTCATGGACAACATGGATGCTAGGTCCAGGAACCTATCTCCCGGTATGTACGGTAAGTCTTGAGGTAAAGCAGGGAGGAGAGAAGGAGCAAGGAAGGTGGCTATGCCACCACAGAAAATGGTGCCCGTGGTCTTCTCCCCCTGAGACTGGAAGTACTGGGCGGTCAGGTAAGCAATGTTGAGGGCAAAGGGGCCCTCGCTGTCAATGTTCAGGTACCCGCCCAGAATAGAAAGCTCGGTGTTAGTCACGTTGTTTGGCTCCTTACGGCCAAAAATAGTACTCCCCATCAGTCGTAGGAAGTAACGGGCATGGGGAAGGTGGACATGAGCGAGTCGTCGCTCCTCGTAGGTAGTCCGTGCCAAAGTCCGCCAAAGCTGACGGATGACCTTCCTAGGGGCGGCAGTGGCGCCCGTAAAGGAAAGTCCAAGTCGAGTACCAAACTCCTCTAAAGTCATAGAAAAGGTCCGGTTAAACACCGCAAAGACACCGAAGCACAAGTAGGGTCAGCGTCGTGTGCCCCGGAGGAGAAGGTAAAGGAGCTAAAAAACTCAAGGGTCAGCTCCCTGAAGGTGTGGGCACTCATGGTCACAAGTCCAGCCATCCCCGTACCCCTCAATCTCACACACCGGCTCGTAAATACCAAGCCTCTCAAGTGACGAACGGCATAAAAAGCGAGTCGGGAGAAAGTTACAGTCTACTAAAGGATAAAATCTAGTGCGATGAATACCGTTAACAAAATTTACCTGGGGGTAGTCGGGGTGTGAGTCGAGGGATTCGTCCCCTCGAATGGTAACACGGCCAGCAGAACGGTCGGCAGCAGGTGTAGCTCGTGCACGACCCCGACCTCTAGAACCTGAATTAGAAGCCCGTCCTCCGACGGGACGAGGAACTAGAGCCGCCCGGTAAGCAGCTATGACCGAGGGTGACCACGCAGCAGAGGTGGTCACAGTACCTGAAGTACTAGCTGAAGCTGCAACAGAAGAAGCAGCAGAAACCGACACAAAGGAAGAAGGGCTAGCAGCAGTGCTAGCAAAAGCAGAGGCTGTGGGGGAGGTGGAAGCTGAGACGAAGCTAGAAGCAGTAACGACAGTACCAGCCGACGTAACAAGGAACACGGGAGCAGTGGCAGTGGGACTAACGGAAGTGGAGACGGTGGTGACAACAGGGACCACCATCTCAGTCAAGGACGGACTAACAGACGAACTGGAAGAGGGCATTAAGCTACTGTCCATCCTAATCAAGTAAGGAAACGGAAAGGGTAAACAATTAACAATGAAACAGCAAAGATTTCCCTAAACAGTCGGAATTTTCGACTATTATGCACCTTAATTCCCAATTTCACCTCAAAAATTCAAAACAAATAGATAATCAACGATAGGTAAAGGGAAAACAATCATCAAGTGAAGCAATGTAAACAGGAAATCCAAAAAACAATCGAAATTTTTGACTTGCATAAACCCTAATCACAAATTACCTCAATAATTCGAAAGAAAAGCAATTAAACAACAATGAGGCAAAGGGAATACTTACGTGATAATAAGACCCACGAATTAAGTAAGAAAAAACGACTGAGGAAGATTCAAATGGCGATTTTCGAACCAAAAACCGCAAACCCTAAAAACCCAAATTGACCGTGTAAACAAGCAAATTCAAGGGCAAATTAGAGGGCAAATGTCGGATTACTTGCAAGGATCAATTTGTAGGTGTTGGATTTGGTAATGGGTAAGATTAATGGAGGTTTTGGGGGGTTGTATCGGAAATAAGGTTTAAACAATGAAATAGGAAATGAAATAATGAAGGAGGAGGGAGTTTAGAAGGCACTTCCTGCGTGTGAAAATCCTTTTCACTCGATCGACTGATTTGAAAACACTCGATCGAGGAGTTCCAGCTTCAATATACTCGATCGAGTAAAAATCTACTCGATCGAGAACTCCCTTATTTAGCCAATTCGATCGAGCAACTGCAAAGCCTTCGATCGACCCTTTTTCTGCAAAATCCTCTCGATTGAGTACAAAAAGTGCTCGATCGAGTGCTTTTCCTCGTGTATGTCATCCAAATTGCGTATAATCTCCCCAAACCTGCATAAAAACAATCACAAACATATCTCGATATACCAAATCACAAAAAGTAACAGTCTATAGTCTTTCTAACTAAGCTAAAAATTGTCTAAATTCTAATAGTCCTAATAAATGCAATAAAGAAATTCAACGGAAATTTAAAGTTAGTTTTTACAAATTGTTACACGGGGCATTCCCCGCTCACTTCTCAAGACAATTCAGTAGCCCCACGGAGGGCTTCTGACTGGAGGACATCCCTTCAGCATCATTGACCGTCCTCTTCATTCTCCACGAGCTTGAATTTGAAACAGTAAGAGGAGAATAGTTGACGTCTACGTACGCACGAACTTTTCTCGTCTCTTTTTCTTTCTCACCAGCTTTGACGTTGTCACCCCTAATTTGAGTGATTTTAATTGCACAATGACCCTTGACAGCTCCTGCATCTTTTTCATCTGTATCTGCAGCAAGGGAAACAGACGAATTCTCCTCCTTTTTGCTCTCAATCTGAGGCGGAGGGGTCACAATAGCGGCACAAAATTCCATATTTTCATCTAGAGTGTCAATATGAGGGTAAGCAGAGGAAAGGGCATTGCAAGGTTGAGCTTGCATGGGAGCCCTTCGAGACTTAGACTGACGGAAAATTAATTTCTCGTCTCCTACCTGAAATGTTAGTGTCTTACCCCCGACATCTATCACTGCACGAGCAGTGAATAAAAATGATCTCCCTAAAATAATAGGGGTGTGAGTATCCTCGGGGATGTCAAGCACAACAGGTATGTCCTCTATGATACCTAACGCCCGTGATATAATATGGTCGACCGTCTGTACAGTCATGTTCGTGCAATTAAATTTAGTCAGACCAAGTCTCTTAGAAAGAGACAGAGGTAAGACGCTCACGCTAGCACCAAGATCGCATAGCGCGTTATCGATCAAATGGGAACCTATATGACATGGAATCGAGAAACTACCCGAATATGACTGTTTTGGAGGTAACTTATTTTGAACTAGGGTAGTCCCTACCTCGGTCAAAGCTACCGTCTAATGATCATTAATGTGCCTCTTACGTGATAAAATTTGTTTCATAAATTTTAAATAAGAGGGTACCTGTGTCAGCAATTCGGCGAATGGAACAGTCACCTGCAAGCTTTTTAGGAGCTCGACAAATTTACCGAACTGTTGATTGGCCTTCGTGTTCTGTAATCGCCTCAGGAAGGGCACGGTAATAGGTATCTCGAGCCCTTTGTTTCTGTCTTCCAACGTATCAGCTGGATCAAGCTCCTTATCACTCGATCGAGACTTTTTGCCTCTCGATCGAGTCCTTCTTGGTGAAATATTACTCGATCGAGCACTAGCAGGCTCTCGATCGAGGTTTCTAATATCAGCAGTGTTCGATCGAGCAAAATTGCCACTCAATCGAACAGTTTTCTCAGCAATATCACCCAATCGAGTGGTTTGGACATCTCGATCGAGCTCTTCTTTATCCTGTTCACTCGATCGAGTAATAATTCCACTCGATCGAGTCCTTTCAGGTTCAATTTTACTCGATCGACCCCCAGAAACCAGTCGATCAAGTATCTTCTTCGTGGTCAGCTCGTTTTCAGCAACAGATGATTGTACATCGTCATTTACTTCCTTCCTCGGGTCTGAAATAATCCTGTCATGAGGTAATTTCGGTCCTTCATATAAGTGACCGCTTCTCAAGTTAATTAAATTCACCGTCTCATGTGGATTCTCATCAGCTTGAGATGGGAAATGACCCTGTTTCCTCGTGGGCTGGTTCGCGGCTAACTGAGCGACTTGCGTTTCAAGTGACTTGATGGATGCTTCTTTCTGTTGGTCACTTAACTGCCATTGCTTTGTCAACGATTGTAGCATCGACTTAAGCTCACCTAGCTCACTTACCCCACTTGAAGATGATGCGCCTTGATTCGGTGGAGGAATGGAAGGAGGCTTTTGAAAGCCTTGTTGAGCCTTATGAGGAGGGACATATGGCTGCTGCTGCTATGGTGGAGGAGTGGGATTGAGCACATTTTGACTTGTCCATATCTAATTGGGATGGACTGCCCCCTTGATTGTTGTAATAAGAACCCCCTCCTTACCTGTATTGTTGAAAAGCAAGGACCTGTTCTTTCTCAGTAAGACAGTCAATAGCAGTATGACTGTCATCTCCTCTACATCTCTCATAAATGACAGTTTCCTATCTAGTCAGCAAATGAACCGTCTGTGGCTCCCCAGCATTTTGCAGCTCAAATCTATCAAACCTAGCATTCATGGCTTCCAGCTGAGCCACAACTGCCTTGTCAACTAAATGGACTATTCGAATACCGTCCCGTGGGTTCCCATATTCAGCATAATGGGTTGCCATCTCCTCAATAATGACCCATCGCTTATCATCATCAGTATTCTTTTGAAATCTTCCGTTGGATGAGGCATCAAGTATAGCTCTGTGGTAATCGTACAACCCATTATAGAACTAATTGGTCAGAAACCACGGATCAAAACCATGGTGGGGAAGAGACCTCACCAATCTCTTGAACTGACACCAAGCTTCATAGAAAGTCTCATCACGTTCCTGCTTGAAACTAGTAATCATTGTCCTCAACTTATTAGTGCGTTGTGGAGGGAAATATCTTTTGTAGAAGGCAAGTGCGAGAGTTTCCCAGTTGGTGATACCAACAGCTGTACGGTCCAAACCGGTCAAACACTCACGAGCTGAGTCAGTCAGTGAAAAGGAAAGAGCACCTCCTTAATCTTGTCTTGAGTTACTCCCTTTGTAGCGGGAATAGTAGACCAATAATTAGTAAAGACCTCCATATGCTTCTTTGGTTCTTCACCCGCCACACCCCTAAACAAGTTTCTCTCCACCAGATTTATGTAAGACGGTATGATATCAAAGGTGTTGCCGTCCTCAGTCTGGAGGTTGAAACCCTTGGGAATAGAAGATGCTTTAGGCTCCGATTGACTTGCAATGTTCGGCATCTTTACTGGTTGGTTAGCAAAAATGAGATTGTCTTCTTCTAAAGACTGGTCTTCTGCAAATAGAAAATGTTTTAGCTCGGGCTCGAAAGTACTCAAGTCTTCCTTTCGAAGTTCTCTTTGCAAACAGAGTCTATGCCGAAACAGTCTCTCTGGTTCAGAATCAGCTGAAACTAACTCCGACCTGTTTGACCTGGGCATACACAACACTGAAAGAGATAAATGAGAACTGTTTCAAGGAATAAAATTTCCCTAAGACAGATAGAAATTAACGAAAACAAAAACAGATAGGGCTATGGCCTCCCCGGGAACGGCGCCAAAATTTGACAGGCTAGTCGTGTACCTACCAAAAATAACCAACTGGCACTAACAAATATAGCTAGGGAAGTCGGGTCGATCTCCACAGGGAGGCAAGATATCTGTTAAAGGTCCGTCTATTTGGTCACAAATGGGGGTTTGAATTTCATTTTCTAAACTAAAAAGGCTTAAGGGAAAGAGTAGTAAAGAAAGAGCAGTAAAAGCAAGAAAATATGAATAAGAATGATCAATAAAGAGGGAACATGTCGGGATTTTGGTTCACTACGGTAGTCTAATGACTCAACTGCAAATAGTCTAGATAATTTACTTTGAGACGGATGTTGAAAGGTCCTTCCGGTCCACTTTCTATCCTAGATTTCCACTAACTTAACTTCCGTCCTCATTAGGGTAGTCTACTGTTCATAGCAGGTCTATTTAGTCCAATCTTCCGATCCAGGAATAAATTTAACTAGATTAAAGGGTAACTTAGAAGCGTGCACTCAACTAAGTCGGTATTATAATTAAATTGCCATGGGTATATATTCTCACAAATAAGTCATCTAGCCTACTCGTTACATCGTCACATTTCTACCATAGATCCCCTAATCCTAACATGAAAGAAATTAGCTACTCATGCTATTAATGCTGTCAATATTAATAATGATGAAATAACTAATATAAGGCATGATGAAACAATAATGAAATCGCATAAACAAACTAGGGCAGAAATTAAGAGAATAATACAAGAGAATTAAAGCAAACAAAGGGAAGATTAAGATTAAAAGGAGGAAAAGAATACAATAGAAAGAATTCCGGCGTAAAGAACACTAGATCCGAGCAAAAATAATCCCAAGAGCAAAGTTACAGTGAAGAGTTTTAAGAGAGAGATTAAGAGAAGAGAAAGTGGCGTCAAAGAATATTAAGCAGTAAAAAGATAGATAAGAAGTGCTAATGACCTAATTAGTTCACGCTTAAATAGAAAATAACAAAGTCCATAACTAAAATAAGCAATCACGGGTTAATTAAGGCCCGTGAATTCCACCTCCCGCAAGCCAACCGGTGATGATTGGGCCGCAAGTTTGGTACACGGAATGATTTATGACAATTCGTAAGTTTATCATCAAGTGATAGCTCAAATACTTGTGTCTACCCCTTGGTTGTCATCTAGGTGTCATTACGGTCGTTTTGGCAGTAATTAGGGTTCATTTGGAGTCCGGGTCAAAAACGTCTTCATTTCCTAAAACCGTCAAATCCCGAGTCAAAGCAATGTGCTTGTCCACCTAAAGTTAAGATGTCATAAAATGTCGAGATTATGTTTCATTTTGAGTCCCATGTCATTCCATTAGGCTAAACTTAAAGTTTACATTACAAATGTGCATTTCAATTAGCTAAAAAGACAACCCGACCTTTAGGCCCGTTTTATGAGGTCATAACGACTTTTTTGGGTCAGGCCTATTTCGCAGAAAGTTCTATATCTTTCTTTTAGCTTTCAAACGCCACCAAAATCTCCTTATTCTGAATCTTGTAGAGAAAGTTATGCCTAAAATACGACAGGCTATCAAACACGTGCTTTCTTATGCAGGAGGAAACCGCTGGGGAAAGGACGCAGCAAGTGTTGTGCCTCTTCCAAGGGACGCAGCACTTGCTGCGCCTTTTCCCCGGACTTTCATTTTGTCCAAGTTTCCGTGTTTAGCCTAAGTCGGTTGTTTCCGGATCTTTCTCTCCTTTCCTAAACGCTAATTCTGTGATTAGTATAAATAGGGACCTTCGTTCCTCATATTTCTCACGCGAGTGTCCGCCCTTCTCTTCTCCCTTTGCATTCTAAGACCACGCTCTTACTTTTTGGCGTCTACGTGCTTGAACTTTCGACCACGTATGCTCGGATCTTTCTGAGTATCAGGCTCGTTTTGCATGACCGACCAATTTGACCAACTCCACATCAATCAACTTAATCAATCATGTTTAACTTCCTCTTAGAGGGCACTTTCATCGTACGTTAGAGTCGAGCATCACTAAACGTTAAGTAAGTTAATCTCGTTTTGCCAAACATGTATGTCTGGGGGTCTAAATCCCATATTTTATTATTGTACTTTATTTTTGTAATCATTATTGTAAGGTTTACGTCGAAAACATATTCAAAACCGATTTAGAAACCTTATTTAAAAGCGTTTTTAACGGATTAACGGGAGACAGATGTCGAGAAGGAGCGCAGCAACTGCTGCGCCTCTTCGAAGGGACGCAACACCTGCTGCGCCTCTTCCTAAGGCTGCCGCAGTTCCTGCTCTCCTTCTTCTTCCTTCGTCCTCTGTTAATTGCTCTATTTTCCTTCGTCTTTTCTTGCCTATTCTTATTTCGTTTGTATAATAATTTTAACATACAATTCATTGATAAATTACCATCCTTTCAATTCCCGACTTAAATCCCTTATAATTCGTATTTGCGGGTTTTCGTCATTAAAATCAATTCTGGATTTTAGAGGTTCGGTTCATCAATATCAAATCTCTGGAATTCATCCTTTCGTATATTCGCATCTGTTATTTATCGTCATCATTAGTTCGTCATTAATAACCTGTTTAACCTAATTAATTTGTTATAGTTTGTTAATTTGTATTTAACCTTTTAATCTTGCTATTAATTTGATCTATTTAGTTTTATCCCGTCTTTTACGACTAATTTGCATGTAAATAATCCGTTAAACCACTTCTATCCGAGTCAAATATTATTAATCGAGCATTTAATTCACCAATGAATATTAACGATATGCAATTCCGGCTTCACAGCCAGAATTCACCCCAGGAACAGACGGAGCGTTTGCTGCGCCTCTTCCAAAGGATGCAGCTGTGCTGTGCCTGTTCCGGGTTGAATTCTGCCCCTGAACTCCCGTTTCTGCCTCGACCTAGTTTATTAATTACGTATTAATTAACTTTTACTTGTCATATCGGTGCTAATCTGTTCGTTAATTTGTTTTCCTTTTCTTTTCTCAAACCATCCGTTTCAAAAGTATTTTCGACGTAAATCAATTACTCAATTGTAATTATTGTAATTTTAATTATCGCAATTTATTTATTATTGTTTTTATTTATCGTATGGATGATTTATTTACTTGTTTTCACATGTAATTAATTCTAAATCATGTTTCGACCTAAGGAGTGCTAAATTAATTGTTAACCGACTTAGTTAATTCTCACATGTTAGGATTAATTTATTGGATGTTGCATTGCATGCATATAATCGACAACATATCGAGTATGAATAACTTCCCTAATCATTAGTAGAGGCCATTATCTAGGCGGGCGGGATTAGGTGTTCGATCAAAAGAGCTTCCTAATACGTACCCTCCCCCCTTACTCCAGATCTCTGTGAACATCCGTGTTCATTGGCATCCACGAGAGTCATTCTAGACATAGAATGCTAAGGGTAATGAGTTCTTGGTGTTAATGTCACTACTTTGTGTCTTGACATGGCACGAGGTATTCGAACGGTTTCCAATTTTCCATAATAAATTGGTGGCGACTCCACAAATGCAACACTTGCTCGCTTTCTAATCGAGTGACCCCCCGTGGGCACGCGTCTACAGCATGGCGACTCCGCTGGGGATAATACACTTACGTGTAGCCAACAGTGAAACTTGAACAAGGTTAGGGAATATTTTATATGAGACAGTTGTCGATTTTCATTACTCGACCTTCCTAGGTCGTTTTATTCGGCCTTCCTAGGCCTAACCCAACCCATTCGACTAATCGTCCCGTCTAGACGGTCCAAATTCTTATTTGGGCCTATAGATGGATAGCGATTGACGTCAACCATACCATGGTACTTACTCCTGTTTGTATCAAGGACTTTCATTACTCGAGGAAATGGAGTAGGAATCGGCCTTACTCCTGTTTGGTACGAGCCTCTCCACAGACCCCGGGTTTGATTGTTCGGTATGGCAACCCACCCTTTTAAGCCAAAACCTTTTAAATGCACTCAGCATACCGTTATAATGCCCATATGTATGTATACGTGATCGCCAATTTGTAAACAAAGCCATGACAAAATTTTGTAAAATAAAATCCTTTTCAAAATGTAAACATTTTCAAAACAGCGCAAAATGAGTCAAAACTCTATCCAAATGTCGAGTCAAACTTTGGGCGTAATACCCATTTCAAAACCTGTGTAAAAAAAAACGTAAAAAAGTCCAAAAAAAAAACGTAAAAAAAAAACCCAAAAAAGTCCAAAAAAAAAACAAAACCAAAAAAAAACCAAAATATTTTTTCAAACCATGTAAATGTGAATATGTAAATTCAATTGGGCTAAGTTAGAGTCAAAATTCAAACCGGCTATGTCCTAGTCGGAACTCTGTCGACTCATGAACCCGTCTTCCCTTACATATTGGGCCTTTTCAAATTCAAGTCAAGTCTAAGGCGTCACGCCGTCATTTTGGACCCCCTACCCCAATTCAGTTAAGAGCTAAACATTTCCACACCTCGACTCACGCACTCGAGGCTAACTCATCGAGTTATTCCAAAATCCGTCTCTTGAATTCTCCTAACGACACGTTCGGGACACACATACCGAAACCTCGAGTCAAGTCTGTCTTAAACACACAAATTAGAATTAACGCGTGTCATCAATCCCGTCAATAAAGTCAATCATATGAGGGTCACTCCGTCAAAGTCAACACTCGAGTCTAAAATTATAGTCAAGCACCGTGAATTCAAACACGAGAAGTCGCTCACGACATTTCACGAATTCACAAGTCAAGTGTAGATTTATCATCTTGTCCCTTCCTTTGTTTGTTGCCTTAGTATGCGTGATCCCATGTCGAATCGAGTTGTAATGCGCGTCATTTCTGTCGACTAGGAATCCAGCAAGTCACGAAGCAGTTCAAGTCACAATCACCATGTCTCTCCAAGACGTTTATGCCATGGTCCTACGAGTTCAAGCTACAGTGGAAAATTTGAGCATTCGCGTCCTCACCCTCGAGAATGGAATGGTGGAAAAGAACACGCCACCTAGAGAAACATCTAGTCTAGGTCGTCCAAAGCCTACCTCTTGCAATAACCATCGTCCTAGAAAGCCAAAAGCAGCCGAAAGGAAACCTGGGAGGCATCAAAGGGTGCTTACCGATTTAGACATGTCTTATGCCGATGCTTTGAAGAGACTCTCTGTCCAAGGCAAGCTACATCCAATAGGGCCAACTCTAGATCCACCTTTAGAGAAACAGGTGAACCTTTGGAAGGGCAACAAATACTGCTTATATCACTAAGGTAGAGGTCATGATGTTGAAGCGTGTTTTCTCTTGAAATACACCATCTAAGATATGATCGAAGAGGGCAAGCTTCCTAAGCCACCTTCTGTCAGGCAATCCAAGAAAATCGACCCTCTTGGGTCTAATATCATTAAACATGACGGAGAATCATCTCTAGACTATTCTCATCTCCTCGATCCTTATGACGACAGAGAGATCAACGTGCTTGAAGACGACGATATCCAAAGTGGAATGCTCATGCTTTCCATTGCCTTCAATAATAAATTTTCCAAAATAGAGGGAGCTATTGATAATCTAAACTTCTGACTTTCCAATATGGAAAACCAGTTCGCCGAAATGCATAAGAAGCTTGATGCCCGACCTCTCAAGATGAAAAATGTCCAAACAAACCCTCAACCTGACAGTCCTAAGGAGAAAACAATAAGTGAGCAATCTATTCCTACTTATTCTCATCCCGGAATCAAAATCAACAAAGGCAACCGCATGGAGCCTTCATCAAAGAAACCTAACAATTCTCCAAGATCATTCACAAAGGCTTCCGAGAAGAAGGATACACCCCTTAGGAAACTTACCAACATTGGTATTACATACACCGATGCCCTTCATAGACTTATAGAACGACGAATGTTGAAACCTATCGGTCCTACACCTGATCCAGAAAAGAAGGCTAAATTCTTGGATGAGAACGTCTATTGCCAGTATCACAAGGGCAAAGGACACGGTACTGAGATGTGCTATAAGCTCAAGCATGTGATCCAAGATATGACTGAAAGCGGGAAATTGTCTCTCTCAACATTTAACTCACAAGACAAGTTAGTCAATCCTCATGGATACACCACTTATCAGGAAACTCTTCTTGACTGTTATCCTTCCAGTGTTCCCAATGATTAGGATGGGGTGATCAAATGGGTGAATGCTCAAAGTCAGATGTCAAAGCCAGTTGCTAGAAAAGAAGATGTTCAAGCATGGGCCTATGATTACGAGTCTGGATCTAAGATCGCGTCAAAGTCCGAGTCCGAGTCTGAGTCCTAGGCTTTCTATCCCATAATTTTGTCATAGTGTCTTTCTTAGTGTCTATTTCCATTTCTAGTGACAATTTGGGGCTGTCCCACGAGCCACGTGTCTTCTCGAGTCTATATATTTATTATTCATTTCAATAAAAGTACTTTTAAATCCACATATTCTATCATATCTCATACTTTATCCATTTCTTGTGACAACAAGAATCGATTTGAGACATTTTAAAATGAACAACAACACATGGCAGTCGATATGAGTACACTTAAACAATGTTCCGTTCTATGTTGTAGAGGACCTGAAACTCCGTGTTCTTTTCTTACCTATTCCATGTCTGGCAATAGAAACCTCACTATACCCCAGTTTAGGACGAGCATATCTCAAGAGATTCTAGGACGAATCCAGACCGTCTCCCTTGTTAACGATCTATGACAGAAGGCAAGCCCATTCCCAACAATAAACAACCTGTTAGTAAAGACCAACCCGTTTCACACCAAAGGTGCTAGTCTGACCCAAATCAAAGGTCAAAGTTATACAAGCAAATCCAAGACGATAAGAGCCATGATCAAAGACAAAGGCTCAATCAAGAGACACCAAGCTCAATATCCAAGGCCGCAGTTATGCCCATAATCCAAGACAAAAGAGTCAAAAGAACAAGGCTCAAGAAAGTTAATGTCGATATCCAAAGTCAAAGTTATCATCAAAAACCTGAATAAAAAATCTGAGCAAAAATTCGAAATATATCCTAAACCAAAAATCTGAGTCTCAATCAAGAACAAGCCTGAAATCAAATGCTATACGGAATAATGCTGAAGTCTATATAGAATCAAGACATCGATGAAGATGGTCAGCTAGCACCCTCACTTAGGCTTTCACACATCCCACACCCTATGTCCTTCTTGAGAGCGTTACATGGTCTAGTTAGGAATTTTGAGAATCCTTCCAAGCTCGTCAAGTATGCCCATCCTTTAGAGCTAAGGCATGGAAACTTTAACCCATATCAGTTTAACCTACCTTTATGTTCTCAGGCTACATCAAGCCAAGAGACCTCATTTCCAACCCATATTACAAGCCATAATCCCATCAAACCTTAACTCCACAAAATCAAGCTCCAGAGATTTGTTCATCAAAGCCTCTTATTTCCGAGCTCCACATTCCAAATATCCAATCTAGTTTCACCTTGACCCAAACACGGAGTCTTCAAATACTTTGCTACCCATAACGGGACATACCCATATTCATCCTTAGGGTCCACTTTCGAGTGCGCTCACATAACAAGGAAATTTTTACAAATTAGTTATACCTCTTTGGTCTATAATCAGAGGAAGTTATCTCAAATCGATTCTTCGAGTCACCAAAGGAATATACTCTCCTTATCCATGCACTTTAAGGTCCTGACAGCATAAGCTTAGGAACACACCTGAACTACGATCTGGTTTGATTTCACCTCTTCAGGTGGATACGTAGGCAGTCCTTTCTTACACAAGAAGGATATAACCACAACACCCAAATAAAATTAACCAAACCTTAGAACTACGATCTGGTTTGATTTCACTCCACATGAATACGTAGGCAGTCCTCATGGACACAACCGTCCCAACTTTTAAATTTCAACATCAATTATCAACCACCTCAAAAATCAACTTTCAACCTCAATCTCAACCTCCCAACCACAATTTCCATTTCTACCTCTTTACTGGGGGCTCCTTGTTATCGCACAGTCTCTTTTTTACCAAAGTCTAGAGTCATCTTCTCATCCTGGGGGCTTCTCTTCTGAGATGCCACCCTTCCTTCATCCTCCTTTTTGGTCTTCGAGTCTAATTTGAGTCAAGCTAGTGCTCGGTCTGGACAATGACAAAGGTCTTAGATCGATTCTCCAAGTTATCGTGCCTCAAGAGGGGTCTCTTTTACAACAAGCGACGGCAAAGGACATCCAAGTAGACAGCTGATCCATGGCTCATGCCTTGCCTTTATATGCCTTCATCATTGTCTCAATTATTCTACCTTTGGAACTGATACGCATTGTCACCCACACTTGGCTAGGGGTTGCGCATACTTAGGCAAAGCCTGCCAAGGTCATCCCCTGTGTCGCGTCAAATCTAAGTCAGTGTTGTGTCAGTCCATATTTTGCGTCCTAGTGAGTCAATGTCGTGTTAAGTCCTATGTCTAAAGCCCATTTAATATGTATTAACGCATTACAAACGACAAACTTCTTTAAGCAAGTTTTAAATAACTTTTATAAAAAAACAACTTTTGCAAAACCTATGTGTTTCCTCATGTTTATGTGCTATTTTTCTATTATATTGCGTTCTTGTGTGGCCACTAACCATGCAGGTAAGTATCAGAAGCAGTGCTCGCTCCAACTGGGGGCTTCGCTCAAGTCCGAGTAAACTGCGAACTGTCGCAGTACTTTATCAAGACCTTGCTTGCCACAACGAGCGAATTTTATCTGACATGTGTTTTGACACACCTCAATTATTTTCCCAGCGAGAGTTCAAGACAACCAATTGTCGCTCTCAACATGTGGAGTTCAACATCAACGTCAATTATGTTCCCCCAGCGAGAGTTCAAGACAGCCAATTGTCCCTCTCAACACGTGGAGTTCAACATCAACTCAATTATGTTCCCCCAGCGAGAGTTCAAGACAGCCATTTGTCCTTCTCAACACGTGGAGTTCAACATCAATTTCAAGTTTTACCGAAGTTTGTTTGAAGACCGACCCAAGCAGATTTCCCCCAGCGAGCGTTCAAGACAGCCATTTGTCCCTCTCAACACGTGGAGTTCAACATCAATTTCAAGTTGTTACCGAAGTTTGTTTGAAGACCGACCCAAGCGATTCCCCCCCCCCCCCCCCCCCGCAGTTTCTACCGACGTCTTGCTACCCTCAACATTATTGTTTCCTCGCGGAGTTCGGCAGAGGTGTCGTTCTCCAGAAGTTCCCAAACCAGCGCCTCCTTCCTTAGGTTCGTAAACCTAAAGTTAGGATTCTTACCCCCTAGATTCTTAGATCCCAAAATGGCCTCCTTTAGGTTCATAAACCTTTAAGCTCCCATTAGGTTCATAAACCCATAAATCCTTTTGGAGTTCTCATACCTCACGCGTTTAAATCAAGAATTAGTAACCCAATAGTTCCTAAACTTAACCCTAGGATCCCAATTCCTCTTAGGTTCATAAGCCTTTAAGTTCCCATACCAGCCGTCCTTTTAGGTTCGTACACCCAGGTTTATACGCCTAGCTCTTTAGGTTCCCAAACTCCCTAGGGCTCATACGCCTCTACCTTTAGGATCATAATCCTTTAGGATCACCTTTTGTTAAAGTTCCTACACCCAAATCTTGCTTACCCTTAGGCTGCCTTCTCGCCGATGTTTTCCTTTACGGTCCCACACCCTTGGCACAACCTTTACATATCCTTTAGGTCCTAGCCTTAGCTCTTACGCTTACCCTTAGCTCCTACGCAACACTAGAAATGTCTCGAGGAAGAAGTCTCAGGTATGGTCTCTTCTTATGGCTGGCGATCTTCCTTACGTAGTCTAATGGACTTTAAACGATCCTCCCCGATAGTCGATAGACTCTAAAATGTTCCCGACGACAGGTCCTTGGCTCAGACCCCTTGAGCCGCCTCGCGTCGCCATAGTCGTCAGGTTGTAATCTTCGATTGAACTGATGACTATACTTTGACTTTTGCCTTGTCCGAGCCTCAGTCAAGGTGGGGCTCTGTAGATACCTCATTCCTGCACCTCCTGCAAGCCACCCGGTGATGATTGGTCCGCATGTTTGGTACACGGAACGATTTATGACAATTCGTAATTTTATCGGCAAGTGATAGCTCAAATACTTGTGTCTACCCCTTGGTTGTCATCTAGGTGTCATTATGGTCGTTTTGGCAGTAATTAGAGTTCATTTCGAGTCCGGGTCAAAAACCGTCTTCATTTCCTAAAACCGTCAAATCCCGAGTCAAAGCAATGTGCTTGTCCACCTAAGGTTAAGATGTCATAAAATGTCGAGATTATGTTTCATTTTGAGTCCCATGTCACTTCATTAGGCTAAACTTAAAGTTTACATTACAAAATGTGCATTATTTCTTTTAGCTAAAATGACAACCCGACCTTTAGGCTTGTTTTACGAGGTCATAACGACCTTTTTGAGCCAGGCCTATTTCACAGAAAGTTCTAGATCTTTCTTTTAGCTTTCTAACGCCACCAAAATCACATTATTCCGAGTCTTGTAGAGAAAGTTATGCCTAAAATACGACAGGCTATCAAACGCGCTTTCTTACGCAGGAGGAAACCGCTGGGGAAAGGACGCAGCAAGTGCTGCGCCTCTTCCAAGGGACGCAGCACCTGATGCGCCTTTTCCCCAAACTTTATTTTTGTCCAAGTTTTCGTGTTTAACCTAAGTCGGGTGCTTCCAGATCTTTCTCTCCTTTCCTAAACCCTAATTCCGTGATTAGTATAAATAGGGACCTTCGTTCCTCATATTTCTCACGCGGGTGTCCGCCCTTCTCTTCTCCCTTTGCATTCTAAGATCACGCTCTTACTTTTTGACGTCTACGTGCTTGAACTTTCGACCACGTAAGCTCGGATCTTTCTGAGTACCAGCCTCGTTTTGCATGACCGACCAATTTGACCAACTCCACATCAATCTACTTAATCAATCTTGTTTAAATTCCTCTTAGAGGGCACTTTCGTCGTACGTTCGAGTCGAGCATCACTAAATGTTAACTTAGTTAATCTCGTTTTGTCAAACATGTAATTCTGAGGGTGTAAATCCCATATTTTATTATTGTACTTTATTTTTGTAATCATTATTGTAAGGTTTACGTCGAAAACATATTCAAAACCGATTTACAAAACCTTATTTCAAACCCTTTTTAACGGATTCACGGGAGACAGATGTCGAGAAGGAGCGCAGCAACTGCTGCGCCTCTTCGAAGGGACGCAACACCTGCTGCGCCTCTTCCTAAGGTTGTCGCAGTTCCTGCTCTCCTTCTTCTTCCTTCTTCCTCTGTTAATTCCTCTATTTTCCTTCGTCTTTTCTTGCTTGTTCTTATTTCGTGCGTATAATAATTTTAACATACAATTCATTGACAAATTACCATCCTTTCAATTCCCGACTTAAATCCCTTATAATTCATATTTCCGGGTTTTCGTCATTAAAATCAATTCCGGATTTTAGATGTTCGATTCATCAATATCAAATCTCTGGAATTCATCCTTTGGTATATACGCATCTGTTATTGATCGTCATCATTAGTTCGTTATTAATAACCTGTTTAACCTAATTAATTTGTTCTAGTTTCTTAATTTGTATTTAACCTTTTAATCTTGCAATTAATTTGTTCTAATTAGTTTTATCCCGTCTTTTACGACTAATTTGCACGTAAATAATCCGTTAAACCACTTCTATCCGAGTCAAATATTATTAATCGAGCATTTAATTCACCAATGAATATCAACGATACGCAATTCCGGCTTCACAACCATAATTCACCTCAGGAACAGACACAGCGTTTGCTGTGCCTCTTCCAAAGGACGCAGTTTTGCTGCGCCTATTCCGGATTGAATTTTGCCCCTGAACTCCCGTTTCTGCCTTGACCTAGTTTATTAATTACGTATTAATTAACTTTTACTTGTAATATCGTTGCTAATTTGTTCGTTAATTTGTTTTCCTTTTCTTTTCTCAAACCATCCGTTTCAAATGTATTTTCGACGTAAATCAATTAATCAGTTGTAATTATTGTAATTTTAATTATTGCAATTTATTTATTATTGTATTTATTTATCGAATGGATGATTTATTTAGTTGTTTTCACATGTAATTAATTCTAAATCATGTTTCGACCTAATGAGTTCTAAATTAATTGTTAACCGACTTAGTTAATTCTCACATGTTAGGATTAATTTATTGGATGTTGCATTGCATGCATATAATCGACAACATATCGAGTATGAATAACTTCCCTAATCATTAGTAGAGGCCGCTATCGAGGCGGGCGGGATTAGGTGTTCGATCAAAAGAGCTTCCTAATACGTACCCTCACCCCTTACTCCAGATCTCTGTGAACATCCGTGTTCATTGACATCCACGAGAGTTATTCTAGACATAGAATGCTAAGGGTAACGAGTTCTTGGTGTTCATGTCACTACTTTGTGTCTTGACATGGCACGAGGTATTCGAACGGTTTCCAATTTTCCACAATAAATTGGTGGCGACTCCACAAATGCAAAGCTTGCTCGCTTTCTACCCGAACGACCCTCCGTTGGCCCGCGTCCACAGTGAAACACCAATCCTCTCGATCGAGTAGTTTGAGATAACTCGATCGAGAACTTCAGCATATAAAACACTCGATCGAGCAGAAATGTTACTCGATCGAGGAAACCTGATATCCAGCATTTCGATCGAGTAAAGTATAATACTTGATCGACCTCCTCAGCATGTGAAACCACTCGATCAACCAAGAAAAGCCTTCAATCGAGTGTTCTTCCTTCAAAACAGCTCCAAACTCGTTGCCGACTACTTCGTTGACCATTCCTTCACGCATCCCAATGCAGTGCTCTCGCTCTAAAATTCCCGTCTCCTCAAAATGCATGCAAAACAGGACGAAAAGGGTACGATTCCACTACTTTCAGGTTCATCTCTGCAAAACAGACAAAACGAACCAAAGTAGCCATTTCGGGGCATAATGCAATATAAAACGGTACAAAAGTACATGGAAATACGTGCAAAAATAGGCTAAAAAGACTGTATAAAATGCACTTATCAATAGTGAATGGAGTTGAGTTGCATATTAAGGAATATTTAAGTTAAGCATAACTTGGAAACTTTGGTTGATAGATGATTGAGATACATGATGGTAAAATTAATATTACAAGTTTGATTTTCGCGGTTACGAGAGTAAGAGTGTGGCGTGTAATACTTGATAATTCGATCATATTGTTGAGGTATTCGATCATTGGTGTTATAGAGTATAATCGTTTAATTTGAGTGGGTACGCATGAAGTGTGAAGGTGGTTACGTGGGAATCTGACCCTATGAGTGGTAGTGTAGATGTTGTATAGTTGCCTCCCAATGGTCAGGTAGAGTGTCTATGGTATACATCGTGATCGTTTTGTAGTGTCCATTTGGGTGATGATGTTGTTATTCCTTGAGAGTAATGAGTGGCTAGGGCCGTGTGCATGAGATAGTATAAGTGTTGTTGCTACCGACGTGACTATTGTGGTTGTTGATGACGTTATGGTGATAACGTCGCCGGGTATGGGGAGAAAACAGAACGGGTGCGAAAAGAACTATAAAATAGTATTTTGTGTCGGTAGTGTGTCTCCGATGTTTTATCTTCATTATGTAATTATGATGGCCATAGGGCCAAGGGTTATGCTTATAACTCGGTTATTTAATTGTGTGTTAGGCACCATCGGAGCCTATTAGCATTTATGTGATTAAATAAGGAAGTTTGGAATCAAGTTGAGATATATATATATATATATATATATATATATATATATATATATATATATAAGCAGAAACTTTTCGACCGATATTAGAGAGTCCAACTTTTTTTGTAAAATTCTCCTAATAAAAAAATTCTCCAATAAAAGTAAATTTCATAAAATTTAAAACTAATTTAATTTATTATCCTAATATAAGTAGATGCATGTCAAAGTTATTAAATTCAATTTCTAATAAAAATCATGTTTTACACAAGCTTAACTTATTTCGATGAAAATTTCGTAGAAATAATAAGCTTATATGTGAGTGATCCTTTCATTGTTTGTTGTTACTCTACAACTAATAAAGATCATGCCTAAGCATGCATGATATGACTTTTTGTTGTTTGATATATCTCAATTAGTTGTGATTTGCACTAATCTTTGCATACAAGTTATTTAGTGGTCGTATGTCCTAGTTGTTTACATTTAGAAAATTATGCCCGCTTGTAGATACCCGTATCTGTCGATGTTGGAATTTACAGAAAACCCAACAAACACCCGATGATGATTGGACACATGTTTATCTATCGACACCGCTCATTGATGGACTCCATTTTGTGATGCGAAGCGGGTATTAGTTGACGGTTTATAATTTAAATGAAATTTAAATTATTTGTTTTGAATTTGAAATAAATGAATTTATTTCATCAGTTTTTGTATTTTCAAGTTTATTTGAATTTAAAACCCTTTGTTTATGATTTATTTGAAAAATAAATTATTTAAAGTTTTATTTAAATTTGAATTGAAAATCAAAATGTGTGATGATTTTACGATTTATGACTTTTTATTTAATTTGAAAAATTGAATTTTAAATCGATTTTGCAAGGATCTTGTAAACGTTTTTTAGCTTGATTCATGAAGCGATTTGAGGCTGATTTTAATGCGAGTTTCAACCCAATTCCCACCTCTACAGCCCGGTGCCCAGCCCAAAAGCCTCTAAAACTCAGCTCAAAATCACGTCCCAAACAAGAAGTTACCACCTCGGTTACTCTGTTTTAGCAGCAGCACAAACCAGTCCGTAAAGCCCAAAACCCGACTCCTTTCGACTCATCTCCTCACGTCACGTTTATCCCACATACTAACCCATAACCCACACCCATTTACTAGCAATACCATGCCCCGAATCCTTTTGAAACCAACCCGAGAACCACCCCCGTACCACCTGTTTTTGATGCATCAAAACAGGTCGCCCAAGTCCCCTTTTCGAATCCCCAATCAAACCATTTCCCTCCATTTTTATCTAACTTATTTCTCAAGTATTGAGAGATATTACCTCCCCCTAATCAACCCTCCATATCACTCTAACCACCGAATGCAATCCCTCCATATCTTCTTCATTATCTTTACCAAAACCGACTCAATCCTCCTCTCATTTCTCATTTCGTCCATATACATTGTCTTCTCCTCCAAGAAATATCTTTGAATCTCTCACCAACTCTTAGACGAGTCACTAAGAACCCTAGAGCAACCCCAGGCCATTTCTCATTTCCTGTATAAACACCCCTCCTTCACTCTATTTACACACGACTTTTTCCACAAAAAAAAAACCCTAGCATTTGCATCTCATTTCTCTCGTAAAAAGGCTGCATGAAACCCTCTCATACACAGAAATAAAGCATAAGGTTCACACAAGAGATTAGACGAACATTAGAGCATTGTTTTCCTCTCTTTTTCGTGTTTTCTCAAGTTTCGGGCTGCTTCTGTTCTCGTCTGTTTTGAGTCATTTTGAAATGTTTTTTATCCAGTTTTTTTATGCAGTTTGAAAGTTTGGAATCTCACAATTCCGAAACATCTTGTAAAACTGATTTTGGTCAAGAAACGAACTGAGAATCACATTTTGAAAATCGTTGCTCGAAATCCATTTCTACTCGTAAATTACTTAGGTTTTTTCGAGTTGTTTTTGTTCAATTGTTTCGAAAATCTATTTGTTTGAAAACAGTCGAAGATGTATTTTGTAGCAACACTGACATACGGGATCCTGAGTGGTGTCCAAATCTACATGTAAATTGAGGGTGCCAAAAATCCCGTCTATCTATGTTCTTTCTCGTTTTTTAGTATGCCTATGTCGTTTATTTTCCGCTAATTACTATCGTATCATGTTGCTAATTTAATTATCATTTATAAATATCGTTTTTCTGGGATTTAATTTCTGCTAGGATTAGTAATCTTTTGTTGATGGCATGTTTTCATAATTTTTAGCATGTAACTTGATTAATTAGACTAATTATGGTTTAATTAATTAAATTCGTAAATAACTAATTTCAATCATGTAATTTTTTTTTAATTCTGTTTCTTTTTTTAGAGTTCGTAAAATATATGTCATATTTTTCGACTTTGATTTAAGTCGTTTTAACCATAATTGGAATGAAATTGTAAACAAAGGGTAAAACCCTTGTACAGTGCACGAGTCTGTTCAGGTCAAATGAAGGATTCTGGTCTGTGCAGTGCACGAGTTTGGTTGTTTCTTTATTTGTTCTTTTGTTGCAATTTATTTGGTTTATTTAACTATTATCGTCGCAACTTTTTATTCGTAATTACTAATTTGTGTTGTAATGTAATTTGAGTCATGTAACTTATGCATAACGGTCGAATAGTCCTTTATTTAAGTCATGTAAAGTTGTTTTTAAAACCCTTGTTTTGGGTAATTAGATAAGTAATGCCTAATTATTCAAAACGAAGCGATGTGCGCAAAACAATGAAGAGGCCAAGGACAAGGACCCATGTGAGCCGTGACCTTCCTTATTGCACGTTTTTTGAGGCTGGTGTCACACCTAAGTAGGCTGTGTCATGTGAGTCATGACTCGATCTTTGTCTAGCAAATGTAATTAGATCGAGTTGTACTTTAATTCATTTGTTTCCAAATCGAGTCGATGAGAATCATCTGGGTTATAATAGGTAATGCCCCAATTGCTTCCCGTCCCCCCTAAGCCATATCGTGAATGCTTATTAAATCTCACATGCTAAAACAACTTGGATAAGGTAAATTAAAATGCATTTAATGACTAGAAACCGTTCTCACATGCTAGGATCAAAATGGTGTTTGCACTTTCATACAATCGATCGTAGTTATATCCAACTAGCCATCATAGTCCTTAGTAGAGGCCGTTATTTATAACACCTTCTTCCTACCTGGCCAAGGTAATTGGAAAATATTACCGGCTCGGTTTTCCGAGGCAGCAAAATCGGAATTACAATTAAGAAACTCTTTAAATAAATATCAAGTTTAGTGATTACATAAATATAAACAAATGAAAAAAAGTGAACTATAGAAATTAAAAGTCGGCTACCATCTATGTAATCTGTACTACGCTACTCGACTCCGAGTTCAAGGCGTGGCCCAAATCCCGATCATGTCAACAAGCAACACCTGTACTCAACCTGCTCCCCATATGATGGGAAATATCATATGGATCGACACAGGCCACCCCAGAAATAGGTGACAATTATACAGACAAACAACACGTCAGTTTCAATAAATAAAGTGAGACACGACACGAAGTGTGTGAGTATACAACATGACTATGATATGAATAAGATGCTATCAAACAACCACCATGCCGGTACCGGGACACGCCCAGAGGTACTCACAACCACCGGTGCCAGGGACACGCCCACGACACCACACCACACAAACAGGTACCAAGACACGCCCAGACGTACAAGGCTCGGAAGCCAACCGGGTCCCCTGCCAGACGTTGTGTCTTAACTATACGAGTCCCTCCGTACTCAAGTCATTAATGTTCACATCCCTCTTATAGTGGGAAGCTCGAAGAAGCGGCTCAAGCGGAAGGCGGTCTCCCCACCATCTTCCGTCTCGTCAACAACAACCAAACAATCACAACAGTCATATCCTCCAATACTCATGACAAATATAATAAATGCAAGATACCACACAATATGCCAATTACCGACTCGTCAAGTCCTCTTAGTCAATACCATGTTATAATGCATTTCTCGTAACATATGAATTTACGACAACATGTTATAATGCAATGACCACTAAAACACGACTCACATGACCATTCAAATATATTGAAACTGAGTGGGATTAACCTACCTTTTAGCAATCCCGCTAAACAATAAAGCAACCGAATATAAATGTGCTCCTCCATAAAGTCGGCACCGAATTACGATAATTAAATATAATTACTTACTAATCTAATTAAATTATGATTATATAATTTAATATAATTAAATTCATATCCCGACTCGTACTCATTAAACAATAATTAAATCCCGACTCACTCACACCCAAACTCCCTCCTTAACCCCGACAACCACCGCCACCTACCACCACCTACTGCTTCCATCGTGGGCAACCACCATCGGCCATGGTGATCCACGGCGAGCGCCTAAAACCGCAGCAACAACAACAACAAAGCACGACAACAACAAGACCAACACAACACACACAAAACCCTTCCTTTAACACCACCATAGCCACCAATGCAGCCACCAACTCCACGGTTGTCACGGCATGGCCCCATTGCCCAGCGCCACCCCCACGAGCCACCATCCAAGCCTAAAATCGGCAGCACCCCAACACACACAACATACATACCACTCACACTCCTCCCTTCTTCACACCACCTAACCGCCACCAACACCACCACACACGACCTCCACCATGGCCTCCGCTCAACCTACGACACAACACCCTACAACCACCCTAGGTCGGTCACGGTAAAAGGGGTTAAAGCCCATCCCAAAACCGAGTCACATAAACCACATACTAGCCCTAGATCTACTCGATCAACCCATTTTAGGGTGGTTAAAGGGGTGGTCAAGGACAGTCAGAGACAGGTCAAGGTCGAGGTGGGTTAACGGTATAAATTAATTAATATACGGACTAATTTAAAATGGTATTACCTTATGATCTTGAGGTGGAGGGACAAAAGACGGTCTTCCAATCTCCCTTTTCTTCTAATCTCTCTTTCTCTCTTTTCTCTCTTTTCTCTCTTTAGAAGTGTGGTGGATTGTGTTGTGATAAATGGATAGGGTGGTTGGATAAGGGATAAGGTGGGTGTATATAAGGTGGAAGGTGAGAGTATATATATACAAGTATACATATTATCTATTATTATCATTATCATCATTATTATTACTATTCTGTCTTATTGCATAACTCGTAGAAATATAATATAATTTTATAAAATATATTTAGCCATTTACTGTTGACTAGCCTCTGACCAAGGTAATAAAATAAGGGTATTACATTATTGTAACGAGCAGGGGTGGGTGTTTTATTAACAAACTTCCCATCACGTACTTTCAAATCGAATCAACTCTTTTCAAAATGGTTTCTCAGTTTTCCGTAAAACTTAGTGGCGACTCTAAACGTTTTTAAAAACCCCTTGGATACCGAATTCCCACATCCACACCGCTTAGCTTTTGATGATAATTAGTTTTATATTTAGTTTCCTATTTTTTTTTACTATCAGAATCAAAGCGTGATTTATTGCTAAAATAAGATATATGACTATAAAGAATTGATAATATATTACAATCATAATCAAAGCGAGTGAGATGTATGACTCCATAAGGCAAACCATTCAATTGTTAAGTCTTATAAAATTGTACTTCCCAATTATTGAACCGTTGCTTCTCAAAAAAATATCAAATGCGACCTAATATTATATTTTAAATCTTACTACACTACAATGTCCAACAATCATAAAGTAAATTGGTATAAAAAAGATAGTTATATAAGAATATATGATTATATGAATAATAGAATGTTGGTTTTTACATATCCGATGAGTTAACTACCTTACATATGGAAACACGATATTGTTGGAGAATTTGAAGACACGTAACAATCATGTATAATACAAATTCTCGTGTAATGTGGCATTACACAAGAAGTTTGTAAATGTGTAATACCCCCATAAGCCGGGAAGCATTCCCTTAGGCCATCCTAACCTATGGAGATGTCACATGACTTGGTTTCCCAAATTTGTAGTACGAACAAACGAAATAAAGCGATTTAACATAGATAAGTTGTAGTTAAAATAATTAGGTTACAAATAAAGAGATTTAAATGACGATCCCAAATAGTACAACCAAATTGAAGATAAAAGTGGAGTCTAATGAATGTCAAAGACTAGACAACAAGAAATGGCGACAACTACGGTGAAGACCGCTCCAAAGCCTCCAAGTCCAAGGCTTATATGCAGATGCTAATTTGTCAAGCCACTGCTCTCCATATGAGCGGAAATCATCATATGGTCCACCACAGATATTTGAAAACGCTTTGATTAGCTCCAATAATAAAAATACTCAATAAAATACATGTGAATGCGAATGGCCAAATTGATTATGAAATGAATTAATGATTGATAAGTCAATTTTATATATAGTTTAACTCCCTATTTTAGCTCGGTTTTTTTTTATTATTGCACTTCTATTAGTGTATTTGTGAGCTAATTCCGTGTTCTAGGTGTTTTTGCTCGTATTCATTGCATTTTGTAGGAAATAAAGCCTTTGGTAGCTTATTAACGTCAAATTAGCATTCACCCAAGTTCACGAGGCTAATGAGAGCAAGTCTTAACCATGCAAGGGCGTTCCAGGAAGTATAGGGGCATTTCGGAAAGAAATTGGAAATCCCGAGCTTGATGAAACCAACTTTGGTTGGTGGACAAGTAAAGAAATTAAGTCCAAGTAAAAGCCCAAGATAGGAGCATGCATTGGATGCCATATGATCCCTAGGATGTCCTAGACGGCCTCCTAAATATGCAAGCATTGGATTCCGCATCACCATAAAGCAAGAAGTTAAGACGGAAATAAGAAAACACACGACCCCGATCGGGGTGGGGTATCCCCGATCGGGGTGACCTCTCTTTGACTTGTTTACGTTATACCCCTTATTCCAATATAAAGGGTGTTGTGTCCGACCACTGAGACACAACTTTCCACACACTTTTCCATATGTTTTAGTCTTACTTTTCAGAATAAAATGTAGTTTATATTTCCTTTAAGCATTTTCTTTATGTTATAAACAATTTCATTTAAGCAATTCAAGTTATATACAAGTTACATTTTAAGTTATTTCCATTTGTTATCTTGTTCTTCATTTCCAAGTTCTATTTCATTTATCAAGGTCATCTCATTTCTAGTATTACTTTTGTTATTTATTTGTCATTTCCATTACTAGTTAGTATGTTCATGTTTATCATTTCTTATGTCATTAGTTTAGATTTCATTATGCCAGAGTAGTTCATTTGTCTAGGGAATAGGGAATCCATGCATAAAATGTTTTTGCGTATGTTGAATTAGGATGCTATAATAATCGTATAATAGTTTCTATCACATGCTTGTATTGATTTGTTAGTCTTTGATTGTTGGCCAATATCTTAGATTAAATTTGTTAATTAACTTTTATAAGTCGAGAGGCTCGAAATTTAATTAGACTAAGCATGTTTTAGTAGACCGATCTAGCCATAGCGAGAGCTCGCTAGAACCCGTTCTATGGTTGACAATAAGGCCGACCGGTGGTTGTCATTAGCCCTAAACAATTATCGTATTATAAATTTCCTAGTTTAACATGAGCATTTACATAATTTGCATGTGTAACCCGATTCCCTTAGACCAAACATTCATTCGATAACCGACCTTGATAGAATTCACTCCATGACAACTTGTTTAGCAACTCCCGTCTCCTTGTGTTCGACCCCTATTACTACATTCATTTGTATCAAGGGTATTTATCTTTGTTAGATATGCGATAGCCTATCAATGATGCAACAATTCAAGTTATCAAACTACATAAATCCTCTATAACAAATCCAATTACGGCATCGCAACACCGCCAGCAAACCGCCAAACCGCAGTCCGTAACAAAGGTACTCGAGACACACCCATTATACCGGACTCAGGCGGTAACCGGATCCTTGCCAGATGTCGTGCCTCAACCACACGAGTCCCTCCAAACTCAAATCATTAATGTGCACGTCCCTCTTGGAGTGGGAAGCTCCAAGAGGCAACCCAAGCGTAAGACAGTCTCCCAACCATCTTGCGTCACCTCAACAAGCACATATCACTATACAACATCCTCCATTCACCACTTCCAACATCCACAATAAACCTGGTATGCACAAACCAAATAAGACTTACCACATAAGAATGAACCATCTTATGTCAAGAACTCACATGTTTACCAATAAGCCAACTAATTAATTAACAAGCTTCCCCAATTCATGTTATAATGACATAAGAGGATACCATGATACTAAATCCACTTACCCAGCCACAATACATGAATAAACACCCCACATTAGTATGCTATTAAATTCTAATTACCAATTACTCGTGTTATCATGAAACTACCACATGGATTATGTAATTCCCGATAACTAATGCACAAAAAAACACCCATTTTATCAAGGCTAAGTAGGGAAACCCTACCTTTTGCTAATCTCCAAGCACTTCAAGTAAGCAAGCTAGAAGGACTCCTCAATGAAGTCACCTCCTACACATATTATGACTAAATATCATAACAACATACTACAACAACAATAATAATAATTAACCCCTTAATTAACCCACTTAATTCGTCAAAATCCTAATTAAAATCTCATAAGATAACATACTAATTAAACTAGGGTTTACTAATTAGGAATAGAGGAGATGAGTGAGAATGCACTTACAAGTGTAAACAAATGAACAAGAACAAGAATTAGGAAGGAAATCTTCACCAGTATGGTGGAAATCTTGAGGATAAGATTTGGGAGTATTTTGTGGTTTTTTGAAGGTGTGAGGATAAGGTTTGGTGAGGAAATGAGGGGGACAAATCTAAAAAAGATTTTAAAAGAGAGGAGGTTCACCTACCATGCTTTCACTTAAAATTAGGGACAACGACTTGCCACTCGGTCGAGTGCTCTGAGGCACTAGATCAAGCGGGCCTCCATTGCGTCGAGTGCACTAGCGACTCGACCGAGTGACTCATTCCAGGAGCTGGTGTAGAAGACCAGTTGTTACTCGGTCCCTTACTCGGTCGAGTGAGATTCCACTCAGTCGAGCACTTGGTGTCCTCGGCCGAGTGCGGCCTTAGAAATAACGGGTATTACAATCTTCCCCCCTAAAATGAACTTCGTCCCCGAAGTTCACATCCAACTCAAATAAGGTACTTCTAATACTACTACCCATGTCCAAACTAAGCACCAAGGGAGGTCTTTACTACTCAAGACACTTATACACTCACATAGGTCGAGACAACTAATGACTATAACCACTATGAAGGCCGAGTAAACTAACTATCAAAACAAGAAACTTGCATTTGCGTAATACGCTCCACCCCTCCAAAAAACAAGGTTACGACCTCGTAACCAATCCCATTACCTGCTAAAAAAGGTGATAATATCTTTCTTTCATTGCTTCCCCGGCTTCCTATGTAGCCTCCTCTACTTGGTGATTAGACCCCAAAATGTTCACTAACACCGTTTCTCTATACCTTGTGTTCCTTACTTTTCGGTCCAAGATTTCCTTAGGAGTCTCCACATAAGTTATAGCGTCATCCAATTAAATTGTCTCCGCTTCTAGAACATGAGAAGGGTCACTTATGTACTTCCGCAATTGAGACACGTGGAATACATTGTGAACACAATCAAGTGCTCGGGGAAGTGCTAAACGGTAGGCCACTTCCCCGACTCTATCCAATATCTCATATGGCACTATGAACTTTTGGCTCAACTTCCCTCTCTTCCCGAATCTCATCACCCCCCTCATTGGAGAAACCTTGAGTAGGACCTTGTCTCCCATCGCGAATTCAATGTCGCTTCTTCTCAAATCGGCATAACTCTTTCGCATATCTTGTGCTGCTCACATATTTTCTCGGATTACATGTACTTGGTCTATAATGTTTTGGATCATTTGAGGTCCCAACAATACTGCTTCGGTGCTATCATCCCAACATATTGGGCTTCGACACTTCCTCCCATAAAAATCATCAAATGGGGCCATGCCAATGCTTGCATGACAGTTATTGTTGTAGGAAAATTCAATCAAATCTAGCCTTTCCTCTCAAGTCCCCCCCCCCCCCCAAATTCCATTACACAAAACCTCAACATGTCTTCAAGAGTTGGATAGTTCTCTCCGTCTGCCCATCCGTCACCGGGTGAAATGCCGTACTCATCTTCAATTGAATACCCAAGGAAATTTGCAATTCTTTCCAAATCTAGAGACAAACCTAGAGTCGCGATCTGACATGATGTCCTTTGGTATCGCATGTAGCTTAACCACATTTTTTTGGTAGGCATTAGCTAGTTGCACCTTGCTCCAATTATCCTTCATTGGTAAGAAATGAGTCGATTTAGTGAGTCTATCCACAATAACCCAAATTATGTTAATGCCCTTTTGATTCCTAGGTAGTCCTAGAATGAAGTCCATTTATATCGATTCCCACATCAATTCCCGCACATCTAGAGGTTGAACTTTCCCTTACGGTCTCTTGTGCTCCTCTTTTACTCTTTGATAAGTCAAATACCTTTCCACAAATTCTGCCACTTCTCTCTTCGTATTTGACCACCAAAACGTCTTCTTGAGGTCCATATACAACTTATCACCACCCACATACAACGAGTAAGGTGTATTATGGGCTTCATCCATAATCTTCTTCTTACGAGCCTCATCATTTGGTATGAACCATCTCCCTGTTAGCCTAAGACTTTCGTCCACATGCAACTCTAATCTTGAAGTTTCACCCCTTTCCAAGGCTCTTTTCCACTTTTGAATCTTGGTATCACTTGCTTATTTCTCCCGGATTTCATCGTACAATTCGGGTTTCAAGGTCAAGTCACCAAAAACCTCCTATTTCCAGATCATATGAATACCCATCTTCTTCACTTCTTCCTTTAGCCTTAGCATGGACAAAGCGGTACACAAAGAGTGAACCGACTTCCTACTCAAAGCACCGGCTACTACATCAGCCTTCCCGTCTTGGTATACTATTTCAATGCCATAGTCCCCAATGAGTTCTATCCATCTTCTTTGCCTAATGTTCAACTCCTTTTGGGTGTAAATGTACTTTAAACTCTTATGATCGGAAAACACCTTAAAGGTTGCTCCATAGAGGTAATACCTCCATATCTTCAAAGCAAATACAACGACTCCCATTTCTAGGTCATGTGTTGGATACTTCTCCTCATATGGCTTTAATTGTCGCAACGCATAAGCAATGACTTTCCCGTTTTTCATGACCACACATCCGAAACCATTCTTTAAAGTATCGGTATAAACTTCTAAATTCTCAGTTATTTCCGGTCAGGCTAACACCGGAGCTGTGGTTAGGTGCTCCTTTAGGGTCAAGAAGCCCGTCTCACAACTCCCCTCCCACTTAAAACGGTTTTGTTTCCTCATCAATGATGTCAATGGCCTAGAAATATTTGAGAAATCTTTCACAAATCTTCGACAGTATCCAGCTAGACCAAGAAAACTCCTTATTTCCGCAACATTCTTTGGTGCCTCCAACTTTGACACGGCTTCTATCTTGTATGCATCCACGGACACTTCCTCCTTTAACACCACATGCCCTAAGAAGTCCACCTTCTCCAACCAAAATTCACATTTAGTAAGCTTGGCATAGAGTTGATGGTCCCTTAATATTTGCAACACGGTCCTCAAATGCTCCTCATGCTCCTCTTTGGGCTTAGAGTAGACCACGATGTCTTCTATAAACACCACCACCAACTTGTCCAAGTATTTACAAAATACCGTATTCATGAGGTCCATGAACACGGTCGGGGCAGTTGTCAACCCAAACGGCATCACCACAAATTCATAATTCCATACCTTGACCAAAATGCGGTTTTTTGAATATCCACATCCTTGATCTTCAATTGATGGTAGCCCGATCTCAAGTCAATCTTGGAAAACACGCCGTCCCCACTAAGTTGATCAAATATGTCATCAATTCTTGGAAACGGGTACTTATTCTTGATGGTGTATTTATTCAACTCTCCGTAGTCGATACACAACCTCATACTACCGTCTTTCTTCATCACAAATAGAAACTATGCTCCCCACTGCGAAACAGTAGGCCTAATGTACCTGATACTATCGTCAACTACCAAAAATAAATTCCTAAATACACCAACATAAGCTAGCAGTAAGTAGGGTCAATCTCCACAGGGAGATGGGAAAATGTCATCTTTAACTAAATCCGTCAAGGTTACTAATTCTTGGGGGTTTGATTGTTTGTTCTAAACTAAAAGGTCAAGGAAGAGAAATAGAGTAAAAGGGTTGAAATTAAGCAAATAGAGAGAAGGCAGCTAAGACAGTCGGTTCACCATGATTCTCAAGTAATGCAATCTAAGGTCTCAGGTCAATGCAAGATTAATCTACGGAGCAGTGAATATCACCTTCCGGTCTCAATTCGCCCTAAAACACTAATAGCTTAGCTTCCGCTCTCACTAAAGTGGCCTATTGTTCGCTACAGGTCTTACCTTTTCCAATCTTCCGATCTAGGTTAAGGTGTACCGTGATTTATTAACTAATTGCGTCGACTTAATTAGACAAGAACAGTTAAATATAGCGATTAACAACGTAGACCAAAATTGCATTAAACCTAATTACTCAATTCATAATTCCATTAAAATCATGGCTCCCCTATGTCTTAGCAAGGGAGGATTAGCTACGCATTATCGTCAAACAAGCAACAACAACACATTAGCAATAAAAAGTAAGCATGATGATAATAGACAAAGAAAGATTCACAATAATAAATGAAGATTAAAGGAGAGAAAATATTAGAGAGTAATAAAAGATTAAGATTAAGAAAAGAGCAATAATACGAATTACAATTAATCCAAATTAGGGTTCAAGAGCAAAGTCTAGAGAGTCGAGAGAAAGTATCGAAGTGAAGAGAGGAGAAGAAGACGTCGGTGTATCGTATACGAACCTAGCTTATATCTAATTTACAAAGCCCAACACGAAAATAGGCTAAAACACGCATTAAACACAAAGTCTCTCGATCGAGTAAAATGCAACCACTCGATCGAGGACAAATCTTGAAATTCCCCTCGATCGAGCACCGCTTATATCAGCCACCTCGATCAAGTAACAGAACAGCTCAATCGAGTGATTCTTTAATGGAGAAAGCGTTCGATCGACCAAATAGTGTAGCAAAACTGGTCGATCGAGCTATATTCGCACATATGAACTCCTTGGCACCTTCCGAGGCCACCGTACGCGTCTCTAAGTGATTGATTCCTAGCTCTGATTCCTTATTCTCCAAAAATGCACACAAATGGGACAGGTTTAGGCTCAATTTTGCTCCTTTCTGGTCCGTACCTGCAATTTATACAAGACAAACCAAAGTAGACTATTCGGGGCCATTTTTAGCTTGATGCCACGTAAATAACACAGAAATGCGTGTAAAAATGAGGTAAAAACCTTATATAAAATACACGCATCATTACCCTTATCCGCCAATTCACAAAGTTGCTTCTTCAACTCTTCTAACTCCTTTGGACCCATCCAGTATGGAGCCTTAGAGATTGGTCCCACTCCCGGTTTCAAGTCCACAATAAATTCTACTTTTCTTGGTGGTGGTAATCTGGGTAAGTCCTCCGGAAATAGCTCTGCAAATTCTCTCACTACTGGCATTTCTTCAGCTTGTGGTCTTTCCATATTAGTGTCCCACACATAACACAAAAGCATAGGATAACCCTTCTTCAAATATGACTTTATATTCATCATTGTAATGAATTTCACCTTGGGTTTAACCAAGTAACCTTTGTACTACACTCTAATACCTTTGGGCCCTTTCAAAGCAATTTTCTTTTGGTGACAATCTATATTGGCCTAGTGCTTACTTAGCAAATCCATTCCCAAAATTATTTCAAACCTCTCCAATGAAAATTCAAAAAGATTGACCGGAAAGTTTGTTTCATCTACCAAAAATGACATGCCTTTATACACTTTTGAACACACAACGGACACCCCCAAAGGTTATGATACATCGTCGTTCATTAACTCACCCTCCCCTAAGCCTATGGTCGACACATAACTCTTAGACACAAAAGAATGTGTAGCCCCCTAATCAAACAGAATAAAACAAAGATAAGAATTAACAAGAAATGTACCGGAGAAAACATGAGCATCCTCCTCGGCACTTTTCTTCTCCATGGCAAAGAGCTTGCCACTAATCTTGGTCGCCCCTTCCAGGGCGCTTGTCGAAGTAGTCGGCCTAGCCTTTAAAGCTTCGCTCCCATTGTAGCTTGGCCTTTGAGATGGCTCCTCTCGGTTGAAGTATCCTCTTTCATAGCCGCCATTTAAGTTGAATTTTGGGTTTCTTTGGTTGCCCCACGATCCGGAGTTTTGTTTGCTCACCATGCTTTGGGAATGAGCTTGCTAGAAGCTCCCCTGCCCAAACCTTCTATTGGAGCCCCGTTCAGTGCTTTTACATTCATTTCTTTTGTGTCCAATGCCACCACAATTGAATCATCTCACCCCTCCGCCTTCACTCATGGCTATTCCTCCTTGTTCGCTTGACCTTGCAAAACCACCTCCATCGGGTCCACCCGAATGTGACTTAGTTTAATGGTAGTTAAACTTCTTTTGATGGGCTCCTACTCCCTCATCTCGGCCTTCCTTTTCTCTCTGGCCCGCTCCTTAGCCTCATTTTCCATGTTGATGAACCTCTCAGCATTTCTGACCCTAGCATACACGTCTTTCACGTCCACAAATACCCCCGTCGGAAGCTTTTCAAGGATCTTGAGAATTAACCCCTTCTCAAACTTGAGAGCTAACAATTGAGGACTAAGGTGTAGGTCCTTAACATTGGTCAAGAGCTCATTAAACCTCCCATAGTATTCTTGCACCGTCATCCCCTCGGCCATCACAAAGGTATCAAACTCTGCCCGGAGTTTGCTCCGCGATGAACTCATGTCTCATTTTAGCCTTGAAATTTGTCCATGGAATAACATCCTCCCCTTGTTCCTTGTAGTATTCCTTCATTGATTCCCTTTTCTTGTACCACCATCCTTCGGCTTGGCCTCCAAGGTAGAATGCGGCTTGCTAAACCTAGGGCTCATCCGGGCAATGCATGACCTCGAAAATATTCTCCATCTTTCTTATCCAATTGCCAAACAGGTTTGGCTCTCTAACTCCATCGTACTTAGTCGGTCGATGACGTGCCATGGCATTGCTTATGGCCGAGGCATCGACCACTACCTTCCTCTTTGTCACATTCTTGAGGGCCTCCGCGAAGGGCTCATTTTGTGCAACGATTCAATCTACTTACTCTACGAACCTACGGGGTGGTCCGGTTGCTAATTTAGCTCTCTTTAGTGCCATTCTAGTTCAAGGAACCATGTTAAATGTCAATATACATCTCACAATAAGAGACAAGTGATATTGACTACATTAGGAGGCCACTCGGTCGAGTTGGGTGCTTCACTCGGTAGAGTGAACATTCACTCAGTCGAGTGTGATCCCTACTCGGTCGAGTGACCTCTTCCAAAAACACCCCAGATTTGCCATATTGCCCACTCGATCGAATGCCAATGGACACTCGGTCGAGTGGACCTCCACTCAGTCGCGTACATCACTTACTCGGCCGAGTACACCAAACACCATTTTTCCAGACCATAGTTTACTTGTTTCAAAGCGCAACCACGAAAAATAAAAGTATTGATATGATATACGCTGTACACATGACGATAACTAGCATGTGATTAACACTTTCCTATTTATAAACAACTAAATTTAACACATTAACATGCTGTTGGAAGTAATTACTAACAAACCGAGATAGTAATTATTAATACGGAAAGCAGTAGCAAAAAACGAAGGGCAGAATCAGAAATACCGAAGAGGAATTGGTAGTGACGCGGTGCGAAACCGCTGCCTTAAAAAACTATTTCTCCGGTGCGACCGTGGTGGCGATCGGCGACGACCGGTAGTCCCCAAGGATTACACTATCTTGCCTCACAAACTCGCCCACTCGAGTTTGGAAGAACTGGAACGATTTAACTTAACCCAGAAATTGTATAGAGAAAACGAGAAAGGAAGAGGAGAGTATTGATTTTGTTGTGTTTAAAGTGGCCGAGGAGGCTGCTATTTATAATTCTTTGAGCCGAAACCGTCTCCCACAAAAAACAGAGTCAAGGCTGATAGTGGGGAGAAATAATCTCACCCACTAACAGTCATTGACTGACTGATTCAACAGCACACAACCAAAAACAACTCACCCGGATCCAAAAAGATAGGCCAAGCCCGCCGCAGGCGATTGGCAAATCCCAAACCCCGAATCCCGAATCCGGATCCGGGCCGGGCCGGCTCGGCACGCGCACAAGCGTGTGCGAGCTGAATTAAGCACCTCGCAAAGTCTCTACAAAAGACTCCCCATGACCACTAGTGATAAGGTAAGGGAAGGGGTGTTATATAAACCCATAAAACACCCACTTCCTCACCAATGTGGGACAAAAGGAAACTAAGAGAAAAGCTCTCAAAGCCTCTATTTCCAACAATCCCCACTAGAGGCGCCGAGAGCCGGAGAAAGAAGAATTCCTGGGTAAAGGAAGGGTGGATACTTAGGTATCAATATCTTTCGATTTGAATTGACACTTTAGTGAAATGAGGAAACAACTTACTTACAACTAGAGAATATCTTGCGATTTGAATTCCTAGCTGAACTTCGGTCGATACCCCCCACTACACATATCATACCTTCAAATTAAGATCGTCCCGCGATTTCAGAGTGCAACGCGCTCTTTTAGAGCTTATGCGTTACCTTGGTACTGATAGGTGTGACCACAAGACTTCTCATAGTCTTAGGATCATTACACCTACGTAGGTGGCTCAAGTGCTTCTCATCAGCACTTCTCACACGAGCCATTAAGGACATAAGTCCAACCTAGAGTATAATTCATCAAGTGCGTCTCAAAAGCACTACCATAAAGGCTATGAATCATACTACGCCATAGGAATGAAAACTTTGGACCTAGTCAATCTCAACCTTGACTCAGGACCTAAGCCCCATTCCCCTCGACGTATTAACGACTAATCTCTTAGTCAACCCCTTAGTAAAGGGATCAGCAAGATTACTTTCGGACTTCACATAGTCCACAGTAATCACTCCATTCTCAAGGAGTTGTTTAACTGCAGCGTGCCTTATTCGCATGTGTCTCTTTTTTTCGAATTGTAGACACTATTCTTTGCAACGCCAATAGCGACTTTCGAGTCACACAAAGATGGAGACCGGTGTCGGCCGTCCTCCCCATACTTGGTACATCGACCAATAGGTTTTTCAGCCAATCAGCTTCTTGTCCTGCCAACTCAAGAGCTATGAACTCCGACTCCATGGTAGAGCGTGCAATACAAGTCTGTTTAGAAGACTTCCACGATATCGCACCTCCACCCATGGTGAAGACATAACCACTAGTAGAACAAATCTCATCGTTACCGCAACCCAATTTGCATCACAATATCCTTCTAACACAAGAGAAATTTACCATAATGCAAACACAGATCAACTGTTCCTCTTAGGTATTTTAGCAAACGACGAAGAGCATTCCAATGTTCATTACTAGGGTTATGTGTATAACGACTCGATCTACTAACCGCATATGCAATATCCGGTCGAGTACATTCATAAGAAACATCACACTCCCTAGGATTTTAGCATACTCTTCCTGGGAAACACTGTCACCCAAGTTTTTACTCAAATGTATACTAGAATCATAGGGTGTTCTAGCAGGCACAACATCAAAGCAGTTAAATTTTTTCAACACTTTTTCAACATAATGAGATTGACTCAAAGAAATTCCATTTGAGTTTCGGATAACCTTAACTCCTAGGATAACATCAGCTTCTCCTAAGTCCTTCATCTCAAAGTGTGATGACAGAAATTCTTTGGTTTTAATTATCACATCTAAATTATTACCAAAAATAAGCATGTCATCCACATATAGGCATATAATGACACAATCAGATTCTATCACTTTGGAATAAACACATGAATCAGAATTGTTAATCATAAAGCCATTACTCATCAAAGTAGTGTTGAATTTCTCATACCACTGTTTAGGTGCTTGTTTCAGACCATAAAGTGACTTGTTCAGTTTACACACTTTATTCTCTTGACCCTTAATCACAAACCCTTCAGGTTGCGACATATAGATCTCTTCCTTTAGCTCACCATTCAAGAAAGCGTTTTAACATCCATCGATGTATAATAAGGTTATGAATAGCAAATAAAGCGACAAGAGTTCTTATAGTCGAAATTTTGGTCACAAGAGAATAGGTATCGAAGTAATCAATGCCCTTCTTTTGTGTAAAGCCTCTAACTACAAGTCTAGCTTTGAACCTTTCTATTGTACCGTCGGTCTCATTTTCTTTTAAAGATCCATTTACTCGTAATGGGTTTACTACCTTTAGGTAAATCAGTCAACTCCCAAGTCTGATTAGAAACAATAGAATCAAGTTCACTTTTAATAGCATCTTTCCAAAAATTAGCATCAATGGATTTCATTGCCTCACTATAGGTTTTTGGGTCATCCTCTATTAAAAAGGTCAAAACAAACTCATCACTTGCACAAACAGAGTATCCATATTCAGATAAATGTGTTGTAACATAATCACTATAATCCTTTGGACATCTAGGTCTTTTACTCCTCCTAGGTTCAACAACATGATCAATAGGAGTGCTACTACAACTAGCATGTGAAGACATATCAATAGATGCAACAGGTAATGAAGTAGATGAAACAACATTTTTCTGAAAAGGGAAAACATGCTCAAAAAATTCGGCATCTCTAGCCTCAGATATAGAACGGTCACTCAAAGACATAAATCTATAGGCAGAGCTATTTTGAGCATAACCTATAAAAACACAATCATAGGTCTTAGGTCCAACGGTAGGTCTCCTAAAGTCAGGTAAACCCACTTTAGCCAAACACCCCCACACTCTAAGGTAACTTAGGTTAGGAGAATAGCCCTTCCAAATCTCGTAGGGTGTCTTGTCAATTTTCTTATGAGGCACACGGTTAAGAATGTGACAAGCGAAAAGTATTGCTTCCCCCACATATCGTCGTGACAGGGCGAACTTAAAAGCATAGCATTCATCATCTCTTTTAAAGTTCTATTTTTACGTTCAGCTACACCATTGGATTGGGGTAAGTAAGGTGGACTAGTCTCATGTATTAAACCATTTGCAGCACAAAAGTCCGCTAAATAACTGGATTTATACTCACCGCCTCTATCGACCTTACCCTTTTAACCTTCCCCGTCGAGTTGATTTTCGACCTCATTTTTAAAGTTTATAAACGATTGTTCTGCTTCATCTTTAGTCTTAAGCAAATAAACTCGGGTGTACCTCGAACAGTCGTCTATAAAAGTCACATAATAATTCTTGCCACCTCTACTTGCAACATTTTTGAAGTCAGCTAGGTCGGTGTGAATTAACTCAAGAAGACTCGTAGTCCTAGTTGTCACAGGTTTACTAGGTTTCTTTGTGAATTTAGCCTCAACACAGCTACCACATTTAGAGAATTCTTGACTCGACAAACTTGGAATTAAACTCAAGGTTCTAAGTTTTTTAATGTAGTCGATATTCACATGACCTAATCTACCATGCCAAACATCAATAGACTCGGCGATATAAGCGGAATTAGATGCAATATTATTAAAAATGAATCGAGTTCGATGCAAAAAGACCCCCAGACAGATAACCCTTGCCCACAAATTCCCCATTGCGCGACATTACAACCTTGTCAGCCTCAAAAACAAGTTTCATGCCAGCTTTGTTTAACAAGGCACCAGACACGAGGTTTCGACGCAATGTAGGTACAAATAAAACATTATTAAGGGCAAGTGTTTTCCCGAGGTGAGTTTGAGAAAGATCTTGCCTTTGCTCGTGATCTTTGCGGCAAAATGAAGAATTACCCATGTAGACGCATTCCCCATCGCCTATCTCCTCGAACTCAAAGAAATAACCCCTTATCGGACCGAGGTGTCTGGAAGCACCAGATATCAAGACCCATTCAAAGAAGATTACCCACCGATTAGCTTCAACAACCACAAAGCAGAATGACATCATCGATCCAAAGATTGGCTTCACTTCAGCATCTTCTTATCATTGCATTGGTAGGCTTTGTGACCCGGTTTCCCACAAACATAGCAAACCAAGGGACCCTTAGGCTTCGAATCTTTGCAACCGGCTTGGTGTACTTCCCTGGTTCGACTTCTTTCCTTTACCCTTACCCCGACCAACCTTGGCCTTACCCTTACCCTTGAACTTTTCAAGAAAGATTTGACGGACCACCGTACTCAACCAAATTAGCTTTGACAAAGAAGAATGATGCATTCACGACGGGTAGACAAAGGGTTGTCTTTGAGGCGATTTGCCTCTTCGGTCCTCATATGACTGATAAGTTCCATAAGGGACATGTCTTTCTTTTTGTGTTTTAGCCGATTTCTATACTCGGACCAGGAGGGAGGGAATTTTTCCAACAAAGACATTAGCAACAAAGAGGTCGTCTAATTTCATGCCCTCACTAACAATATCAAGACACAAATTTTCATAGACATGAACCTGTTCCATAATAGACTTCCCATCCACAATCTTAAATTGCAGCCACTTACCCACAACATATTTTTTCTTACCCGCATCGTCACCCCATATTTTTTCAGTAAGGACTCCCAAATGACTTTAGCCGATTTATTATCAGCAAATAAATCGAACAATGGGTTAACCATGTTATTAAGTATGTGACACCTAGCGCTTTTGTTGTCCTTAACAAATTTAGCAATATCATCTTCATTTGACTTAACGCGCCTTAGCCGCAGGGAGGGGTAGTCTCAAAGATCGACGGAACAACGGGTTTTGGCGGGTCATTAAATAAAACATAATCAATTTCTAACCGCTCAAAAACATCAACAGCTTTACGGGACCAACGTTTATAATTCGACCATCTAATTGCTCAATTTTCGAAATGTCGTGTACAATTTTCAAATCACGACATAGCTACCGCACTTAATTCAATAGTTTTTTAAATTGTTGGAAGTAATTACTAACAAACCGAGATAGTAATTATTAATACGGAAAGCGAGCAAAAAACGAAGGCGAATCGGAAATACCGAAGAGGAATTGGTAGTGACGCGTGCGAAACCGCCGCCTTAAAAACTATTTCTCCGGTGCGACCGTGGTGGCGATCAGCGACGACCGGTAGTCCCCAAGGATTACACTACTGCTGCCTCACAAACTCGCCCACTCGAGTTTGGAAGACCTGGAACGATTTAACTTAACCCAGAAATTGTATAGAGAAAACGAGAAAGGAAGAGGAGAGTATTGATTTTGTTGTGTTTAAAGTGGCCGAGGAGGCTGCTATTTATAATTGCTGAAGAGCCAGAAACCGTCTCCCACAAAACAGGAGTCAAGGCTGATAGTGGGGAGAAATAATCTCACCCACTAACAGTCATTGACTGACTGATTCAACAGCACACAACCAAAAACAACTCACCCGGATCCAAAAAGATAGGCCAAGCCCGCCGCATGCGATTGCCAAATCCCAAATCCCGAATCCCGAATCCGGATCCGGGCCGGGCCGGGCTCGGGCACGCGCGCGCGCGCGTGTGCGAGCTGAATTAAGCACCTCGCAAAGTCTCTACAAAAGACTCCCCATGACCACTAGTGATAAGGTAAGGGAAGGGGTGTTATATAAACCCATAAAACACCCACTTCCTCACCAATGTGGGACAAAAGGAAACTAAGAGAAAAGCTCTCAAAGCCTCTATTTCCAACACATGCTCACACATAAACATCCAACATGCTTCACATTGGCTTGGCTATAATTACTCATGCCAACACATCATGTGCTACCAACCATGAAACTATCTCACAAGTACCAAAACAACAGTATGAAACAATAATATGCACACCAAGAACGTCCCATTACCCCACACGTTGTGACCGACTGGAGTTAAGAGGACAAGAGTACAACCTTGGGAAGTCTCCCAAGCTTGCCACGAGTTCCCTACAATTCAAACCGGGTTCATTTTAATATACACACCTAAGTTCATTGCTTCATTAGTTTAGGCTCCAAAATCGTCGCTCTGATACCACTTTGTAACACCTCTATATGCCAGGAAACCTTCCCTTAGGCCATCCTAACCCATGGATATGTCACATGACTTGGTTTCCCAAGTTTGTAGTGTGAGCAAACGAAATAAAGCGATTTAACATCGATAAGTTGTAGTTAAAATAATTAGGTTACAAGGTAAGGGATTCAAATGACGATCCCAAATAGTACAATCAAATTGAAGATAAAAGTGGAGTCTAATGAATGTAAAAAACTAGACAACAAGAAATGGCGACCACTACGGCGAAGGCCGCTCCCAAGCCTCCAAGGCATATATGCAAACGCTAACCTGTCAAGTCACTGCTCCCTATATGAGCGGAAATCATCATATGGTTCACTACATATATTTGAAATCGCTTTGGTTAGCTCCAATAATGTAAATTCTCATTAAAATACATGTGAATGCGAAAGGCCAAAATGATTATGCAATGAAATAATGATGCAACAATGTAAGTTATCAAACTACACTACTCCTCCATAACAAACCTGGTGACGACATTACAACACCGTCACCAACCTGCCGGACCGCAGTTCATAACAAAGTATTTGGAACACACTCGTGGTACCGGACCCATACGCTAACCGGATCACTGCCTGACGTAGTGTCTCAACCACACGAGTCCCTCCAAACTCGAATCATTAACGTGCACGTCCCTCTTGGAGTGGGAAGCTCCAAGAGGCGACCCAAGCGTAAGACGGTCTCCTAAACGACTTACGTCTCTTCAACAAACACATATCACAATCCAACATCCTCCATTCACCAACTCCAACATCCACAATAAACCAAGTATGCATAAACCAAATAAGACTTACCACATAAGAATGAACAATCTTATGACAAGAACTCACATGTATACCAATAAGCCAACTAATTAATTAACAAGCTTCCCAATTCATGTTATAATGTAATAAGATGATACCATGATGCCAAATTGACTTACCCAACCACAATACATGAAGAAACTGGCCCACATTAGTATGCCATTAAACCTTAATTACCAATTACTCATGTTATCATGCAACTCATGTTATCATGCAACTACCACATGGATTACGTAATTTCTGATAACTAATGCATAAACAAACACTCATATTATCAAAGATAAGTAGGAAAACCCTACCTCTTGCTAATATCCAAGTACTTCAAGTAAGCAAGCTAGAGGGGCTCCTTAATGAAGTCTCTTCCTACACATATTATGACTAACAATCATAACAACATACTACAAAAATAATAATACTAATTAACCCCTTAATTTACCCACTTAATTAGTCAAAATCCTAATTAAAATCCCATAAGACAACATACTAATTAAACAAGGGTTTACTAATTAAGAATAGAGGAGAGGAGTAAGAATGTAGTTACAAGTGTAAACAAATGAACAAGAACAAGAATTAGGAAGGAAATCTTCAAAAGTATGGTGTAAATCTTGAGGATAAGATTTGGTAGTATTTTGTGGGATTTTTAAGGGTATGAGGATAAGGTTTGGTGAGGAAATGAGGGGGGAAATCTGAAAAAGAGTTTAAAAGAGATAAGGTCCACCTACCACGCTTTCACATGAAATTAGGGACAGCGACATGCCACTCGGTCTAGTGCTCGGTGGCACTCTGTCGAGTTGGCCTCCACTCGGTCGAGTGCACCAGCCACTCGGCCGAGTGACACATTCCAGAAGCTGGTGTAAAAGGCCAGCTGCTATTCAGTCCCTCACTCGGTCGAGTGTGATTCCACTCGGCCGAGTGCAGCCTTAGAAATCACTGGTATTACAAAATGGGTCTTTTAGTAACTAATTGTTCAGTCAAATGGGTAATGATATTCGTATTAAAATCTGCCTTTCAAATAATTTATACGTAAGATAGCCTCACAGAAGAATAATTGTTTTTATAAACTCTTTTTTATTCTTAGGAGTCATTTTAATTTTTTGTCAAAATATAACATTCTTAATTTTTTCAAAGATATTGAGCTCTTTTAATCGATTGTGAAATTATTGTCTGAGATCCCTAATAATATAACAGGTACCAATCATATAAGGGATCTCAGACATTACTGTAAAGCATATTGTTAAACCTTGTTAACGGGCTAGGGCCATATCTAATGAAGGAGAGAGAATCCCCTTCATAAGCCAATGAGGTTCTATTATAAAATCAATTGACAATACAATGAGTATCCCCTTTGTTTAGTAAGTGGTAAACTATTTATTTATCCATGTAGGACACTAAATTAGTAACATGCGGGAATATGTGGGTGGTTTCTTGATAAATATGGAGTATCATATACTCCCTCCGTCCTGGTCAATAGTTTACACTTTTCTTTTTAAGGTGTTTAAGTCAATAGTTTATATTTTCCTTTTTTGGGTATTTAACTCTCTACTTTATTCCATTGAAAGCAATTCACCCTCTCTTTCTACCTTCGTCGTTGTGTATAAATCATATGCAAACATTTCATTGCGACGGGAGTAAGAATTAGCAACATGACTATTTTCAACGACATTATCAGAATTGTTATCTTCTTTAATGATTTGTCCTAACACTTACATAGCTGGATATTCCCCAATATTTGCACTTTTAAAGAGATCAACTTACTTATTTAACATTTCTTAAAATATATGAGCAGTAAATATAATGATTTGTACTTTTTAAAACTAAATTTAATGGTATAATTTTTAAAACATTATCAATTGCAAGTTTTTTTTTGTACAAGAACATCTTTTTTGTTAAGTTGGATGTAAAATGACATCTTACATATATATATAAAAAAGGTCACAAGCTAAGTAATTATAAAATTATTCAAACAGTGATGTACAACTTCCTTCTTTTCAGAGAATATTTCATAAGATATTTTGAGGTCAAAATTTGAAAACTTTAACCTTAAAATATTAGAATAACAAAAAAGCTATAATATAATACTAAAAAAACATAGATAATACAAGTATTTTTAAGAAATTATATTCTAAACAAAAACATCGATATATAATAATAAAGAAAATACGGTCAAAGTAAGATTTTTAAGACCGTAAAAAGTCAAACAAGAATATGATGTTACCTCCTTTAATTTATAAGTCATTTTAGTATGAAACATAAGCATTAATTAAAATTATTGAAAACGTAACAATTTAAAAATTAATTAGTCGGTTTAAATTATTTTTTTTGTGTGTGTGTGTTAATTGACACTCAAGACATTATAATCTAGAGGAAGAGTTATTGGAGCTTAGGAAGCTAATGGAGCTCATTCATTATTTTAAGTGCAATAATTATACATTGAGACTTACTATTCCAGGAATATTAAGTTTTGCATGAAGTGTTATTTTATTCATATCTACATATATATTGACTATATTTGTGAAATAATATATGAAAGTGAAGTTAGAGAGAGATTTTCTTTTAAAAAATGTTAAATAAAATGATTATTTTTTTTTCTAAAAACTATTTTACGAAAAAGAGGGAATAGTGGAAAAGAGGAGTAAATATGATATATCTAAAATTCTAAACAAATAAAATTACTCTATAGATAAATGTTTATTTAGTTATTGTGTAAGATATAAATATACATCTACATATTAGCATGGAAGTTGAATGAGTCATATCATCATACATGTACACAAGGATAGTGATGACTTCTTCAAATACAAAAATCCCTCTCATGCTTAAGCGGAGACAACATCCATTGTGGTCATACTACTCTATGACGATAAACAAAAAGAGTCAAGGGCAATAAATTAATTACATTGGAGTTTATCTACCAAAGTCAATTTTTTCTTTGAAATAGACGAAGAATTCATTAATAGAACGTCACGCGGCAATTACACTTTCCAATTGCTAAAGACCGCCCCTATATTACTCATCTCACCCCTAAAATTCATTTTACTTTCCAACTTTGCCATTCTCTCTACAATATCTGTCTAACATTATTTTTTACTGTTTAATCGAAAATGAGTGATGGTGACCCATTTTACGATTATCTCTTTAATTCGTACAATAATGAATGTTCGTGCAATAATTACGAAAATCGATTTCAAAATGATTGGAATGTCTAACAACATTATCGGTACAACGATGAATATTATAGTTATGATAAAGGTGAGGGAAACGGTTTTGTAGATGGTAGCAACAATATAGGTCAATATAATTACGATAAAGAACCGGAAAACAAGAGAAACGAGGAGGTATTATATGATTTTCATTAATTTTTCAAGTTTTATTTTTACTTCGATGCTGTTGAGCCTGACACTTTACACTACCGTCAGGCTAGAACTCATCCTCAGCAGTACCGTTCAGGCTAGTTCAACATAACAGTCCAGGCAAGGAGAAAGGTTAGAAGACTATATCAGACGGACATGGCATCATACCGAAAATACTGACCAAGGTACAACTCGGGTCAGGCCTTATTATAAGTCAGCACAGTACAGCAGTATAACAGGCATTGTCAGGGTACAACAGACACAGTAAGGCTTGTGTATATAGCAGTTTAGCCTGACAGGCATTGGTACAGGGCACGAGACGTATGCAGGGTTAAAGTGGACGGCCAACATACAATATGGAGAAGATATTTACCTAGCAAGGGATGCTAAGTTAATTAGCACATGTCAATTAAACTTGGTCTTAAGTAGTTCATATTGTTATGGAAGACTAAGTCAACATTGTTATAATCACAACTAAAACCCTAGCAAAATAAGGAAGAAGCAGCAACATGGGAAGGAAACGTCAGCTACTTTCATGGGAAAGCTCCTACAAAAAAGTAACTAACAACTACTCTCACGGGGACATTCATTAGAGGATATAAATAGAAGGTAAACAAGACTAGATGAAGGGGATCCATCATTCACTCCATCACCATCCAACATCACTACTACATGAAAGTCACATAATTACCTAGCATTGTACAATTATCCTCATATTATACGAAATACATAGTGAAATCCTCTCATGGCTTGGTGGCCGTGGTTTTTTTCCCATTCAAGGATTTTTCCACGTATAAATCTATGTGTCATGTCTTCTTTTATTCTTCTTTACATTTAATTTATCTCTTTTTACTTTATAATCAACCCTGCAAAGGTGAAACCATAATACCATCATAATAGGATGATACTAGTTAACCTCACCATAATCAACCCTGGCCGGAATACATTGGAATAGCCTGGCCGGATTCCAGGCTGCGTAAAAATCGGTCAAAACAATTGGCGCCCACCGTGGGTCAACTAGTTTATCATTTCTACAAATTATTCACAATATCTTTTATTCTCCACAACAAGTTTTGAGAGCCTTAAGAAAGATCGATACAAAAATTTCAATAACTCTACACTTCGAACGAACAAAGGTTGAATCCAAAAGAAATATTGTCAAGATAAGCTAGAAGCCCTTCCAATAACCATAAGTATAACATTTCTTAAGAGAATGCGGAGTTCAAGTGCAACTTTCTCAATAAAGAAATTCAAAGATAAGTCTTTGTTAGATCCAATACAAGTTTCACAAGCTCTAAGCAATATATCTTAAAATATTGGTACTTTGATATCACTTCTACATTTAAATTTTAGATTTTGTTAATTCTAATAATTTTATGTTCTTAGGAAATTCAACCTTGAACATCAAAATACAAGCCTGACTGGACAACTTAGCCCTGACCAGAAAAGGCTTAACAGTCAGCCCTGAACAGTAGCAGTGCAGCACAGACCAGTTTTATCAGGACATGGAATGCTTACAAACACTATGTAACGTAGTAGCCCAGGAACGAATCATAAGGGTTGTTCTAGCAGAATTTCATACAGGGGAGAAAGTTCTACTAGGGATTATTGTACAGGGCTACTATGATAGGTTGTCCTTCATTCCCCCTCCTAGTTGATAGGTGTCATTTGCTAGGTGTACGTCGGCGGGTGTCCCGGTACCTTTTTGTGGTTATCGGTATGTCTGGGCGTGTCCCATTACCAGTGTGGTTGATGGTATGTCTGGGCGTGTCCCGCTACCAGTGAAGTTATCAGTATGTCTGGGCGTGTCCCGGTACCAAGGTGGCGGTTGTTGGATATCATGTTATTTATATCAAAGTCATGTTGTATGTTCACACACTCGAGTCGTGTCACACTTTGTTTATCTGTTGAAACTGACGTTTGTGTGTCTGTGCATTGTCACCTATCTCTTTTGGGGTGGCCTGTGTCAATCCATATGATATCCTTTGGTCATATGGGGAGCAGGTTATGTTCAGGTTGTTTGGATAGTACGCGGGAGACGAGACGAGCTTGATGATATCATGAGACGAGTCTAGTTGGCTAGTATAGATGTCACGAGTTGTATTTTATTTATTCATTTGTTTACGTTTATGTAATTCACTAAACATTACATTAATAAAATGTTCTTTGATTGGAGTTTTGAAACCCTATCTCGGGAAACCGAGATGGTAACGCTCCAATTATCTTGGCCGGATAATCGGGGTCTTACAAAGTGGTATCAGAGAGTGTGTTGAACCTGGACCATAGTCATTTGTGGAACTTAGTACTCAGTGTATGAAATCATAGTTTGAGGTTGATATTAGAACTTTGGGACGAAGTTCTCTTTTAGAGGGAGTAGATGTAATAATTCGGAAATTTAGGAAAGAGAAAGTACAAAATGTGAGAAAGTAGTGAGAATTGAGTGAAGAACTTTGGCATGAGTGTGATGTTTAGAAAGAACGTATACGGTTGATAAACATGTGAGGAGTGAGAGAATACATGAGATTTGAGGAAATGAGAGAGTGAGGTGAACTGTAGGGATGAAGTTCTTTTTAAGGGGGGAAGATTGTAACTCCGTATTTAATAATAATAATAATAATAATAATAATAATAATAATAATATTTTATTTATACGAGTTATGTTGAGACGGAATAATAATGATTATAATAATAATAATAATAATAATAATAATAATAATAATAATAATAATAATAATAATAATAATAATAATAATAATAATAATAATAATAATAATAATACATAATACATGTATTATACTCCCACCACATACATATAAACCCCCTTATTCTCACTCACCTAACCTTATCCTAATGCAATCCACCAAAAAACCACCATCAAACTTTAGAGAGAAAAGAGAGAAAGAGAGAAAGGAAGAGAAAGACTGTCTTTTGCCCTCCGCCTTGAGATCGTATGGTAAACCGTCATATACTAGCCTTTATATTATTATTTTTATACTGTTGACTCACCCACAACTTGGACCACCATAGGACCGTCGTTGACCGCCCATAAAGGGTTTGACCGAGCTTTTAAATGGGTTTTAGAGCTTGTTTTCATGAGGGTTAGGGCTGGAATTTTAGACGGATTGCGGGCAGGTTTAGGTCTGGGCTTGGGGGGGGGGGGAGGGGGGGGGGTCTGGGTTGAGAGTTGAGGGGTAGTCTTGGGTGGTTGTGAGGGTGGCTGTAGGTGGCGGGAAAGGGGAGGGAAAGAGGGGTGTCGGGTTTGTTATTGTTGTTGTTGTTGTCGTGGTTGTTGTTGTGGTTGTTGCTACTATTGCTCGTGGCGGTTGGTTGCATGGTGGTGGTGCTTGGACCCACCGTGGCCAGACCGGGCCAGTGGTAGTGGTGGCAGCCTCGGTGGTGGATGGTTGTGTGGGTGTGCCGTGAGGACGGTGGTGGTGTTGGTGTTTGTTGTTGTTGTGGGTGGTGTTGGCAGTGGAGGTGGTCGTGGTTGCTCGGCAGGCCGTGGCCACCAAGGCCAGCGGTGGTGGTCCACGGTGGCAGCGGTGGTGGTGGTTTTGGGTTTGAGTTGGGATTTGTATTGTTTAAGATGGGTTTTATTTATTTAATTAGTCGTATACATTTTTGTATAATATATTAGTATATTTATACGTATTCGTATAAATATATTAGTATAATATACGTATTAGTATACGTATTGGATCATTATTTTTATAAGTATTCATATACGTATTTGTATGATTGGATGAGTATATTTATACGTATTTATATTATTATCGTAATTTAGGAAATGTGTTTTGTGAGACGGTTTTACGAGACGGACCTAGCTTGTGTAACGGTTTGCTTATGCGGATTTGCTATGAGGTAGGTTAATCCTACTCAGTTTCAATATTGCATTTGAGTTGTCATATGAATCGTGATTTAATGGTTATTGCATTATAACATCATATTGGTTAAGGTGATTGGAGGAATCTGTAATTGGCATATTGTGTGGTATTTACATTTGTTATACGTGTCATGTATATTGGATATTATAACGGCTGTGATTGTTGGTTGTTGAGGAGACGGGAGATGGTTGGGAGACTATCTTTCGCTTCGGTCGCCTCTTAGAGCTTCCCACCCCAAGAGGAGTGTGCACATTAATGACTTGAGTACGGAGGGACTCGTATGGTTGAGACACGCGTCTGGCAGGGGATGCGCTTGGCTTCTGGACCCAGTACGTTTGGGCGTGTCCCGTTACCTATTTGTGGTTATCGGTATGTCTGGGCATGTCCTGGTACCAGTGTGGTTGACGGTATGTCTTGGCATGTCCCGGTACCAGTGAGGTTGTCAGTATGTCTGGGCGTGTCTTGTTACCAGGGTGGCGGTTGTTGGATATCATGTTATTCATAACATAGTCATATTGTATGTTCACACACTCGAGTCGTGTCACACTTTATATATCTGTTGAAACTAACATTTATGTGTTTGTGCATTGTCACGTATCTCATTTGGAGTGGCATATGTCGATCCATATGATATCCTTTGGTCATATGGGCAGCAGGTTATGTTTAGGTTGTTTGCATTGTACGCGGGAGACGGGACGAGCTTGATGATATCACGAGACGAGCCTAGTTGGCTAGAAGAGTATAAATGTCACGAGTTGTATTTTATTTATTCATTTGTTTACTTTTATGTAATTCACTAAACATTACATTAATAAAATGTTCTTTGATTGGAGTCTTGAAACCCTACCTCGGGAAGCCGAGATGGTAACGATCCAATTATCTTGGCCGGATAATCGGGGTATTCCAAAGTGGTATCAGAGAGTGTGTTGAACCTGGACCATAGGCATTTGTGGTACTTAGTAATCAGTGTATGAGATCATAGTTTGAGGTTTGATACGTGCATTTTATATAGTCCTTTTAGGCCTTTTTATGCACGTATTTCTATGCTATTATCGTAGTTTTATGCTACGAAATGCCCCGAATATGCTACTTTGGTTTGTTTTGTCTTATTTGCAGGAATGAACCAGAAAGTAGTGAAATTGAGTCTTTTACCGTCCGTTTAGCATGAATTTGGAGGAAGAGTGAATTTGGAGCGGGAATATAGCTATTTTGAGATGCGCAAAGAAGAAAGATAGCTAGGTGAGCAAAGGAAGAACTTCAAATTGCTAGTGCCTACTTTGAAGAGCCATATCTCGAGTTCTACAATGAATGTTCAGGTGATTAGGATTGGAGATGAAAGCTTGTCCTCTTAGGTTTCCAACGCCACCGGAATCGCCCTATTTTCCCAAGTAACGAATAAATGGCAGTCATTTGAAGTTCAGTGCGCAAAGTAGGAAATTGTGCGCTGGAAAGTACTCGATCGAGTACAATTATGTTCGATCGAGTCCTTTTTCTAGTCGATCGAGTAGTTGCATTTTAGGATTTACTCGATCAAGTGGTTTAAGCTTTATTTTACTCGATCGAGTAGTTTTAAACTACTCGATCGAGTGGTTTCTCTTATGGGCTCGGGCTTTTAGCTTTAATATGTTATTAGGTTAAATAAAATCCTATTTTTCTTATAAATAGGAAGGGGATACATCATTTAGAACTCTCTTCGCTCTCTTGTCAACTGTTTTACTGCTGGATATTATTTTCTCTCTATTTTCTGGATCTCTTCCACTGTAACATTCTCTTTCCCTTTTCTCTCATTTTATTTAATGTTTATTTCTTTCCCCTTTGCTTTTGTTCTTACTTTTATTATGTCTAGCTAATTTCCCTGCTAGGATTAGGTGATTCAACGGATGAATGTTAATTGCTAATTAGGTTATAGATTGGTCGTTGGTTTTTTAGTCTTTGTTGTTAATCACTGCCCTTAATTGTATCTAGCTGATTGAATCGATGCAATTAGCCTTTTAATTTTGGTAAGCCTTGACCTAGACCAATAGGTTGGAAGGGGTGAGACCCGCATTGAACAATATGATGCTTTAGTGAGGGCGAAAGTTAAACTAATAGCATTTTAGGGCGAATTGAGACCGAAAGGAGATATTCATTGCCCCTTAGACCGACACATCGACTGATCTGTGACCTTAACTGCGACTGACTGACGTTCGTTGATGACCCGAAATCCTAGTCCTCTCTCCCTTGCTTTTTAATTCCTCTCATTTCTATTTCTCTTGCTTTATCTTATTTAGTTTTGTCAAATAAGTCAAAACCCCCAATTTGTGACTTAGACAGACCGAATAGACAAGTAGATAGTGACCGCCTCCCTGTGGAGATCGACCCTACTTACCGCTGACTTTTGTTAGTAGTAGCTAGGTATTTATTTTTGGTACATAACGACCGTATCAAATTTTGGAGCCGTTGCCGGGGAGGCAACTATTTTATTTACTTGTTTAATTTTGTCTGTTTTTAGCCTCAAGGAATTTATTCCGTGTGACAGTTCTTATCTTTTTCCTTGAGTGCTGTTTTGATAGGCCCTACAGGTCCTACCTAGACAGTACTAGGTGAAAGATTGTCAAAGGGAAGGCTTGAGTACCTTTGACCCGTCACCTATGTTCCATTATATGGCGCAAAGTGACTTCTCATGGGAGATGTGGTGTCACGAGCACAATGCGACCTTTTGCATGGCAGAAAATGACGAGGTCTACGAGTTCAGGCTCCGTGGACGAGCTAGCCATTCTTCTGTAGTTGCGCCGCCACATCCACCTTATCAGCGAGGCTATCACAAGCTTCCTTTTGTCTGGCCACCGCAACAACAAACCCTTCCTCCCGTTGAAGAGAATGAAGGGGCTGCTGAGTTGAAGTCTATATTAAAAGCACTTATGCTTCGAATGCAAGAAAGTGATAAATCTAAGGAAGCTCACCTCAAGCTACTTGAATCTCAAGTAGCTCAATTAGTTGCCGAGTTGGATTATAGCGATTCAAAGACGGAATATGCTGTTTTTCCTGTCAGTAGTCTTTCCTATGAAAGGCCCGAGTTGTCTAGTGATGATGAAGACATTTATGACTCGGAAATTGAAGGTGATAATGAAGATGAAGCTTTTCTCAAGCACTTCACCACAGTCCAGCCTAACCCACTCGATCGAACAGTCCACATTGCTCGATCGAGTAAATTCTATGATGAGGAAGTTGATCGAGTAGATTTAACCACTCGATCAAATAGTTTGTGTAAAGAAAGCTCTCGATCGAGTAACAATTCTACTCGATCGACTGATTTGGCCAGTGAGAACATAAATACCTAGCTCTCAATCGAGTAACAATAGTTTTTCCCCGGCAACGGCGCCAAAACTTGATACGGTCGTTATGTACCAAAAATAAATACCTAGCTACTACTAACAGAAGTCAGCGGTAAGTAGGGTCGATCTCCACAGGGAGGCGGTCACTATCTACTTGTCTATTCGGTCTGTCTAAGTCACAAGTTGGGGGTTTTGAGTTGTTTGACTAAACTAAATAAGATAAAGCAAGAGAAATAGAAATGAGAGGAATTAACAAGCAAGGGAGAGAGGACTTCGATTTCGGGTCATCAATGAACGTCAGTCAGTCGTAGTTAAGCTCACATATCAGTCGATGTGTCGTTCTAAGGGGCAATGAATATATCCTTTCGGTCTCAATTCGCCCTAAAATGCTATTAGCTTAACTTTCGCCCTCACTAAAGCATCCTATTGTTCACTGCGGGTCTCACCCCTTCCAACCTTTCGGTTTAGGTCAAGGCTTACCAAAATTAAAAGGCTAATTGCATCGATTCAATCAGCTAGATACAATTAAGGGCAGTGATTAACAACAAAGACTAAAACAACAACGACCAATCTATAACCAAATTAACAATTAACATTCATCCGTTAAATCACCTAATCCTAGCAGAGAAATTAGCTAGACATAATAAAAGTAAGAACAAAAGCAAAGGAGAAAGAAATAAACATTAAATAAAATGAGAGAAAAGGGAAAGAGAATGCTACAGTGGAAGAGATCCAGAAAATAGAGAGAAAATAATATCCAGCAGTAAAACAGTTGATAAGAGAGCGAAGAGAGTTCTAAATGACGTCTCCCCTTCCTATTTATAAGAAAATTTGGATTTTATTTAACCTAATGGCGGATTAAAGCTAAAGCCCCCAGCTAATAAGAGAAACCACTCGATCGAGTAAAATAAAGCTTAAACCACTCGATCGAATAGAAAATCTACTCGATCGAGTAAATCCTAAAATGCAACTACTTGATCGAGTAGAAAAAGGACTCGATCGAACATAATTGTACTCGATGGAGTACCGTCCAGCGCACAATTTCCTGCTTTGCACACTGAACTTCAAACGGCAGCCATTTTTTCGTTACTTGGGCAAACAGGGCGATTCTGGTGGCGTTGGAAAGCTAAGAGGACAAGCTTTCATATCCAATTGTAATCATCTGCATATAAGTTGTAGAACTCGAGATATGGCTCTTCAAAGTAGGCACTAGCAATTTGAAGTTCTTCCTTTGCTCGCCTAGCTATCTTTCTTCTTTGCGCATCTCAAAATAGCTATATTCCCGCTCCAAATTCACTCTTCCTCCAAATTCATGCTAAACGGACGGTAAAAGGCTCGATTTCACTAGTTTCTGGTTCATTCCTGCAAATAAGACAAAACAAACCAAAGTAGCATATTCGGGGCATTTCGTAGCATAAAACTACGATAATAGCATAGAAATACGTGCATAAAAAGGCCTAAAATGACTATATAAAATGCACGTATCAAATCTCCCCAAACCAAACCTTTACTCGTCCTCGAGTAAACTAAATGCAAACTAATGGAACGGAAAAAGAAAGCTCAGAGCAAGCTATTACTTGTCTACTTAAACCAGTTTAATGCATACTAAAATCAACGATTCTGACTACAATGGTCATTACGCAAACGAATTATAAGATGTCCATAAATAAAGCTGACCTATCGACCCTGCAAGACCAAAAAAATCGGACTCTCACGTGGTCACTCTTCTCTCATGAAGCAAAGGGTGAAAGTATATTTATAAGAGAGAAAGACAAAACAGTCACTCACCTAGACTGCGACCTACAAAACATGCATGCAAAAAAATGATTGACGATTCAAGTACTACACATACATTCCAACCAACAATGTCCGTCACAGCCGAGGGCTTACAAATAATATGGGAATAGCGAGGTTCAGGTGAGAAAAGGCAAAACAAGTTATGGTAATGTGGAGGTAAAAGCGTTAAGCTAGTTCCTAACAGGACCATATAAAACCATCCGAATCTCAACTGACTGAAAAATAAAGTACAAGTGCCCTTCATTTGGTACACATCTCACTAATCTCATACACAATCTCCTCAAAAATATGGAGTAAGAACGGAGGAGTTAGACGGTCACAACTTTCCTTTTTTAACACCGTCTAAATGAATCAAATGAAAAAAATCAAAAATTTTTCAACTCTTTTCTACGTGAAACATAACTTCTTTTTTTTCTTTTTCTTTTTCTTTTTTTCTTTCTCCTTTTTAAATTCTTTTTTTTTTGCTTTTTCTCCTTCCTCTATTTCCACCAACTCCATACAAAAAGATACGGGCCAAACTGCTGGCGGAAAATCATACCACAAAAGACATACTAAACTAGCTTAACTAGGCAGGCTCAGTTTGTGATGTAGCTAATGGGTCAAAAAGGCAAGTTTTGGCTTATGTGGAGCTAAATGGGTGAAAAATATAAGGAAAAGGGGAAATTTGCAAGCACCTCCCTGCATGTGACACCAACCACAAACCCGAATGTGTGCATTTGACAAGAAATCGAATTTCATAAATGTGCAAAAGTAATAGACATGTTATGCAAGGAGTACTACTCTCAATTACTATGCAAACCAGACATGGATGTCACCAGTGATATGGCTCTAAATCTCAGAAATTATAGAGTAGGTTGCCAATTTATCAGGTCAAGTCTAAACAGTCAGCTAAATTTGAACAAAAACTCGTAGATATGCGTAAGACTCAGCTAATAACTGTCAATTAGACGCAAGGCTCAAGTAAAAATGACAAGTTAAAGTGCAATTTCAACACGGAAATATACCGTTCCGACTCAACCTATATGCAAAAATAAACGAGAATTTTTTTTTTTTTGATTTTTTTTTTTAGAGAACAATGCATATGAAATATGAAAATTAAACGTGATAAAAAGAATGCAATAAAAGCTGAATGCAGACACAGATATGGATGCATAACCTCCCCAAACCAAACCGTACAATGCCCTCATTGTACCCAAAAATAGGGAAAGGAAATGCAAAGTAAAAGAGGAGAGTGAAGATGCGGAAAACTTACAAGATAACGCGAAGAAGGGACCTCCCCAAACCAGCCAGCAACATGGGAGGTCACAAACAGCTTCATAGTGGCGTCATAGGAAGCGAATCAAAGCAAGAAAACTCGATCGAGAGAACCAATTATTAAACAAAATAAAAACTGAAATGTTCAAAAAAACAACTGAAAATAAAAATCTCTCCGGGTTGCCTCCCGGGTAGCGCTAGTTTCAGACAGGTCCCAGCTCGACCTTCTTTTCTTCCAGCTGCTCCAATCAGTCACAATCAAAACAGCTCAAAGCTCTTAGCATGAGATCATATATCTGCGCATGTGCAACACAAGAGCATAAGTAGCACCATAATATAAAAATAAAATAGGAAATTGAAATATTTAAACGTTTAAGCCTAACAAATTTCCTATGACAGCTCCTAAATTTGTCAATAAAATAAAGGAGCGCAGGAGCAATTAATAATAATCTAGGGCATTGTTTTAGTTTAACAAATTTGAGATGACAAGAACGGTGAAAGATTGTTAAATTAAATGACCAACTGGGAAGGGACAAAGCATTAAAATGCGAAGCATAAGTCAAATGAGGCAATGTACTGCTTAAACAAACAATAATAAAATTATCTTTAACTACCTCGGGTTGGTTGCTCTCAATAACGGAATCATTGACAAAGGAAGATATTACCTCTTCCGTGCTAGGAGCAATTACCGATTCAGCTGCCTCCTCGTCACCCTCCTCAGTGGATTTCATCTCGTAAATCGCAGCCGCAAGTGCATCTAACTCGGCTTTGAATAGGGGAGATTTACCGTATCCATTATCATCTTCAAAAACGTCATCTAGAACAAACCCACATGACGAATCAATGTTCTCACTCACCAAATCAGTCGATCGAGTATAATTGTTACTCGATCGAGAGCTTTTTCACACAAACTATTCGATCGAGTGATTAAATCTACTCGATCGACTTCCTCATCATAGAATTTACTCGATCGAGCAATGTGGACTGTTCGATCGAGCGGGTTAGGCTGGACCGTGGTGAAGTGCTTTAGAAAAGCTTCATATTCATTATCACCTTCAATTTCCGAGTCATAAATGTCTTCATCAGCACTAGACAACTCGGGCCTTTCATGGGAAAGACTACTGATAGGAAAAACAGCATATTCTGTCTCTGAGTCGCTATAATCCAACTCGGCAACTAATTGAGCTACTTGAGATTCAAGTAGCTTGAGGTGAGCTTCCTTAGATTTATTGCTTTCTTGCATTCGAAGCATAAGTGATTTTAATATAGACTTCAACTCAGCAGCCCCTTCATTCTCTTCAACGGGAGGAAGGGTTTGTTGTTATGGTGGCCAGATAAAAGGAAGCTTGTGATAGCCTCGCTGATAGGGTGGATGTGGCGACACAACTACAGAGGAATGGCTAGCTCATCCACGGAGCCTGAACTCGTAGACCTCGTCATTTTCTGCCATGCAAAAGGCCACATTGTGCTCAGCAGCACCACATCTCCCACAGTAAGTCACCTGCTGCGCCATATAATGGAACATAGGTGACGGGTCAAAGGTACTCAAGCCTTCCCTTTGACGATCTTTCACGTAGAACTGTCTAGGTAGGACCTGTAGGGCCTATCAAAACAGCACTCAAGGAAAAAGATAAGAACTGTTCAAGGAATAAATTCCTTGACGCTAAAAACAGACAAAATAAAACAAGTAAATAAAATAGTTGCCTCCTCGACAACGGCGCCAAAATTTGATACGGTCGTTATGTACCAAAAATAAATACCTAGCTACTACTAACAAAAGTCAGCGGTAAGTAGGGTCGATCTCCACAGGGAGGCGGTCACTATCTACATGTCTATTCGGTCTGTCTAAGTCACAAGTTGGGGGTTTTGAGTTGTTTGACTAAACTAAATAAGATAAAGCAAGAGAAATAGAAATGAGAGGAATTAACAAGCAAGGGAGAGATGACTTGGATTTCGAGTCATCAATGAATGTCAGTCAGTCGCAGTTAAGGTCACAGATCAGTTGACAAGAGAGCGAAGAGAGTTCTAAATGACGTCTCCCCTTCCTATTTATAAGGAAAATAGGATTTTATTTAACCTAATGACGGATTAAAGCTAAAAGCCCGAGCCCATAAGAGAAACCACTCGATCGAGTAGTTTCGAGTAGTTTAAAACTACTCGATCTAGTAAAATAAAGCTTAAACCATTCGATCGAATAGAAAATCTACTCGATCGAGTAAATCCTAAAATGCAACTACTCGATCGAGTAGAAAAAGGACTCGATCGAACATAATTGTACTCGATCGAGTACTTTCCAGCGCACTATTGGAATCATATGCATATCAGTTGTATAACTCGAGATATGGCTCTTCAAAGTAGGCACTATTAATTTGAAGTTCTTCATTTGCTTGCCTAGCTATCTTTCTTCTTTGCGCATCTCAAAATAGCTATATTCCCGCTCCAAATTCACTCTTCCTCCAAATGCATGCTAAACGGATGGTAAAAGGCTCGATTTCACTACAATCTGGTTCATTCCTGAAAATAAGACAAAACAAACAAAAGTAGCATATTCGGGGTATTTCGTAGCATAAAACTACGATAATAACATAGAAATACGTGCATAAAAAGGCCTAAAAGGACTATATAAAATGCACGTATCAAGGTTGATAGTCGAACTTCGGGACGAAGTTCTCTTTTAGGGGGAGTAGATGTAATAATTCAGAAATTTAGGAAAGAGAAAGTACAAAATGTGAAAAAGTAGTGAGAATTGAGTGAAGAACTTTGGGATGAGTGTGATGTTTAGAATGAACGTATACAGTCGATAAACATGTGAGGTGTGAGAGAATGCATGAGATTTGAGGAAATAAGAGAGTGAGGTGAACTGCAGGGACGAAGTTCTTTTTAGGGAGGGGGGAGATTGTAATGCTCCGTATTTAATAATAATAATAATAATAATAATAATAATAATAATAATAATAATAATAATAATAATAATAATAATAATAATAATAATAATAATAATAATAATAATAACAATAATAATAATAATAATATTTTATTTATACGAGTTATGTTAAGACGGAATAATAATGATAATAATAATAATAATAATAATAATAATAATAATAATAATAATAATAATAATAATAATAATAATAATAATAATAATAATAATAATATTACATTATTCTTGTATGATACTCCCACCACATACATATATACTCCCTTATCCTCACCCACCCAACCTTATCCTAATGCAATCCACCAAAAAACTACCATCAAACTGTAGAGAGAAAAGAGAGAAAGAGAGAAAGGAAGAGAAAGACTGTCTTTTGCCCTCCACCTTGAGATCGTAAGGTAAACCGTCATATACTAGCCTTTATATTATTATTTTATACCGTTGACTCACCCGTGACTTGGACCCACTGTGTGACCCACCGTGACCACCATAGGACTGTCGTTGACCGCCCATAAAGGGTTTGAACGAGCTTTTAAATGGGATTTAGAGGTTGTTGTCATGCGGGTCAAGGCTCGGATTTTGGATGGGTTGCGGGCAGGTTTAGGTCTGGACTTGGGCGGATCTTGGTTGAGAGTTGAGGGGTGAGTTGAGGGGTGGTCTTGGGTGGCCATGAGGGTGGCTTTAGGTGGCGGGAAAGGGGAGAGAAAGAGGGGTGTCGGGTTGGTTATTGTTGTTGTTGTCGTGGTTGTTGTAGTGGTTGTTGCTATAGTTGCTGGTGGCGGTTGTTAGCACGGTGTGGGTGCTTGGACCCACTGTGGCCAGGCCGGCCCAGTGGTGGTGGTGGCAGCTGAGGTGGTGAAGAGTTGTGTGGGTGTGTCGTGAGGAGGGTGGTGGTGTTGGTGTTTGTTGTTGTTATTCTGGGTGGTGTCAGCAGTGGAGGTGGCCGTCGTTGGTCAGCTGACCGTGGGCACGAAGGCCAGCGGTGGTGGTCCACGGTGGCAGCGGTGGTGGTGGTGGTTTTGGGTTTGAGTCGCGATTTGTATTGTTTAAGACGGGTTTTATTTATTTAATTAGTCGTATACATATTTGTATAATGTATTAGTATATTTATACGTATTGGTATAAATATATTAGTATAATATGCGTATTTGTATATGTATTGGATTAGTATATTTATACGCATTCGTATATATATTTGTATGATTGGATGAGTATATTTATACGAATTTGTATTATTATCGTATTTTAGGAAATGTGTTTTGTGAGACGGTTTTACGAGACGGACCTAGCTTGTGTGACGATTTGCTTATGCGGATTTTTTGTGAGGTAGGTTAATCCTACTCAGTTTCAATATTGCATTTGAGTTGTCATGTGAATCGTGTTTTAAAGGTTATTGCATTAAAACCTGATATTGGTTAAGGTTATTGGAGGAATCGAAAATTGGCATATTGTGTGGTATTTGCATTTATTATACTTGTCATGTATATTAGATAATATAACGGTTGTGATTGTTGGTTGTTGTTGAGGAGACGAGAGATGGTTGGGAGACTATATTCCGCTTGGTTCGCCTCTTAGAGCTTCCCACTCCAATAGGGATGTGCACATTAATGACTTGAGTACGGAGGGACTCATATGGTTGAGACACGGTGTCTGGCAGGGGATCTGATTGGCTTCCGGACTCAGTACGTCTGGGCGTGTCCTGGTACCAGGGTGGCGGTTGTTGGATATCATGTTCTTCATATCATAGTCATGTTGTATGTTCACACAATTGAGTCGTGTCACACTTTATTTATCTGTTGAAACTGACGTTTGTGTGTCTGTACATTTTCACCTATCTCTTTTGGGGTGGCCTGTGTCGATCCATATGATATCCTTTGGTCATATGGGGAGCATGTTATGTTCAGGTTGTTTGGATAGTACGCGGGAGACGGGACGAGCTTGATGATATCACGAGGCGAGTCTAGTTGGCTAGAAGAGTATAGATGTCACGAGATGTATTTTATTTATTCATTTGTTTATGTTTATGTTATTCACTAAACATTACATTAATAAAATGTTCTTTGATTGGAGTTTTGAAACCCTACCTCGGGAAACCGAGATGGTAACGCTCCAATTATCTTGGCCGGATAATCGGGGTGTTACAAAGCGGTATCAGAGAGTGTGTTGAACCTAGAACATAGTCATTTATGGAACTTAGTAATCAGTGTATTAGATCATAGGTTGAGGTTGATAGTCGAGCTTCGGGTCGAAATTCTCTTTTAGGGGGAGTAGATGTAATAATTCGGAAATTTAGGAAAGAGAAAGTACAAAATGTGAGAAAATAGTGAGAATTGAGTGAAGAACTTTGGGATGAGTGTGATGTTTAGAAAGAACGTATACGGTTGATAAACATGTGAGGTGTGAGAGAATGCATGAGATTTGAGGAAATGAGAGAGTGAGGTAAACTGCAGGGATGAAGTTCTTTTTAAGGGGGAAGATTGTAACTCCGTATTTAATAATAATAATAATAATAATAATAATAATAATAATAATAATATTTTATTTATATGAGTTATGTTGAGACGGAATAATATTGATAATAATAATAATAATAATAACGGAACATTCACGTGGTACCCTTGAAGTTTTCCATTTTGCACATGGTACCCAACTTTTTATGTTTGTGTATATTATACCCTCCATGTTTGGTTTTTATGCACAACATACCCTTTTTGTCGCTGTAAAAGAACTCAATTGCGCATAACTCCTAAACCGGAATTCAGAATCGACCAATTTTTTTTCCTAAAATGGTCATCCCGTCATAATGTACGAGTTGTGAAAAAAAATTGTCAACTGACATTTTATAGGTTTTTTTTAACGAAAATCTCAAATCAACCATATTTTCGATCTTAAATTTCCGAATAATCATTTTCGTTTTATCAATTTATAGAACTCGAAGAGGTAATCAATTTGAAAAAAAAAATTAGTCAATTCCGATTTCTGGTCTATAATTTATGACCAATTGAAATTTTTTAAAATGATAAAAAGGCACATTGTGCTTGAAAATCAATTTTCAAGGATATTATGTGCACAAACTTAAAAAATTGGGTACTACGTGAAAAATGGCAAAGTTTGAGGGTACCACGTGAATTTTCCGTAATAATAATAATAATAATAATAATAATAATAATAATAATAATAATAATAATAATAATAATAATAATAATAATAATAATAATAATAATAATAATAATAATTATAATAATAATAATAATAATAATAATACGTTATACATGTATTATAGTCCCACCACATACATATATACTCCCTTATCCTCACCCACCTAACCTTATCCTAATACAATCCACCAAAAAACCACCATGAAACTTTAGAGAGAAAAGAGAGAAAGGAAGAGAAAGACTGTCTTTTTCCCTCCGCCTTGAGAAAGTATGGTAAACCATCATATACTAGCCTTTATATTATTATTTTTATACCGTTGACTCACCCGCGACTTGGACTCACCCTGACCACCATAGGACCGTCGTTGACCGCCCATAAAGGGATTGACCGAGCTTATAAATGGGTTTTAGAGGTTGTTGTCATGCGGGTTAGGGGGCTGGGATTTTCGACGGGTTGCGGGCAAGTTTAGGTCTGGGCTTGGGCGGATCTGGGTTGAGAGTTGAGGGGTGTCTTGAGGGGTGGTCTTGGGTGGCCGTGAGGGTGGCTGTAGGTGGAGGGAAAAGGGAGGGAAAGAGGGGTGTCGGGTTTGTTATTGTTGTTGTTGTCGTGGTTGTTGTTGTGGTTGTTGCTATTGTTGCTGGTGGCGGTTGTTGGCACAGTGGTGGTGCTTGGACCCACCGTGGCCAGGCCGGGCCAGTGGTGGTGGTGGCAGCCTCGGTGGTGGAGGGTTGTGTGGGTGTATCGTGAGGAGGGTGGTGCTGTTGGTGTTTGTTGTTGTTGTGGGTGGTGTCGGCAGTGGAGGTGGTCGTAGTTGCTCGGCAGGCCGTGGCCACCAAGGCCAGCGGTGGTGGTCCACGGTGGCAGTGGTGGTGGTGGTTTTAGGTTTGCGTCGAGATTTGTATTGTTTAAGACGGGTTTTATTTATTTAATTTGTCGTATACATATTTGTATAATGTATTAGTATATTTATACATATTGGTATAAATATATTAGTATAATATGCGTATTCGTATACGTATTAGATTAGTATATTTATACGCATTCTTATACGTATTTTTATGATTGGATGAGTATATTTATACGTATTTGTATTAATCGTAATTTAGGAAATGTGTGTTGTGAGACGGTTTTACGAGACGGACCTAGCTTGTGTAACGGTTTGCTTATGCGGATTTGCTGTGAGGTAGGTTAATCCTACTCAGTTTCAATATTGCATGTGAGTTGTCATATGAATCGTGTTTTAACGGTTATTGCATTATAACATCATATTGGTTAAGGTGATTGGAGGAATCTGTAACTGGCATATTGTGTGGTATTTGCATTTATTATACTTATCATGTATATTGGATATTATAACGGTTGTGATTGTTGGTTGTTGTTGAGGAGACGGGAGACGGTTGTGAGACTGTCTTTTGCTTGGGTCGCCTCTTGGAGCTTCCCACTCCAAGAGGGATGTGCACATTACTAACTTGAGTACGGAGGGACTCGAATTGTTGAGACACGACGTCTGGCAGGGGATCCGATTGGCTTCCGGACCCAGTACGTCTGGGCGTGTCCGGGCACCTGTTTGTGGTTATCGGTATGTCTGGGCGTGTCCCGGTACCAGTATGGTTGACGATATGTCTAGGCGTGTCCCAGTGAGGTTTTCGGTATGTGGGCGTGTCCCGGTACCAGGGTGACGGTTGTTGGATAACATGTTATTCATATCATAGTCATGTTGTATGTTCACACACTTGAGTCATGTCAGACTTTATTTATCTATTGAAACTGACGTTTCTGTGTCTGTGCTTTGTCACCTATCTCTTTTGGGGTGGCCTGTGTCAATCCATATGATATCCTTTGGTCATATGGGGAGCAGGTTATGTTCAGGTTGTTTGGATAGTACGCGGGAGACGGGACGAGCTTGATGATATCACTAGACAAGTCAAGTTGGATAGAAGAGTATAGATGTCACGAGATGTATTTTATTTATTCATTTGTTTACGTTTATGTAATTCACTAAACATTCCATTAATAAAATGTTCTTTGATTGGAGTTTTGAAACCCTACCTCGGGAAACCGAGATGGTGCCGCTCCAATTATCTTGGCCGGATAATCGGGGCGTTACAAAGCGGTATCAGAGAGTGTGTTGAACCTGGACCATAGTCATTTATGGAACTTAGTAATCAGTGTATGAGATCGTAGTTTGAGGTTGATTGTCGAACTTCGTCCCGAAGTTCTCTTTTAGGGGGAGTGGATGTAATAATTCGGAAATTTAGGAAAGAGAAAGTAAAAAATGTGAGAAAGTAGTGCGAATTAAATGAAGAACTTTGGGATAAGTGTGATGTTTAGAAAGAACGTATACGGTTGATAAACATATGAGGTGTGAGAGAATGCATGAGATTTGAGGAAATGAGAGAGTGAGGTGAACTGCAGGGATGAAGTTCTTTTTAAGGGGGGGGGGGGGGGGGAAGATTGTAAATTCGTATTTAATAATAATAATAATAATAATAATCATAATAATAATTATTATTATAATTATAATAATATTTTTTTTATTTGAGATATGTTGAGACGGACTTGGACTCACCCTGACCGTCGTTGACCGCCCATAAAGGGATTGACCGAGCTTATAAATGTGTTTTAGAGGTTGTTGTCATGCGGGTTAGGGCTCGGTTTTTGGACGAGTTGCGGGCAAGTTTAGGTCTGGACTTGGGCGGATTTGGGTTGAGAGTTGAGAGGTGGTCTTGGGTGGCCGTGAGGGTGGTTGTAGGTGGCATGAAAGGTGAGAGAAAGAGGGGTGTCGGGTTTGTTATTGTTGCTACTGTTGCTGGTGGCGGTTATTGGCACGGTGGTGGTTCTTGGACCTACCATGGCCAGGCCGGGCCAGTGGTGGTGGTGGCAGCCTCGGTGGTGGAGGGTCGTGCGGGTGTGTCGTGAGGAGGGTGGTGGTGTTGGTGTTTGTTGTTGTTGTTGGTGGTGTCGGCAGTTGAGGTTGTCGTGGTTGCTCGGCTGGCCGTGGCCACCAAGGCCAGCGGTGGTGGTCCACGTTGGCAGCGGTGGTGGTGGTTTTGGGTTTGAGTCGGGATTTGTATTGTTTAAAACGGGTTTTATGTATTTAATTAGTCGTATACATATTTGTATAATGTATTAGTATATTTATACGTATTCGTATAAATATATTAGTATAATATATGTATTAGTATACGTATTGTATTAGCATATTTATACGTATTTGTATATGTATTTCTATGATTGGATGAGTATATTTATACGTATTTGTATTATTATCGTAATTTAGGGAATGTGTTTTTTGAGACGGTTTTACGAGACAGACCTAGCTTATGTGACGGTTTGCTTATGCGAATTTGCTCTGAGGTAGGTTAATCCTACTCAGTTTCAATATTGCATTTGAGTTGTCATATGAATCGTGTTTTAACGGTTATTGCATTATAACATCATATTGGTTAAGGTGATTGGAGGAATCTGTAATTGGCATATTGTGTTGTATTTGAATTTATTATACATGTCATGTATATTGGATATTATAATGGTTGTGAATGTTGGTTGTTGTTGAGGAGACGGGAGACGGTTGGGAGCCTGTCTTTCGCTAGGGTCGCCTCTTGGAGCTTCCCACTCCAAGACGGATGTACACATTAATGACTTGAGTACGGAGGGACTCATATGGCTGAGACACGGCGTCTGGCAGGGGATCCGGTTGGCTTCTGGCCCCGGTACATCTGGGCGGTTCCCGGTACCTGTTTGTGGTTATCGGTATATTTGGGCATGTCCCGACACAAGTGTGGTTGACAGTATGTTTGGGCGTGTCCCGGTACCAATGAGGTTGTTAGTATGTTTGGGCGTGTCCCGGTACCAGGGTGGCGGTTGTTGGATTTCATGTTATTCATATCATAGTCATATTGTATGTTCACACACTCGAGTCGTGTCACACTTTATTTATCTGTTGAAACTGACGTTTATGTGTCTGTGCATTGTCACCTATCTCTTTTGTTGTGGCTTGTGTCGATCCATATGATATCCTTTGGTCATATGGTGAGCAGGTTATGTTCAAGTTGTTTGGATAGTACGTAGGAGACGGGACGAGCTTGATGATATCACGAGACGAGTCTAGTTAGCTAGAAGAGTATAAATGTTACGAGTTGTATTTTATTTATTCATTATTTTACGTTTATGTAATTCACTTAACATTAAATTAATAAAATGGTCTTTGATTGGAGTTTTGAAACCCTACCTCGGGAAACCGAGATGGTAATGCTCCAATTATCTTGGCCGGATAATTGGGGTATTACAAAGTGGTATCAGAGAGTGTGTTGAACCTGGACCATAGTCATTTGTTGAAATTAGTAATCAGTGTATGAGATCATAGTTTGAGGTTGATAGTCTAACTTCGGGACGAAGTTCTCCTTTAGGGGGAGTAGATGTAATAATTCGGAAATTTAGGAAAGAGAAGTACAAAATGTGAGAAAGTAGTGAGAATTTAGTGAAGAACTTTGGGATGAGTGTGATGTTTATAAAGAACGTATACGGTTGATAAACATGTGAGGTGTGAGAGAATGCATGAGATTTGAGGAAATGAGAGAGTGAGGTGAACTGCAGAGACGAAGTTCTTTTTAAGGGGGGAAGATTGTAATGCTCCGTATTTAATAATAATAATAATAATAATAATATTTTATTTATACGAGTTATGTTGAGACGGAATAATAATGAAACATGTATTATACTCCCACCACACACATATATACTCCCTTATCCTCACCCACCCAACCTTATCCTAACGCAATCCACCAAAAAACCACCATCAAACTTTATAGAGAAAAGAGAGAAAGAGAGAAAGGAAGAGAAAGACTGTCTTTTGCCCTCCGCCTTGAGATCGTAAGGTAAACCGTCATATACTAGCCATTATATTATTATTTTTATACCGTTGACTCAATCGCGACTTGGACCCACCATGTGACCCACCGTGACCACCATAGGACCGTAGTTGACCGCCTATGAAGTGTTTAACCGAGCGTTTAAATGGGTTTTAGAGGTTGTTGTCATGCGGGTTAGGGCTCGGTTTTGGACGAGTTGCGGGCAAGTTTAGGTCTGGACTTGGGCGGATTTGGGTTGAGAGTTGAGGGGTGAGTTGAGGGGTGGTCTTGGGTGGCCGTGAGGGTGGTTGTAGGTGGCATGAAAGGTGAGAGAAAGAGGGGTGTCGGGTTTGTTATTGTTGCTACTGTTGCTGGTGGCGGTTATTGGCACGGTGGTGGTGGTTGGACCCACCATGGCCAGGCCGGGCCAGTGGTGGTGGTGGCAGCCTCGGTGGTGGAGGGTTGTTTGGGTGTATCGTAAGGAGGGTGGTGGTGTTGATGTTTGTTGTTGTTGTGGGTGGTGTCGGCAGTGGAGGTGGCCGTGGTTGCTCGGCTGGTCGTGGCCACGAAGGCCATTGGTGGTGGTCCACGGTGGCAGCGGTGGTGGTGTTGGTTTCGGGTTTATGTCGGGATTTGTATTGTTTAAGAAGGGTTTTATATATTTAATTAGTTGTATACGTATTTATATAATGTATTAGTATATTTATATGTATTGGTATAAATATATTAGTATAATATGCGTATTCGTATACGTATTGGATTAGTATATTTATACGTATTCGTATACGTATTTATATGATTGGATGAGTATATTTATATGTATTTGTATTATTATCGTAATTTAGGAAATGTGTTTTGTGAGACGGTTTTACGAGACGGACCTAGCTTGTGTGACGGTTTGCTTATGCGGATTTGCTGTGAGGTAGGTTAGTCCTACTCAGTTTCAATATTACATTTGAGTTGTCATGTGAATCGTGTTTTAATGGTTATTGCATTAAAACATGATATTGGTTAAGGTGATTGGAGGAATCGGTAATTGGCATATTGTGTGGTATTTGCATTTATTATACTTGTCATGTATATTGGATAATATAACGGTTGTGATTCTTGGTTGTTGTTGAGGAGACGGAAGACGGTTGGGAGATTGTCTTCCGCTTGGGTCGCCTCTTGGAGCTTCCCACTCCAAGAGGGATGTGCACATTAATAACTTAAGTACGGAGGGACTCGTATGGTTGAGACACGGCGTCTGGCAGGGGATCCGGTTGGCTTCCGAACCCAGTACGTCTGGGCGTGTCCCGGTACCTGTTTGTGGTTATCGGCATGTCTGGGCGTGTCCCGGTACCAGTATGGTTGACGGTATGTCTGGGCGTGTCCCGGTACCAGTATGGTTGATGGTATGTCTGGGCGTGTCCCGGTACCAGTGAGGTTGTCAGTATGTCTGGGCGTGTCCCGGTAACAGGGTGGCGGTTGTTGGATATCATGTGATTCATATCATAGTCATGTTGTATGTTCACACACTCGAGTCGTGTCACACTTTATTTATCTGTTGAAACTGACATTTGTGTGTCTATGCATTGTTACCTATCTCTTTTAGAGTGGCCTGTGTCGATCCATATGATATCCTTTGGTCATATGGGGAGCAGGTTATGTTCAGGTTGTTTGGATAGTACGCGAGAGACGGGACGAGCTTGATGATATCACGAGACGAGTCTAGTTGACTACAAGAGTATAGATGTCACGAGTTATATTTTATTTATTCATTTGTTTACGTTTATGTAATTCACTAAACATTACATTAATAAAATGTTCTTTGATTGGAGTTTTGAAACCCTACCTCGGGAAACTGAGATGGTAACGCTCCAATTATCTTGGCCGGATTATCGGGGTGTTACAAAGCGGTATCAGAGAGTCTGTTGAACCTGGACCATAGTCATTTATGGAACTTTGTAATCAGTGTATGAGATCATAGTTTGAGGTTGATAGGTAAACTTCGGGACGAAGTTCTGTTTTAGGGGGAGTAGTTGTAATAATTCGGAAATTTAGGAAAGAGAAAGTACAAAATGTGAGAAAGTAGTGAGAATTGAGTGAAGAACTTTGGGATGAGTGTGATATTTAGAAAGAACATATACGGTTGATAAACATGTGAGGTGTGAGAGAATGCATGAGATTTGAGGAAATGAGAGAGTGAGGTGAACTGTAGGGATGAAATTCTTTTTAAGTGGAGAAGATTGTAATGCTCCGTATTTAATAATAATAATAATAATAATAATAATAATAATAATAATAATAATAATAATTATAATAATAATAATAATAATAATAATAATAATAATAATAATAATAATAATAATAATAATAATAATAATAATAATAATAATAATAATAATAATAATATTAAGAGAGAGAGAGTGGGAGGGAGGGCGATTTTGCGTGCGACTTGGTTTTGTGACTGCCATCCGTCAGTTTGACTACTACCGCCGTCTCCAACCGCCATCTCCAACCGGTCATTGACTCGTCGTCAGTGCGTGGTTTCGCTGGAGGTCGGTGATAGGTTGTGGGTGGGGTTTTTGCGAACGTTAGGGTTCGACTGTGCTTCACCGGTGCTGTCGATAGCCCCTGCCACCGCCCTTTGACTTTTAGACCTCACGTCGTCCGTCATTGTTGTGGTGGTTCCCGGAGTTGGTGTCGCTGTCGTCAGTTCTTTTTCTCCTGGATCGTTGCGTTTTAGGGTTTTTGTTAGGGCTTCGTTTCTTTTTTCTTCTCTTCCCTGGCCTGGTCGTTGATGGTGGTCTTCGTGGCAGTGGTAATCTGCCTCATCGTCGCTGGTTGACCCCATCTCACGGACCTACTTTCTCCATGTTTTTTTTTACGCAGCATCTGTTGGTTATTTTTACGCCGTCGGTTTTTTCCCTCCTGTTTTTTTCCTGTTTATTTTCTGGTCGGCCGCCGACCAACACTACCTGTTGCTCCGGCTGTGGGTGTCGTGTGTGGAGGGCTTCCATAGCTGCAGTAGTTCTCTAGGGTGGCTGGTTTGTGGTGGTTGTTTGTAACGGTTTTCTTTAAACCGTTTGCCGCTGCTCTTTGCTGCCGTTTGAAGTACGGGGTTGCTGGTGGTGTTCAGTCCGCTAGGCTGCTGCTCTACTCTTCTTTTTGTGCCTATTGCTCCTTGTGTGTGGCCTGTTTTGTGGTTATCATCCGGGTGTGTTGTTTTGTGGCTATATTGTTTACCGCACAGGTAGGAGGAGGGGTTTTTCTTCCTTCATGCCCGAGCTTGTGAGGTACCACTGTCCTTTTTCGGGTCTTCATGGGTGTCGGGATGGTTTTGGTAAGGGCCTAACTAAGGCAGCTTGGCAGAAACATTTACAGGTCCGACATTGTCATGACGGTGCATTGGGCCTTACGCGTCAGACTCTTACTGATAGTTTTACTGTTTATTCCAAAGCCGGGAGTTCTTTGAGACGGATGGGGCTCTGGTTGTGTGGGGTGTGTTTTATGACCCGTACTGTTAGAGCAAGATGTCGGCATAGTCGGGGTGATTTTGTGATGCATCAGGAGTTTGTTGATGGCCTTTACACCTTCCATATTCATGGTATTCCGAGACCTTTGGCTCCTTCTACTTCGGTTTCTTCTGATGATAGTGTAGAGCTCGTTCAGTGGTCTATATCTTCGCTGGATCGTTTGTTGTCTTTAGGCCTTCGCACCGTGAAATCTATTCCTCCTAACTGCCGTCTTGGGTTTGCTCGGGCTTTGAAAGGGGCCTCGGATGCGGTGTTTGATGCCCCTAGTGATCTCTCCCGCTGGGTTCGTTTGCTTATTGTACCACTTTGTTTGCCCTGGACTTTCGCTCCTCGGAGTAATCATGAGTGTCGGACTGCTATTCGGCATCAGCATCAGGAGGAGAGTATTGCCAGGGCTATCCTTGCTTGGGGACACCTGGGGGGTTTGCGGTTATTCTTGTTACAGGAGTGCTTTGATGAGGGTCCTTCTTCATTTTCTGTGGATGAGGATCTGGATTTGAGTGAGCTTAACCTTCGCCAATGTCGGCGGAAGATTTCTGATGGCCATTATACTGCTGCTGTACGGGTGCTTTCTTTCTCTGGGGTCGCCCCATACTCCGATGCCACTCTCGTGGACCTGCGTGAGAAGCATCCTGTTGCCCCGCCTCCTTCATTGCCTCCTCTGTCTGGGGTTCATCATCCTCTGGTCGCTTCTTCGGCTGTGATCTTGGATATGATTCGGAGCTTCCCTCGTGGCACTTCCTGTGGGAGGGATGGTTTTCGTGCCCGGCACCTTATGGATTATTTGAGTGGCGCTGCTGTGGCTATTTCAGATGATTTGATCACTTCTTTTACTAGGGTGGTTAATCTTTTTCTTGAGAGCCGATGTCCTCTTCCTCTGGGTGAGTACATTTCCAGCGCCCCTCTCACGCCACTCGTTAAACCGGGTGGTGGGGTTCGTCCTATTGCTGTTGGTACGGTCTGGAGATGGCTTGTCTCTAAGGTGGATGCTTCTTTGGTTGGTCCGTCTTTATCTTCTTATTTTGATGGGCTTCAATTCGGGTTGGGTGTGTCCGGTGGAGGAGAGGCTATCTTGCATGCCTTGAACCGGCTCATTGAGGATCGGGGGGCTTAGGTGGAGCTTTCTATGTTGCTGGTTGATTTCCAGAATGCGTTCAACCTTGTTGATCGTTCGACCATGCTTCAGGAGGTCCGCCGTCGTTGCCCGGCTCTCTCCCGTTGGGTGGAGTTTTGTTATTCCAGCCCGGCCCGCCTTTTTTTATGGGGAGCACTGCTTGTGGTCTTGTCAAGGTGTTCAGCAGGGTGATCCTTCGGGCCCTTTGCTTTTCGCTTTGGTTTTGCATCCGTTAGTTTTCAAGATCCGTGACACTTTTGACCTCACTTTGCAGGCATGGTACTTAGATGATGGCACCATCGTGGGTGATACTTTGGAGGTGGTGAAGGTCTTGGATTTGATTAGGGTGGATGGCCCTCTTTTTGGATTGCATCTTAATGTCTCCAAGACGGAGGTCTTTTGGCCTGTTGAGGATCCTCGGAGTCGGCTTCCTGGGGTTTTCCCCCCTTCTATTTCTCGGCCATCGCGAGGTGTTACTGTTTTGGGTGGACCTGTCAGTGCTTGTTCTGATTTTAGCAGTGAGATTGTGGCGACGAGAGTAACCAAGACCATTGAGCTAATGGATTTGGTTGCGAGGATTGAGGACCCGCAATGTGAGTTGCTTCTTCTTCGAGCTTGTACTGGTATTTCCAAGCTTTACTTCTCACTTCGTACTTGCTCCCCTAGTGCTTTTGGGTTTGTCCATCTTCCTTTTGATGCCGCTCTGCGTTCTAGCTTGGAACGTATTGTCACCGCGTCAGGGCCCGGTTTTGGGGATTGGCAGTGCCGCCTTGCTACTTTACCTTTTCGGCTTGGTGGTCTTGGTGTCTATGCGGCGGGAGATGTTTTATTTTATGCTTTTATTGCGTCACTTGCGAGTCTGTGGTTTTGCGAGCTAAGCTCCTCGCCCTTCCTCGGTATTGTAGCCGCTGGTCCCGCTTTTGATGATGCCGCGCAGTGTTTACCGTGACTATAGCATCCGGTGTTTTAGGTAACCCTAGTGAAATTGCCGCCCCAAACTTATGAAGAAATTGGCGATATTTTATTTCGCGACGTTCTTGCTGCCGCCTCGTAGTCATTTTCTCTTTGACGCCACGCCGCATTGCTTTATGGCGGTCTCGGCAGGTTCTCACTCCTCGATTGGTTGCGTGCGGTTCCTATCTCGGGGTTGGGTCAGACTATGAACGGGAGGACTTACCGTTGTGTGCTGGGATATCGTCTGGGTGTTCCATTATTCACGGTATCTAGGCCATGTCCGGCTTGCTCTCGGGTTTCTGCTGAGAATGTTTTTGGGGACCACGTTGTTTCTTGTACTGGTACTGTGGGTGTTAAACATAGGCATAACCTTATCCGGGACACTCTTTTCGACATCTGTTATAGATCTGGTATTACTGCGGGAAAGGAGGTTGATATCGGTTTGGTTGATGGACATGGTGGCTTTCTTCGTCCTGCGGATTTATTGCTTTATTCTTGGGACAGGGGGCGTGATGTGTGCGTTGACTTGACATGTTCTTCTCCTTTGACTCAGACTGGGATAGCGGATTTTGTGCCTGGTCGGGTTGTCCCTGATGCTGCTCAGCGAAAGTGTGCTAAGTATGGGGATTTGTGCGCGATGGCGGGTTACAGTTTCCTTCCTTTCTCTTTCTCTTCACTTGGGGAGCTGGGTTCAGATGTTGTTGTCTTGCTCAAGCGGATCCATAAATTCTCGGTATCTCAGGATGCGGGGGCTCGGGTGGCCGCTTACATTTTTACTAGACTTAGCTTTGCTATTGCTAAGGGTGTGGGAGCCCAGATTGTATCTCGGCTCCCCACCAATTTCATGTAAACTTTTATCTTTATTTTAATGAAAGCTGCGCGCATAATAATAATAATAAAAAAAAAAAAATAATAATATTTTATTTATACGAGTTATGTTGAGACGGAATAATAATGATAATAATAATAATAATAATAATACATTATACATGTATTATACTCCCACCACATACATATATACTCCCTTATCCTCACCCACCCAACCTTATCCTAATGCAATCCACCCAAAAACCACCATCAAACTTTATAGAGAAAAGAGAGAAAGAGAGAAAGGAAGAGAAAGACTGTCTTTTGCCCTCCGCCTTGAGATCGTAAGGTAAACCGTCATATACTAGCCTTTATATTATTATTTTTATACCGTTGACTCACTCGCGACTTGGACCCACCGTGTGACCCACCGTGACCACCATAGGACCGTCCCAAAGCCTTATTTCGTTTATGCATCTTATTTGCTTAGTTTATTTAATCATGCATCCAAATTCGTTAATTGTTAATTTCGTTGTTTTTATAAATTCTATCATGAGTAGCTAAACCCCTCGTGCTAATATGTAGGGGACTTGTAGTGTAGGCGGCGTAGAATTCGTAAACCTGATTCGAGTCTTGGTCGATCGACTGAGCCCGTTGGTCGATCGACCACTTCACGTAAGATCAGCTCTGTTTTAGTTGATTAATTTGCTTAATTTGATAAATCGAGTGCACGCGACTAGTTGAATACTTAGTAATTGACCGACCTATTAGATCGGAAGATAGGGGAGGAAATTAGACTACCAATTGAAACGACTAAATTATACTCAGATCGAAAGATACGTGAAATTTAGGCTTTTAAGAATCACTTTTCAGGGCGAGAGTCAGTACTAGTGATACTTAGGGACCCGTACCTAGATCGAAAGATGGTACCTGGTAAGAATGGATCGAGAGGACTTCTTATTTTTCCCGTCTTACGTGATTATTTCAGACTTACCTAGGATACTGCCGTCGAAACTATAGTGAACCGACCATCTTAGCATCCTTTTAATATTTGATTTCATCTATTTTCATTAATTGCTCATTTATTTGCTTTAGTTTAGTTTTGATTTTATTGCCTTTAGTTATAGAATCATTCAAATCGACCCCCCCAAAACTGTTACTTTAGACTTAAATTAGACAACTTTAAATTGCTTGCCTCCTTGTGGTTCGATCCTGACTGCCACTATCTATAGTAGTAGTTTGGATTATAAATTTTATTTTTGATACTCCACGACGGTATCAAATTTTGGCACCGTTGCCGGGGAGGCAATTGTTTAATTTTTAGTTGTTTTTATTTTAGTCTTTTTCTTAGTTTAAGGGACATATGTTCCTTAAACTGTTCTCATATTCTACTTGTAGTTTCCTCTTATGCGCAGGTCACAGGGTGGTGAATTACTACCGTTAGATCCTGAGATCGAGAAGATTTTATGTGAGTTGAGACGATCATCTAGAGTATTGCCGACAATGGAAGGGCTGACACTACTACAATTTAAGGCTACGAGAACGCCCCTTCAAGAACGGTGGATAGACGAAGCGGTCTCTTTTTTATTTTTAGCTTGGGCGCGCATATAGAATTCCTATAGAGAATGGATGTTTGATCAAACCGTTCTCGTACATTAACAAAGAGAACGGTTATGTTTGACCAACCGTCTTAATATATAAAAAAGACCGGTTTATATATGAAACCGTTCTCCTTATAAAACAAACATGACGGTCTCAATCAATAGGCGTTCTATTTGAAATCCCTAAAGAATAATATTCACTTCTTTACACTTCTACTTCTTTCAAAACCCTTACGCCCAAAAAACTAAAGAATCATCTCTTCCACCGTCGCTGCTAGTCCGCCGCAACCTCCGTCCTCCGGCCTTCGTCGTCGCGGATCGTCCTTACTGTTGGTAATTATTCACTTTTTATTAACCCATATGGCTGATTCACATAACATGCTTGATTGACATCGACGCTGCTTTACGTACGTTTCCGCTTACCCTTACTAAACTAAAGGGCAATCAGAGTTCTATCCCTAGAGGCTAGAATAGATGCTTCAACGTGTGCTTCCTTTTCTCATTCATTGATTAATTGTTAATTATTCGTCTTTTCTGTAATATTTAATTTTCCAGTTATTTGATTGAGTTATGAATGCATCATTATTGATATAAATGGTGTTTGATTCAGTATTTTTGTCTATGTACATCATATGTTGGGGGTATAATGTGTTTGATTCAGTAGTGTTTGATTGATTTATGAACGCATTTGCCATAGTTTCTACTTTTGGAATGTCAAAAATTTGTGGGTTGCTTAATTAACAAAGAACTAGATTCAGCAGATTGCTTTACAACTATATGGTTGAAATTCGCAATAGGGATTGGAAATTTTTTTACTTAGTGTTAATTATTAGGTTTAGAGTGGAATGACTGAAGATTCATTGAATGCACTTTTTGATTATTAATTAATTGATTATACGAGTCAGATCGAATTCAAAAATCTGAACATCTAGTGTTCCATTAATATATGTTTCGTAGTGTTAATTCATACTACTTTTGACAATAGTTTTAGGACTGTTGATTTATTTACAAGCATATTAACCGATAAGTATGTACAAAAATCATACTTCCGAGTTAAATACTTCAATATTGTAGATACTGATTCAATTTAAAAAAATCACTTAATCAAAATTTTACAAAAAAATCAACTTCAGAAGTTAATATAAACTGTTTCTGAACTCAGGAAGTCGGATTAGTGATTAAATGTAAACTAAATTGGTTGAGTTGTTAGTTGTTAGTTTGTTTTTATGTTATACATACTGATTCATTTCTCATTCAATATTGCTCTTGAAAAATATTTATAAGATTTTACCTTGTTGAGATTTTCTTCTCTCATTCATTTTGACATCCTATCTTTGTTTCATGAACTTATTATGCAACATACTAACTCTTTATTTTTATTATCAAGCATCACTGGATCACCCAGTTCAGTTCATAGAACCTGAACTAGTCAAGAATAGGGATGATCTACTTGATTCGGAGGATGAAGGATTATCTGGCTCCATGAATGAATTTTGTTAAGAATTAGCTAAGCAAGCACCTGAACATGAACAAGAAGTGATAAAAGCTGAAAGTGAGGTACAAATGAGAAAATAAATGTACTATGTAGATGCGCTGTACTCGTAACATAGACCATCTTCTGTCCCAGAGAAACATGCACAGTGCTAGTCCGAGAAGCTTTGCAACAATACATGAGCGAATGGTAATTTTTGTTTACTACGATACTTCAATTACTGCTGCTTGTTCTTGTTGTTGACTGGTAGTTTTACTCAATATTTGACCTCCTCCTCCACCATATGCAGTCTCATTTGTAGCTTAGTTCTGCTTCTTAGGTTATCATAGTCCATGTAGCTCATCTGTGCATTAATGCCCATGGTTTGCCTCTGATTCCGCAGATGTAATACCACCCTACTGTAACTACAATCCCAATATAAATGCTTGTGGCTTTCAGTACCCATACCACAAATACAACATGCATCATCATTATAAACACTAAGCCTGATCAATCTATCTTTAGTCTCCAGTCTCTCAAGCATACACATCTCCATCCAACTCCATTTATTTTCATATTTATAGAAGCTTTGAAAATGTTATTTAATATTCAATTATACATCATACAGAGGGAGAGGGAGAGGGAGAATACACTGAGTAGATATTACGAAAGCTACTGAAAAAGCTCCCTCTTGAAGTTGTTTGTCAACACTTATCTTAGAGGTACGATTTTAAAATCTCGTTCCTTTATTTCATGTTATTACCCGTTTTCAAGACTTTTGGGAATTGATAATGAGCCAATCTCTGAACTGTACACTAGTTTAGTTAATCGGGTTTCCACTCTTGCGTAAGAAACTTAGTGTATTTTCAGCTCGCGCTCAACTCATGGTCGACCTTTTTAGTTAATTTTTCGTTGTTTCTCAATTTGTTATTTCATAACCTACATGTTATAAGTTAAACGTATCAGATGTCAGCATGGTATTAAACGACTGATTATTCACACCTTTTCCAATTTTTGTTAAAGGGGGTGGGTTATTGTTGGACTCATTTTAGGCAATATTATTGTCATATCTCCATATTGCTTAAAATTGTTTAAGAACATGATAATGAGGTTGCTACTAATTCATTACCATGGAAAAAGTGATTCTAAAACATCTGCAAAGGAAGAGGGATGTCAAGATTCTTTTTTTTGTTTAGTTCACTTGTTTTTATGAACCATTTGAACAAGTTTAGTTCATATTGTTGTAGGTATTCGAGTGAACTTACTGAGACTGAGACTGAATTTACTGAGACTGTGGGTATGGGATTCCATATTAGACCAACGCTTGAAAAAAATATGAGTATGGGATTCTATCCATATTAGATTTGCACAACACACTTCGGTTTATCAAACACAACCCCCTATGACATATTTGATTAATGGTGGGTAACTTGAATTGGCTGGCCATTGCAGTTGTGAAACTGTGCGTTGGTATTACATTCTTCCTCCAAATAGCCTTATTAGCCCATTTCACTCTCGCAAAATGGGGTCTAAATAGAGATCTCATAAGCTGCCCCTAAAATGACTTTATCACCCTTAATAATTGTTTTTGTCATAGGAAGTAGATATAATATGTATATCTGATCTCATCAAGGGTTTCTATTTTAGTGTCCTCGACAGCCTGTTGGGAGCGTACTATGCGGATATTATGTTTGCCTCTTTGTTTTTCGCATTTCCATCTTAGTTAATTATTTTACTTTAAACATATATAGTATATTAACTACATTTTTTGGGTGTCGTGTGTATATAGTTCATGCTTAAAGCCCCAAAGACATATATCGTTGAGAATATTGACGAGGTCTGAATATTTGGACTGAATTCACACTCCAATTTAAGCCTAAAAGCAATGGTGGATGCAGATGAGGATTACGGTTTTTGGAAGATGCACATGGATGCGTCTAAGCAATGGGGTGATGAGTATTGAGGGATTTTTAATTTATGTTTTGCACAAGGTAGCGTATCTTCGATATTTGTAGGCACATAAAAACATGATAAGACTGTATATATTTTTTCAAGGATTTATCCTTGTGGATTCAAATTAAATTTAAAGGTTATTTGTTGTGTAAAACTTGCTGGAGTTTCTGAATTTTAAGAGGTTTGAGTTTTATGAGCTATACGATTCAATCGTGTAGAGGTTACGATAAAACAGAAATATTTGAGAAAAAAAATGTCAGGATCAAAGAGAACGGTTCCATGTATACCCGCTCTATATGAAATTAACTACCAGGACGGTTATACATCATAACTATTCTCTTTGAAAAGGTCATGCAAAGGCGCCAAGAAAGTATACATGTCTATCAAAGAGAGCTGCCTTATCAAAGAGACCGGTTACTACAAGCAACCGTTCTCTGAGATATATCAAAGAGAACGGTTCTGTGGCGCAACCGTTCTGGTTGTTATTACAAAGAGAACGGGTTGACTTTATTTCAACCGTGCTCTTAAGTAAAAGAGAACGCTTGGCCACATGACGGTCCAAAATAGCTTTAAGAACGGTTTTTGACCGTTCTCTTTGGTCAATATTGTAGTAGTGTGAGTACTCTGTCCAGTTATTACGAGAACGAGTTATTTGAGGAGGATCCACCTTCATCTCCTATTTCTACTTTTTCAGCTGAGACCGTTACATCTCCAGATGTGGCTGAAGAGCAAGTATAGCCAGTCACTCCGAGCCAAAAGCTGAAAATGTCAATAACGGATTCGCGTTGCCAGCTGGGACGGATAGAAAATTCGAAGCGAAACCGTCCAACATTAACTTGATTGAGAGAAACTAATTTGGGAGAGCTGCGAATGAAGATGCAGCTAAACATATGGAGATATTCATTGACTACTGTTGTTCCATACCCCCACCAGCAGGTGTGACCCAGGACCAGATAAAAGAGACGATGTTCATATTCTCGCTTCGTGATGCTGCGAGGGAGTGGTACAGAGATTTGGATCAAGCTGTTAATGGGATTACAGATTGGAATTCGCTGGCCCTAGCATTTTATAAAAAATATTTCTCAGCATCGGAGACCAATGCGATTATAGCTCAGATCACAAGCTTTAGACAGGGTTCTGATGAGGATTTTCATGAGGCATGGGTCCGTTTCAAGAGTCTGGTGCGATCTATTCCGCACCATGGGTTCGAGCAATGGTTCCTGTGTAATCAATTCTATAATGGGCTTTATGATGATCAGAGGGCTATCCTGGATGCTGCAGCCAATGACAGATTCTAGGAGAATAGTGGAGAGACTAAGGGGTGGAAGATTATTGAAGATATGGCCACCCATAAAGCTGAGCATGGGAATTCTAGAGGGAATCAGAGAAGAGCAGCTAAATCTCCTACTACAAAATGCAATAGAGGCCCTTTATCATGAGATTCGACAAGTTAGATTTTGGGGGATCCCAAAAAGGTGGGATATATAAAGTTAATACGGTTTCAGACGGTCCCTTTACATGCAAAAGATGTGGAGGAGAGGGACATGTTTCAGAGTTTTGTACTAGTTCGAATGAAACATGTGCTGCCTTTCAACATTTTAGTCAGACTGGTGCTTATCCCGATCCCTCTAATGTCCACCTCAATTTGAGGTGGACTAACCAGAATGTTCTTAATCCAGGTTCACCACAGCAGCAGCAGCAGCAAAACTCTGTGCCCCCTCATAAGCAGCAGCAGCAGTATCAAAAGCCTCCCTATGTGCCTCAAGAAAGAAGAATTTCAAAGTTCTGATATTTTCGAATTGAAAAACATGGTTCAGAATTTGTCGGGTTTGCTGCAAAAGGAGTCTCTAGCTAGAGAGACTTCTACAAAAATGTTGGAGAGTCAAATTACCCAATTGCCAAGCAAAAGTGCAACTAGAGCTCTGGGGCAATTACCGTCGCAGCCGGATTAGAAAGAGACTCTAAATGCGATGACTTTGAGGAGTGGGTTTACCCTTGATGGGCCCACTATGGTCGAAGATGTTATTGAAAAAGATGAGGCAGAATCGAGTAAGAAAAAGGCTGGAATGAACAGTAGCAAGAAAAAAGACGATCAACAGGTGCATCAGTCGATCGACTGACACACCTGGTCGATCGACTGAAGATACGTCTGATTGTGAACCTTTTCGTTTTCCAATGCCAGATAACTTGAGGGACTACTTATTTCGGGGTACGGCGACTCCGAAATTATTGAGACAAGATCCAAATGCTGATGGGTGAGTTCCGGTTCCAAAGTATGACCCTACGACGGTTAATGGTTCATTCCTGAGACGGTCTGAAGAAGGTTCGAGCTACAACAAGGATAAAGTAGTGGATTTTCAGCCTAAGTCCACTGATGCCGGTATGAGAGACCTAGAGGAGAGGGCTAAGTTGCTTCTTACAGCTCCTTATCCAGAGAGATTGGTGCCTACAAAGGAACAGGTATCGTTTAACTAGTTTGAAAATGTTATTCGTAGTTTAAATGTGCAAGTTCCTTTCCTGGAATTAGTTAATCAAGTGCCTGCCTATATGAAATTTATGAAGCAGCTGTTGTCTAAAAAGAAGTCACTTGATATTGTGCAATCTGTCGCACTAACTGAGGAGTCATCTTCCTATTTGACTCATACTGCACCTCATAAGCTAGAAGACCCAGGTAGTTTTTCAGTCCCATGTAATATTGGCACCTTTTCTATTTAGAAGGCATTGTGTGACCTAGGGGCCAGTATTAGTGTTATGCCTTTGAGTCATGCTAAGAAATTGAGATTGACTAGGTTTGCAATTACAAACATGACACTGCAGATGGCTGATCGTTCTACGGTCCGGCCTATAGGAGTCTTAGAGAACATTCCTGTGCAAATAGTAATGTTCTTTTTCCCAGTTGACTTCATTGTGCTAGATATACCCGAGGATGCTCACATTCCTATAATTTTGGGTAGAACATTTCTGCACACTGCTGGTGCAGTTATAGATGTTGGCTCAGGGACATTAACCTTTAAGGTAGGAAAACAGTCCATTGTTTTTCCCCAGACCTATAAGAAGAAGGATGTTATGTACCCAGTAATTTGCAATGTAGTTAAATCTTATGTTGTGTTGCATGATATGCCTGCCCCTATGCCTAATTCTGCTATAAAACCTCTGCCCCAAATTGGAAGCAAATTGGAGGAAGATCCTTCTGTTTTGACTGTTGCAGGAGCTGGTTTAGAGAATTTAGAGCCGCATGTTGCTCCAGTTGTGAGAGAGCCCATTGTGCAGAGACGCGGTCTAGGGTGTCTAAGCTATGCAACTTATGAGGAACCGGATGAGGAGCCAGTCAAAGTGACGGAGTCCGATTTGGACTTTGATGTGCCAGACGAGGTCAGTGATTGGGAAGATGTTAGAGATGTTGATTCGTTCAATTCTGTGGATATTGGAGTTGTTAGGAGTGCAGCTGAGAGGATGAACACTGTAGAGGCTACTTCTTTTAGCCAGAAGCCGAGTAAGTGGGCCATTCCGTGGCCATTCTTGATCAACTATTAGTTGATCAAATCCTTTTAAAACAATTTATTTACTTTTTTTTGCTAGACTATTTATTGTTTTGGTTTGCGCGAGACTTCGCTTTAATTGGTTTGCTTAGGATTTTTTTAGACTATAGACTTTTCATTTGGGTAGCGCAATTTTGGAGCGCTGTATTTATGTGCAATTGCTTGTTATTAGACCAACTTAACTCAATTCATTGAGTTAATTCGAAGTAAAGAGGCAGAATCGCCAGGTATGCCAGTCGATCGACCGGACCCCCTGGTCGATTGACTAATGCGGAGGACTCCAGAGGCACTGTTCTCAGGTGCTCTGGTCGATCGACTGATAACTTTGGTCGATCGACCACCTCCTGTTTTGATTCCCTTTTCTTCTATTTTTATTCTTTTGCACATATTTCTCGTTCCTTAGTTGTATTCTCGGAATTATGCGTGGTAATTTTGTGTTTTCAGGTACCTTATGGTAGCACTGCTGGCTACTGAAACTTCCTAGCTCACGCTGGTTTGGGGAGGTTTCCTTTTGCTGCGCTTAAAGTCTTGTGAGTTCCCCATGTCTCCTTCATGTATTTTTAGTTAATATTATCGCAAATTCCCAATTCCCTTAATTATTTTCTCATACGATTTCGCACAATGAGGGCATTGTGTGATTTGGTTTGGGGAAGGGTTTTGCGTTGCATTCATTCTGCTTTGCATTCACGTTTACATTTTTGTCTTGCATTGTTGTTTATTTTCCTCTTATATACAGAAAATCCAAAAAAAATGAAAAATTTCTAAAAAAATTATGTCGAGTCGGTACGGTAGTAGTTCAATGATGACATTGTATTTTCATATGTTTACGCCTAAGCCGTGCTCATTAACATGTTATTAGTAGAGTCTTATTTCATATCGACGAGTTTTTGTTAATTTATTCGCTGAATCTTGAGAGTTGACTTAGATTTTTGGCAAACTACATTATATTCTGAGTTTTAGAGCCTCATAACTGGTGACATTCATGACCGGTTTATTTAGGAATGTGAGTAGTACTCCTTATAAGACATGTTATATCAATATGCATAAATATGAATTTAATCTGCTTAATACCTGTATGCATTTGGTTTGTGGTATGTTGACACATGTGGAAAAGGCTACCCCTTTATTCATTTTTCCCATAAGCCTCACACTGCCAGAAATAGCCTTTTTGTCCTATTAACTACATCCTATATTTAGCCGGCCCTTGTCAAGCTAGTAGTTTTGGTTTTTGGGATTGTTACTTCATTTTTGGTTGCATATGCTCTTATTGAGATGATATTGGAAAGATGATAAAGGAAAAAATGAAATAAAGAAAAAAGAGAAAAAAAAGAAAAGAGAAAAGAAAAAAAATAGAAAAAAATCACATGATTGAATCTTTATTAGTTGGTGATTTTATATTCCCATGTTGCGATTAATATCATTTGGGGAATTAAGCCTGTATGGAGAATGTGAGATTTGTGCTTGCTATTAGCACCGCTTTATCGTTTAATCTTGAGCAAGAAGTTGGAATGATTTATTAATTTGGTTCCCTTAGTTACTAGCTTGGCTTATAAATCTGTTTTTACCAAATTCGTCTTAGACCCTTCTTACCCATAGCCTCACATATCCAAATTGTATCCTCGACTTGTGTCAATGGTCTTTAATGGTTGGAATCCATATGTACGGTTGTAGAGATTATTTTCATATTAGACTGCAGGCATGTTTTTATAGGTCGTAGTTAGGTGAGAGTCTTTACAAATATTACTTCTTTCAATCTTTACATATATTCACCAGTGTTTATTGAGTGATTTGAGCGACCCGTGAGAGTCCAATATGATAAGTCTCTATAGTTTAAAGTTCAGCAATTTTTAACGACTACATAACTCGTTTGCATGATTCATATTACTAATTGATTGTTGATTTTTAGCATTAAACTGGTTTAGGCTTTGCAGTTTGCATTTAGCTCTGAGAATGAACGCGTTCCATTAGACTTTAAGATCGAGTCTAGTTCTTGCTTGGGGACAAGCAAGGGTTTGGTTTGAGGAATTTTGATGCGTGTCCTAAATATGATGTTTTACACCCTATTTTACACGCATTTCAGAGCTCAATTATGTAGTTTATGCTACTATTTTCCCTATTTCCGTCTACTTTCGTGTTTTTGTGTAATATTGCAGAAATGGGAAGAATGCAGCGGAAAATGAGCCAGATCCGTCCCCGAGTACTAGGCATAGGACCTGACGTGAAGTAAAGACTCGGGAAGCAAACTTGGTGCGCGTATCGAGGCCTGAAAGACAAATTTACGAGGCTTTTGGAGCAAAGTACCTGTTGAAGCTGTCGATCGACTAATGCCCTTAGTCGATCGACCAGAGCACGATTCCTAAACCAGATCAGAAGCTACTGTTCAGTGAAGCTTGGTCGATCGACTGGTCCTAGTGGTCGATCGACCATACAGCGACTCTGACGCAAATTAAAGACGAGAGTTAGAAGCCCAATTGTAATTAGGTTTTTAGGAATAAGAGTCACGCTATACTCCTATATAACGTGAACCTTTGTTTCAGAACATGCATCGAATCTTTAGGATTCAATATCAAGTTTTTAGCATCAAATTTCATAGATTAGAATTTAGTTAATAAACATTCCATACAATTAGCTTTATTTTCGTCAATAAAGTTCGTGCTTTCGGATTCTTCTTCCTGCTTTCATTTCGTAATTCCGATTCCTTGATTTCAGTTTGCTTTTATTCATTCATAGATTAGGATTGCATAGAGTAGTTTCCCAAAGCCTTATTTTGTTTATGCATCTTATTTGCTTAGTTTATTTAATCATGCATCCAAATTCGTTAATTGTTAATTTTGTTGTTGTTATAAATTCTATCATGAGTAGCTAAACCCCTCGTGCTAAGATGTAGGGGACCTGTAGTATAGGCGGCGTAGAATTAGTAAACTTGATTCGAGTCTTGGTCGATCGACTGAGCCCGTTGGTCGATCGACCACTTCAAGTAAGATCAGCTCCGTTTTAGTTGATTAATTTGATTAATTTGATTAATCGAGTGCACGCGACTAGTTGAATACTTAGTAATTGACCGACCCATTAGATTAGAAGATAGGGGAGGGAATTAGACTACCAATTGAAATGACTAACTTATACTGAGATCGAAAGATAGGTGAAATTAAGGCTTTTAAGAATCACTTTTCAGGGCGAGAGTCAGTACTAGTGATACTTAGGGACCCGTAGCTAGATCGAAAGATGCTACCTGTTAAGAATGGATCGAGATGACTTCATATTTTTCCCGTCTTACGTGATTATTTCAGACTTACCTAGGATACTGCCGTCGAAACTACAGTGAACCGACCTTCTTAGCATCCTTTTAATATTTGATTTCATGTATTTTGTTTAATTGCTCATTTATTTGCTTTAGATTAGTTTTTATTTATTTCCTTTAATTATAGAATCATTCAAATCAAACCCCTCAAAACTGTTACTTTAGACTTAAATTAGACAACTTTAAATTGCTCTCCTCCTTGTGGTTCGACCCTAACTACCACTATCTATAGTAGTAGTTTGGATTATAAATTTTATGTTTGATACTCCACGACGGTATCAAAGACGATATAAAATATATACTAATCCGCGTCATTAACAAAACCCGTCAAAATATTACCCGTCAACCGAGCTACTCGATCGAGTAATTAACGTACTCGATCGAGTGCCAAGGCTACTCGATCGAGTACCCTACAGGCAGACTACTGTTTCGTAACTCAAAACACCCTTACTCGACAGAGTAAGGCCCACTCGATAGAGTACCCAGAGACTCATAAAACCGTAGTATTACAGAAACTATCTCTGCCATGACGCGATAGACTTGTCCTTCCAATCACCCAGCTATGATAAATACACGAAGCTGCTAAGACTGACTGCTCACCATAGTGGATCACGGCAGACACAACATAGAAAGACAACACAACAAAACTACACAAGGTCAGTAACTGAGGTAATAAGTACAAAATAGACACAACATAATCACAAAAATATATACACCCCACCTCCTCGAACCTACCACACATCAGTGACTGACCGAAGGTCCAATCCTGCCAGTGGGGGACCACAACCGTTCCCGCCTAAGCCCTACTCATCAATCCGAGCGATAACCCATTGATGTGACCATAATTAGCGCATATTTAGCCCCCGAATTAGCCTTGTTCCCATGCTTTTTAGTGTATATTTGGGTCATTTCTTATCTTTAGTTCTTTGTTTTGCATATTCTTTGAGATTTTGATCCCTTGGTAGGAAAGGAGTAAGAATCTTGCATTTTCATGGCAAAACGAGACTAAATTGATCGAATCCAATGACCAAGCATCAAGGAGAGACAAGATTAGAAGGCCTTTGTACATATTATAGTAGAAGAGCAATGTTGAGAAAGGATCCTTGAGTCCCCAAGGAAATCCCCAAGGAATTTATGAAGAAAAGGGAAGAAAAGAAGAAGATGTCTTGCTGAGTGACAATCCGTGCGGATTGTCCCCAATCCGGCCGTCCTCCAGCTGCAGAATCCGTGCGGCTTTCCTCTAATCCGCTCGGATTCCACCTCCACAATCCGCCCGGATTTCCTCGAATCCGCTCGGACCCCATCGCCAGAATCCGCCCATCCCGACCTTATTCCGCCCGGATTCCAGCACAGCACGATTTCCTCTTCTCCAAGCTACAAGGAAATAAGCCCTTCCTTCGAAAAATACCAGCTCCTCCTTGCTCAATCTAAAAAGTGTAGTTACTAGTTTAGCCCTTAGTTAATCCTAATGCATCCTCCCTAATTTCCACTATAAATACCCCATTAGTCTAATTAGAGGAGAATGTTCTTCTTATCAATAATTAGAGTAGTTAATATCAATCAAATCTCTCTTTAGTATTGTAATCAACAATTAATCAAGTTCTAATACAAGTTTTATTTCCTTAATCTCTCTTTTGTTCATCCTTTATTTTGGGTAATTGAAGATTATTTGGGTTATTATTGGGAGATTGACAGCCTCTCAATCAAGCATCAAGTAATTCTTTTATCTTTGCTTTATTATTGGAATCATTAGTAGGTATAATTCTCTTAATCCCTTTTTAATTATTGTTAATTACTTCCATTTATTCATCATGTTTCATTTTGTTGGTATGATTGACAACCTTGCTAGCATGATCAACATGATAATTAGTGAGTAGTCTCTTAGCTAGGGTTAAATGGGTGATTAGGGGAAACCAACATGGGGAATGATTCATGCTTAAATTAATATGCTGTCATGTTTTATTTGCTTGCTTGTTTTGATCTCAACTCATGCACATGTTATATTTGATGAAATGCTAAGCCTATGAATCCTTGCATTTACTATCATCTTCTATCTTTTCAATGAGACTTGTAAGACATAACCCAACTCGAGTATCATTAGACCATGCATGTTGTTGAGTAGGGAAGACTAAGTCGACTTGTAGGTGTTGTACAATCTAATCGATTCGGCTCCGGGACCCAAACTTTCCTAGGATTGTAAGATATAACCCAACTCAATCCATCACAACAATAATTGCTTGCTTATAATTTGAGAACATGTTTGTATGATCAATTCCCATGATTCCCCTATGATCCCATGACACCCTAGTGCTTTTTAATCAATTGTTTACACCCCTTTTAATTCATCTTGCTAGTTTATTTTCATTGCTATTTTAGTTAGTGACCTTCTACATCAACCCAATTTGTGACACCCCTTAGACACCACTAGTTGCAATAGAAATCTCATTTCAATACCCGTCCCTTGGGATCCGACCTTTACTTGCCTCTTTACTAATTGTAGAGTTGTTTGTGAAGCTATAAATTGTGTTTTGATTCGGACGTGACCCAACGACCACATTTACTTAATTGTGAACACGAAACGGACCGATCAAAAATGGCGCCGTTGCCGGGGACGGTGTTTACTTGATTTAGATTTCTTTTTATTGTTATTAGTTGTGTCTTTCTTCGCTCTGGGGAAGTAAAACTCCTCAAGGTTTGTTCTAATTGTTTTCCAGTTGTTTGATATTTTGCATGTCTAGAAGGTCTCAAGGTGATTTGTTGCCTTTTGACCGTGAAATTGAAAGAACCTTGACGAACAATAGGAGATTTGCTAGGAGGAATTTGAGAGGTATTAGTGAGATTGTTCAACCCACTAGTGAGTTCATCAACCCTTTCACAATAGAAGGAGAGGAGAACCCATTACACAATACCCCACAAAATCAACCTACAATGCCTAAATTCTCGTCACACTCCGTAACCACCGAAGGGATGAAGAATATTTGTATGAAGCTTGGGAGCGGTTTAAGGGAATTTGTCACTCATGTCCTCACCATGGACTTAGCGAATGGTTTTTGGTACAACAATTTTGGAATGCTTTATATGAGGATTCAAGGAACATTCTCAATATGGGATCAAATGGAATGTTCACCGAAGTTGATGAAAATCAAACATGGAACAAGATTGAGGAAATGGCGGTCCATAACTCACAATATAGTAGACCTCGCAAGGCTACTAGAGGAGGAAAGCATGAAGTGGACTCCGTTACTCAATTGGGTGCTCAACTTAGTGCTCAGATTGACACAATCAACTTGAAGTTTGAACAAGCTATGGCTAGACTTGAAGAAAACTCAAAATCATCAAAGCATTATGTTAATGCCATGACGGCATCCTCATCAATCCCAAGTGGGATATGTGAGAATTGTGGAACTTTGGGACATGACCAAGGTGAATGTAGGGGAACAAATGAACAAGTGAATGCTTTCCAAGCATACAAGAGTGGTACCCCTTATTCCAACTATTACAATGAAAACACCAAATTCCATCCAAATCTCTCATACAAAAGCCAAAATATTCAAAACCCTAAAACAACATACACTCCACCACCCATGAGAAACCAAAATCAAAGACCCTTTTTCAATCAAAACCAAGGTTATCAAAATCAAAATCCATACAATCACCAAAATGACCAAGGTTTTGATGTCCAAAAAGCGGTCCTCCAAATGCAAAAGAATCAACAAGAATTTTTTACTCAAATGCAAAAAGATAGCCAAGCAAAAGAAACCACCATCAACAACATTCTAGCTCACACCAAGATGTTGGAAACACAATTGACTCAACTAGCATCTTCAAGCTCACAAAGACAAAAGGGGCAATTACCACCTCAAAGTAATCCCCCTAGACATGAAACGGTTAGTGCCATTCACTTGAGAAGTGGTACAAGGTATGAAGCACCAAGGAAGCAAGTTGAGGTTGAAGTTGTAGAAGCTAGTGAAAAGGAAGAAATTGTGCAAAGCTCCAAAGATGGAGAATCATCAAAAGAAGAAAGTTCAAAGAAAAATGAAGACAAGGTCAAGGAGAAGGAGCCCATTGTGATTAGACTCCCTTTTCCAAGTCGTCAAGCCAAACCCAAATTTGATGACCAACTTGGAAAGTTCATGGAAATTGTGAAGAATTTGGAAGTCTCAATTCCTTTCACGGAATTAAAAATCACGTCTTGGCTTATGCGAAATACATGAAAGATATCCTCACAAAGAAGAAGTCGATCCGGAAACTTGAGACTATCGCCTTCACTAAGGTGAGTAGTGCAATACTTCAAGGGAGTTCACCTCCAAAATTAAAGGATCCGGGAAGCTTCTCAATACCGTGTACCATTGGCGACACAACGATCAACAAAGCCTTATGTGATCTAGGGGCTAGTGTGAGTGTCATGCCGTACTCGGTGAGTAAAAGGTTGAGGATGGGAGAGCTTAAATGCACCAATATCACACTCCAAATGGCCGATAGATCGACGAAGACACCATTAGGGATATGGGAAGAAGTCCCCGTGCGAATTGGGAAGTTTTTCATCCCGGTGGACTTTGTCATTGTCGATATGGAGGAAGATTCCAACATTCCAATCATTCTAGGAAGACCTTTCGTACACACCGCGGGTGCGGTGATTGATGTGAAACATGGTGAGCTCACTCTAGAAGTGGGAGATGAAAGCATAACTTTTAATCTTCACAAGACTATGAGAGCTCCTCGTTTGCATGAACCATGTTTCATGATTGATCATTATAGCCGAAAGGATGAGAGGAAGAAATCGGAACTCCAATGGAAGAAGAAAATTGAAGATGCTCCATTCAAAGAGCAAGTGAATTGTGAAAAGGAGAGCTTGTAAAGCTCATCAAAATCAATCAAGGAAGAAGAGGATGGCCTCATTGGCCAAGAGAAGAAATTGGGAGAGTTGTCTCCATCTAATCAAGAGATTTTCAATGATCAACTTAATGAAGTTTGTGGTCTTTGGGACAACAAATTTGAAGGGATTTTTAATCCCTACATTGGTAATGCCATCGATCAAGACCGACAACAAGGGCCAAGGTCTATTGAAGACCTCTACCATGATAATGAACAAGCTTTCGATTACTTTTTCAAGGTGTTGAGCAACATCAACAACACCTTGGACATGCCCCCTTGACATCTCATCAAGAATGAGAGTTTGGTGGAGTCCTCCCTAAACCACCACTTGTAAATATTTATAACTCCCTAACTTACATTTCAATTCTTGTATTGCATTTTTTGTCATCTTTGGATTTTTATTTACTTTGATCAAGATAATTGTCATGTCTGAGAGAAGTGAGGGAGGGACTAATAATTTCAATTGATGTGTAGTGCTCTAGCTTAGTGTGCGGATGGCAATTGCCAAGGCTATCCATGTCTTAGTAGTGCCCCCACAATGAAGAACACAAGATTTGAAGAAGAATGGAAGAATGGTAAGGGATATGCATTGTGCACAGATGGAACTGAATCCGGGTACAAGGGGTCGAATCCGAACGGATTCCAGAGAATTCGCCCGTCTTCAGTAATCCGAGCGTACTGGGTTGAAGACGCACGACTTTATAAGCTGAGATTTTGGAAGATTTTTTGACTGTAAGAGAATCCGGGCGTCTTGGAATATAATCCGCCCGTCTCTGAAAATCCGTCCGTCCTGGACTGAAGACGCCCGTCTTCTCTGCAGAGGAAAACAAGAAAAATTTCCTGGTCTGAAATCCGTCCGTCTTCAGGCAAATCCGCCCGTCCCGTATCAAACAAATCCGAGCGTATTCCACAGAATCCGCCCGTCTTTAGGCGAGTTTTATAAAACCCAGAAAGAGCAGAATCCGCACGGATTGCCCCTACAGTTCAAAATTTTCGGTCTTTATAAAATCCCTCCCACCTTCCTTCATTCATTCATTCATTCATAAACACTACCCACAACATCAAAACCCTCACCCTCTCCATCACAAAAACAAAGTCCCTCAACTACATTCACCAAAAACAAATCAAATCATCCTTCTAACAACAAATCAATCACTCCTTCTTCAATAAAAATCAAAACCAAGCACAAAATCTTCAACCTTTGAGTCGATTTTTGATTTCATAAAGGCAAAGCCTTTCACCTTTAAATCGATTTGGGTACACTACAAATTGAAGATTTTCCATTCTTTTCTTGGTTAGTTCATCAATGGCAAGGACTAAGGGAGCAACAAAGGCACCAAAGGCTAAGGCACTCTCACAAAGGCAAAAGGCTCTTCAAGCAAAGAAAGCATTGGCTATGGTAGTAGCAACTCCAAACTTGGAAGTGCAACAACAACAACAACCTTCTATGGGAGCAACAACACCTTCTACTCCGGAAATTGATCAACTTTTGCATTATCCGGAGGTAACTTTTATTTCCGAAACCCATAGAAATACTTTTACCAAGTTTGCTAGGAAGTCATTACAATCCACCAAATTTATATGTGAAGATACCTTAGAAAAATTGAGTGTTCTTGAGCAAACTAGAGCCTTTTTCAAAGCCATGGGGTTGGAGAAATTGTTTGAATCAAAAGAATTGACATACCCCTCCCTTACCTTGGAATTTTTGAGTTCTTTGAAAGTCACCAAAGTTGAGAATAGGGAGAATCTCGAGTTTTGTCTAGCTAATGTTAGTAGACGCATTTCCTTTAGAGAATTGGGTGAAACTTTGGGTCTTAGTGATGAACCACGTTATTTTAAGAATTATGGAAAGTATGACCCCGACCCTCTTTGGGAGGCAATTTCCGGGAGGAAATTTGAGGATTGTCATGCGAGTCGTGCTCTTTTGGTACACCCATCCTTGGACATTAGCAATATTGTCTAACTCGGTTTGGGGAAGTTAATGCATACACAACGGGAGGTAATCTAAATTATCCTCTCCGTCATAACAAAAACCATGCATCATGTAGTGTAGCTTAGTGTAGATTGCATTTAGTGTAGAAATCATGCATCATCTTTGCATAATTTCCATCATTTTGGCCATTGAGGACAATGCCCATATTAGTGTGGGGATGGGAATTCTAACATTTAACTCTTATTCAAAAATCCAAAAAAATTGAAAAATTTTAAAAATCATAAAAATTTGAAACTTGAAAACCCAAAAACATGTTTATTTCCTTTTGTAGTCTTGTATATATAGTTTTCTATATATTGTGTTTGTTCTATCCTTGTTCACATTGATTGACTACGCCACATCTGAGACATGAGGATAATGAAGACCGCATGGTATGATCTTTCCAATCTCCTTTTTCCCCTTTATGTTAATGACTATGTGGCTTTATTTTGATTGATGCGGTATAACAATGTGAACTTAGGACTTGCATTTAGTTTATATGTCATATTAGTTGATAGAATCACATGCATTAGGATGTTTATATTAGTTGCATCATAGCATGTAGTTGCATGTTAGAAATGTTTTGAAAAATGCCTAATTAGGAATTTTGACAAGAGCAACTAAGCCATTACAAATACTTGTTCAACTTAAGACTTTGCCTACTAGAATGGTTGTAAAACACCCTAGATAGTGTCATACTAGTGTCTTTTGACCCATGACCCAAAGCCTAGTCAAGGGTTTGCATGTGAGTCACCTATCCAACCCCGTTATGCGATGTGGACTTGGTTAACTTGTCTAGGTGACCTTGATTGACCTTGTGGTAAGGCAACCCAAAAATATTTTCTATCAATAAGCTTGAAGTGCTCATTTCAAAGAAATTTTGTCATGTGGAAGTAATTTAGTGCCAAGGAAACCTCAAATGTTATGAATTGTTGAAAGTTGAGAAGTTTAAGTTGTTTTGATGGTGGCATACCACTTCGATGTGCTTTGGTGCGGGATCCATTGAATTGGGCCCCCATACGGTTGTGAATTCGGCCGCCCAGAGACAGAGTGACTATCACCCCGAAAAGCTATTGTCTAGAGGTTAACCGGTTGCCTAATAAGCGATTGGCGAAAGCAAAGGACACTAGCCCGGAAGGGACAAACCCCATCTTAAATTTTTGAAATGTGAAAGTGAAATGAGGACGATTTTGAATACTAGTCATATCCACCCGTTGTGAATAAAGATTTGAGCATTTCATTCCCAAAAAGCCTTTTGTCAAGCCACTTGGTCGAGCTTGGGACGATCCATGATCTTTACTTTTGTAGAGAATTCGAGACTTGTCATGTCATATTCTACTAGCATCATAGAGATCATCATTCCACCACCATCCGATCGCTCTTGACGAAAGCATTTGGAAATTGAGGACGAAAATAGTCTAGTTTAACACCATTTGGAGGTGATTTAGTGCCATCCTCTTAGACTTAGTAATTTGTTGAACTAGTATTTGTGAAGGATTACATGCTCTTAAATTTGTTCCTCTTTAGTGCCTCCGCCACTTGATGAGTAAGTGGCTATTTCTTTTGTAGATGCAACCATTATGTGTTTTTGTGTGCTTAATGTTTGGATGTGTCGCCATTTTGGCAAGACCCACCTTGCCTTGCAAGAAGGCATCCTACCTCATGGTTGTCTTGTTGCGAGTTGAAGGGGCGGAGTGAGACCCGCTAATTGTCTCATATCGGCTATGTTATTAGGTTAGTTTAAATAATGGTCCTAGTCTTTGTCACCTCTTTACTCGAGACGAGCAAAGGTTCGGTTTGGGGATATTTGATGTGACCATAATTAGCGCATATTTAGCCCCCGAATTAGCCTTGTTCCCATGCTTTTTAGTGCATATTTGGGTCATTTATTATCTTTAGTTCTTTGTTTTGCATATTCTTTGAGATTTTGATCCCTTGGTAGGAAAGGAGTAAGAATCTTGCATTTTCATGGCAAAACGAGACTAAATTGATCGAATCCATTGACCAAGCATCAAGGAGAGACAAGATTAGAAGGCCTTTGTACATATTATAGTAGAAGAGCAATGTTGAGAAAGGATCCTTGAGTCCCCAAGGAAATCCCCAAGGAATTTATGAAGAAAAGGGAAGAAAAGAAGAAGATGTCTTGCTGAGTGACAATCCGTGCGGATTGTCCCCAATCCGGCCGTCCTCCAGCTGCAGAATCTGTGCGGCTTTCCTCTAATCCGCTCGGATTCCACCTCCACAATCCGCCCGGATTTCCTCGAATCCGCTCTGACCCCATCGCCAGAATCCGCCCGTCCCGACCTTATTCCCCCCGGATTCCAGCACAGCACGATTTCCTCTTCTCCAAGCTACAAGGAAAGAAGCCCTTCCTTCGAAAAATACCGGCTCCTCCTTGCTCAATCTAAAAAGTGTAATTACTAGTTTAGCCCTTAGTTAACCCTAATGCATCCTCCCTAATTTCCACTATAAATACCCCATTAGTCTAATTAGAGGAGCATGTTCTTCTTATCAATAATTAGAGTAGTTAATATCAATCAAATCTCTCTTTAGTATTGTAATCAACAATTAATCAAGTTCTAATACAAGTTTTATTTCCTTAATCTCTCTTTTGTTCATCCTTTATTTTGGGTAATTGAAGATTATTTGGGTTATTATTGGGAGATTGACAACCTCTCAATCAAGCATCAAGTACTTCTTTTATCTTTGCTTTATTATTGGAATCATTAGTAGGTATAATTCTCTTAATCCCTTTTTAATTATTGTTAATTACTTCCATTTATTTATCATGTTTCATTTTGTTGGTATGATTGACAACCATACTAGCATGATCAACATGATAATGAGTGAGTAGTCTCTTAGCTAGGGTTAAATGGGTGATTAGAGGAAACCAACATGGGGAATGATTCATGCTTAAATTAATATGCTTTCATGTTTTATTTGCTTGCTTGTTTTGATCTCAACTCATGCACATGTTATATTTGATGAAATGCTAAGCCTCTGAATCCTTGCATTTACTATCATCTTCTATCTTTTCAATGAGACTTGTAAGACATAACCCAACTCGAGTCTCATTAGACCATGCATGTTGTTGAGTAGGGAAGACTAAGTCGACTTGTAGGTGTTGTACAATCTAATCGTTTCGGCTCCGGGACCCAAACTTTCCTAGGATTGTAAGATATAACCCAACTCAATCCATCACAACAATAATTGCTTGCTTATAATTTTAGAACATGTTTGTATGATCAATTCCCATGATTCCCCTATGATCCCATGACACCCTAGTGCTTTTTAATCAATTGTTTACACCCCTTTTAATTCATCTTGCTAGTTTATTTTCATTGCTATTTTAGTTAGTGACCTTCTACATCAACCCAATTTGTGACACCCCTTAGACACCACTAGTTGCAATAGAAATCTCATTTCAATACCCGTCCCTTGGGATCCGACCTTTACTTGCCTCTTTACTAATTGTAGAGTTGTTTGTGAAGCTATAAATTGTGTTTTGATTCGGACGTGACCCAACGACCACATTTACTTAATTGTGAACACGAAACGGACCGATCACCCATGTTCCTTAATGTGCACATCCCTTCTGTGGCGGGTTCCACAAAAGGCAAATCAAGGGCATGAAGCCACTCCCGCAAGTGACTCCACTCAGCGGAGGACGCACCTCGAGAACCACAGACAAACAATCACAACTGACTGTACAATCAACAATCACCAACTATCAATTCCAACACAACAATGATCAATCAACTACAACCAACCATCAACACAGACGCTAAACCAACTATACAACAACATTAGACACTCTAGACAATCAACAGTACTGAGTAGGTAAACCTACCTTTAACAAACCACAGCGATTCCACGTCCGATCACAAGATAACAATCAACCATCAAAACCACCTATAACAACCACTAAAGATGTCAATGGGGGAGGGGTGGGTGCGGAGGAGGGGTAACCCGCACCTGCATCGGCGAACTATAATGCGTACCCAAACCCGCCCCGTGACTCGCAGTGGGTTAAACTTTTCAAACCCGTCCCCGCCACGCGGGGAACCGTCGACCCGCTAAATTACCTATCTCCTCACAAAACAGTTTTTAAAAATATAAATCTTGAAGGTAAAGCATACTAGTCTCGTACTCTCATACGTCTTATACAATTAAGTTTTCGCAAAATGGTATAAAATTAATTAAATAGTACACAAGTTTTTCAAACCACGAAATAGTTTGAGGATTAGCGTCTTTTTTTTTTTAGGGTTTAGGTTGTTGGTTATTTGGGTGGGTAAGAACTCTGAAGTAGATGGAATTTGTCTAGGTTTATGAAAAAAATGGTGTAAGCTTTTTATCTAAGTTATAAATTTTATTTTTATATAATACAAATTTGTCTAGGTTTATGAGTAAGTTGGGCATAAGCGGAGCGGGGACATGCGAGGTAGGGTGGGCGAGGCGGTGTGGGGCGGGGTTGGTGTGGGGCGGGTCTTACGTGATACCCACACCCGCCCCACGATCCGCGACGAATGACACTTTTAAACCCATCCCCGCCCCACGACCCATCAAATCATTACCCGCACCCGCCCCAAGTGGGGCGGGTGTGGTGCGAGACCCGCCAAAACCCGCCCCACTGACATCCCTTACAACCACCATAACCTTCTATTACTGGCGTGGAATTATAAAACTCATCGTTAAAAGCTACCAACCAAAACAATATTTATAACTTCACAAACTACTCTTAGTAAAGAGGTAAGTAAAGGTCGGATCCCAAGGGATAGGTATTGATATAGGATTTTAAATTGTAAGTAGTGTATGTCTTAGGGTGTTATAAATTATGGGTTGAGATGAGATGTAATCTAAACTAATCAACAAGATGAAGGAAAACAAAGTAAGCAAATAAAGGGATTTGTAAACATTTGATTAAAAGCGCTAGGGTGTCATGGGTTCATAGGGGATTCATGGAAATAGATTATACAAACATGTTCTCAAATAGATGCAAGCACTTATTGTTGTGATGGGATCGAGTTAGTGTATATCTTACGATCCCTAGGAAGATTTAGGTCCCGGAGCCAAGTCGTCTTGACTGTACAACACCTACAAGTCGACTTAGTCTCCTCCTATTCAACTCTATGCATTGTCTAATAAGGCTTGAGTTGGTTTATGTCTTACAATCCTCATTGAAAAGATAAGAGATGGGTAAAAAAATGCAAGGATTCATAGGCTCGCATTTCATCAAACATAACATGTGCATAGGTTGAAATCACAACAAGCATGCAATTTAATTATTAAAACATATTAGATTAACCATAGATCAATCCCCATGTTTGTTTCCCTTAATTCCCCATTAACCCTAGCTAAAGGACTAGTCACTCATGATCAAGTTTAGCATGCTAATAAGGTTATCAATCATACTAACAAAGCAAAACATGATGAATAAATGATGTGATTAACAATAATTAAACAAGGGTAAAAGAGATTATACCTATTTGAGATGATCCCAATAATAAAGCAAAGAATAATAGAAGTACTCGATGATTGATGGAAGGTTGTGAATCCTCTAATAAACCTAAATAATCTTCTAAATACCCAAATAAAACTAAGAACAATTGAGAGATTAAGGAAAGATTAATATGTGATTTATATTGAGAAGTGTATTACAACTAAATTAAGATTAAATTAAGAGAGGATTATGATGATATTAAGAGTTGATTCTAATCTAGGTAGTACAATGGGGTATTTAAACTAAAATTAAGTACAAGGATTAGGGTTACTAAGGGCTTAAATGACTATTAAGACCCTAGGAAAAACATAACAATCTTGCTAATCCCGAGGGATATGCGTGGATCGTTCTTGCAACTCCCACCAGGATCCGCTCGTCCTCACCTGATGCACGGCTGGTCCTGTAAGAAGATCCGCTCAGATCGCCTAGGAGACGCTTGGATCCTTGCTCTGGGACGCTCGTCCTGAGCTCAAGCCGCTCGAATTGTGGCACAGGGTTCTTCTCTTGTTTGGCGCCTTAACAATCCGCAGGGATCGTGTTGGGGATGCAAGGATATTTTCATCATTGCCCATTTCACTTTATTTATTTTCTTAGGCCTCTAGTGTCGGTCTCCTCTTTGATGCTTGGTCATTAGATGCGATCCTCTTTGATGCTTAGGCTTCATTTCGCTCCATAAATGCAAGGTTAGTGATCCTCTCCTACCAAAGACACAAAACCTCAAAGAATATGCAAAATGGGAAACTAAAGATAAGAAATGACCCTAATATATGCTAGAAAGCATGGGACAAGGTTAATTCGGGGACTAAATGTGCTCAAATATGAGTCACATCAAACATCCCCAAACCGAACCTTTGCTCGTCCCGAGTAAAGAGGTGACTAAAACTATGACCTTTATTTATACTAGCCTACTAATATAGCCGATATGAGATAATTAGCGGGTCTCACTCCGCCCCTTCAACTCACAACAAGACATCCATGAGGTAGGGTGCCTTCTTGCAAGGCAAGGTGGGGCTTGCCAAAATGGCGATACATCCGATCATTAAGCACATAAAAGAAGGTAATGGATGCATCTACAAAAGAATAGCTACTTTCCTCATCTAAGTGGCGGAAATTATCTAAGGGGGAAGTAATCAAAGGGTACACAATCCATTATAGATATGGTTTCTTCAAATTGCTAAGCCTAGGAGGATACCAACAAATCACCTCCAAGTTGTGTCAAGCTAGGGTACCTTTGTCCTCAATTGCTAAATGCTTTTATCAAGAGTAGACTCCCTATGATGTTAGAAACACTGTAGAATTGCGGAATTCCCCTTCTTGCCTAGACAAGAAGAAGGGTCGTCCCCTCTGCACCATGCACAGAAGCGGGATCAATATAAAAAGGGATCAATAGATTTTGAGTTTCATAGTGGGAGTTTGCTTTTGATGTTGTTATCCCCCCCCCCCCCCCAACTTCTTGTGGCATTTGACATTTTTGAGAACAATTTTCTTTGCCATTTCTTTGATGTTTGGCATTTTGAAACTTGGCAAATTTTTTTGCAATTTTTGAACATTTTCAAAGTCACCCCAATTTGTAACGAGGGTGCTTTTATTTGAAGCATAGGAGTTCTTATTTTTGTACTCCTCTTTTCTTTGATGTAAATTTGTGCAAACTTATTTTTTTTTCATTTTGGTACTTGAACTCAAATTGAGATTTTTGTGCCCATTTCCTTTTTGTTGAAAAAAATGTTGATAGAAGTGGAAGTTGGTTGCATGGTTTCAAGGGTCACCTTGGAATAAACGGTAGCCAAGGAGTCATTACATCACAAGGTACTCTTGACTAGGCCTTAGTCCATGGTCAAACGATACTAGCATAACACATCCTAGGGTGTTTTAGAGGTATTCTAATGAGTAAAGTTTTAAGAAGAAAAAGTATCTATAAAGGCCTTATATACACTTGTCAAGTTTCCCAAATAGATGTTTTCACAAATTTTTTTTCTAAAATACAACTACATGCCATGATGCAACTAACATATATTACAACCTAATGCAAATGCTTCTATCAACTAGTATGCCATATAAACTACATGCAACTCCTAAAATAACATTGGTTTGTACCACATCAACTAAAATAAGGCCACATAGTCATTAACATAGAGAGGAAAGAGGAGATTTCGAAAAATCATACCATGAGGTCTTCATATTCCTCTTGCCTCGGATGTGGCGTAGTCGATCCAATATGATAAGAGGACAAACAAACACAAGTATATACATAATATACAATTCTATACTACAAAGTAATGAACATGTTTTTGGTTTTTCAAATTTTCAATTTTTTATGGTTTTTGCTTTTATGAAATAAAAGAACATATTTTTGTGTTTTTCGAAAATTTTTAATTTTTATCATTTTGTGATTTTAAAATTGAAGTTAGAATTTTCCATCCCCACACTAGTATGGGCATTGTCCTCAATGACCAAAACGATAGGAAATTATGCAATGCAAGCTAAATGAAAATGCATGATTTCTACACTAATATGCAAACTATATGACATATATATAAATGATGCATTCTAATATATCATATATGATGCATGATTTTATTGGTTAGAGAGCTAATTTGGATTAACTCCCATTCCTTCTGTTTAAACTTCCCCAAACCAATCAAAACACTATTTTTAGTGTCAAAATAGGGAAGTTCATGTACAAGGCAAGGATGCAATGCATGAATCTAATTGTCATTTTGAATTTTCAAATGGGAAGAATAAATGAGACACCTCAATGGAACCGAGGTGGGAGTCCTTTAAGTGTTGCCAGGACTCAAAACTACCAAGAGTCAAGAGTGACTCAACAAATGATCAAGATTAAAATTTTAAAATAAAAGATAAAAGCAAAGCTAAAGGAGGTGTAGGAAACTCACAATGGAATAGTTTGAAGTCAAGTGATCAACCCCACATATGTGGTAACCTCCAAATAGCCTTGTCAACCCTCAATTGTCGCTCATTGCGACATCATCATCATCACTTTCATCATCAATTTCTTCTTCTTCATCTTCTTCATCTTCCACCTCCATTGACCCGAAGGATTCACCATTTCCATCATCATTATCAAAACTTGAACCTTGCTCTTCTTATTCTTCGCATGAATCACTACCTTCCCCATCTTCAAAAACAACAACCTAATTTCCATTAGCCACCCGAATATCCATTTTGGCATCTTGAGAAGCACTTGGGAAGAATACCTCCTTATCCGCCCAACTAGGCAAAGGACATGAAGGATCAAGAAGTCCTTGCCTAGTTAGATGTAGTAGGGATGGATATTGGGCACGGTAGGCATTTACCCGATCATCGTGAGATTCTTTATGCATTTGTTGCATTAATTGGGCCAAATAGTCGTTGCCTACCACGACATTAGAGCCACTCGGTTTCAATTCTTGGTAGGCAAAGGGATATGGTGGAGTCACAATGGTGGAGGAGGAGGGCTTTGCAATTGGTTCCCTATGTTGCTTAATTATCACTTCGGCTTCCTTGAAGAAGGGCAATAGGTAGTTTGGTCTACGGACAGAGATACGGCAAATCTTGCTAGGCAAGACAAATGACTTAGCTTCTGTGATGAGCCACTCATATTTGTTGTCAAGATTGTCGTTTGACCCAATGGAATTTGTTGATCATAGTTCTCATATCAAGGAGGTTGCTCCCTTTAACCGGTTTGTAGGTGTTATCTTTGTATAAATTCGGGTTAAAGTGCTTAGCTTGCCTCGTTACAAAGCAGCCGTTTACAATGAAGGCCACTCCATCTTTCCCATTATCAATCTCAAGCCACCGATCAAGCAATAGTTGAAGAATGTTGTACTCATTGGTGAACTTTTCATTGATATTCATGAAGGACTCAAGGTAGACAAAATCAAGTTCGGTGAAGTGGTTGGTGCCTTTTCTAGCAATTAAGGTATTGCCCACAAACTTGTGCCATACTCTTATGCCCGGATGGGGAACATATAAAGCATGGCACTCCCGGAAAGAATCAAATTTTCGACCGGTAATAGCTTTCCAAAGGGGTGCAGCATCATACTTCAAAGGCTTTTTCTCAAATTCATCATATCACAAAAGACGAAACACTTTACCAAAATCGGTCTTAGTCATGCTTCTACTCTTGTTCTCAAGACAGAATTTAACATAATTTCGAGTCTCTATCTTATGCACATTCAAGGAGCTTATGAACTCCATGGTCAATGAAGGGTAAGTCAATTTTTCCATTTCAAAGAGGGTTAACAACCTCATGGACTCGAAAAATGCTCTAGTTCGCTCAAGCATACCCAATTTTTTCAAAGTGTCTTGACAAATGTACTTGGTAGCCACAATAGTCTTTTTAGCAAGGGATAAAACTGCATTCCTATGAGCATTGGTTAAGAAAGTTACGTCCGGAAAATTTGGCAATTGTTCTATAACCAGAGTAAGTGTGGTAGCTTCCTCCATAGGATTGACGGTCACTTGAAGTTCCTCCCTTGGTTGGGTCACTACCAAAGCCTTAGATGCAAGAAGATATTGTTGTCTCTTTGATAAATTTCTCTTTTGGGTGCCTTGGTTCTGCCTTTGGTCCTTGCCATTGTATTCTCTTTCTCAAATCGGTATAACCAAACCAAGATTTTGCTTGAATGTTCCTTGCTTATTCAAACTTCAACCAATTCCTCAATCAATCCCAATTTTCTAATTTTTTGCCCAAACCTTAGAAAATTGATTCAATTTGTGAGGAATTTGATGTTTAGATTGTCTTTTGTTGATAAAGCAGTGATTTAATCTTATTTTGAGCAAGATGGATGGTGGTGAATTTTGTTGAGAAATTGGTGTTTTTGAATGATGGGATTGAGGGTTTAAGTGGGAGAAAAGGTGTGTGTTTGTGTTTTTGAAAGATAGAAATGAATTGGGAAGGAAGGGGTTATCCCATGTTTTGCTTAAGTAACAGGTTGGGACGCTCGGATTGTACACGTATGCGCGGATCTTCTTACAGGCATCCTGAGTTAACAAACTAGTGCCAGGACGCGCGAATTCTTCATACCTCGAGCGGATTTCTGAGGGGACGCTCGGATCCTTCCTGGGATATGCAAATTTCCTTACAGCGAAATTTCATAAACTTGAAGCATCTCAGGATGCGCGGATTCACAACAGCTCGAGCCTCCTAAAGTTGGGGTCGAGCAGATTGAAGCTGGCTTGCACAGATTTCCTTACAGGATGTTTTCTTCAGTTTAAAATATCCCAACTCCCACGTCCTAAGGTCAGGACACGCGGATCATGATTGGGGGCGCTCGGATCCTCTTCAGCTCCAACGAGCTCAGGTCCGCTCGTGGGGATTCCTTTTCCCGTGTTATTCTTTCTTCTTTTCCTTTATTAAATGTTGTGGGTGCACTACAAATGCTTGGTGAGCCTAGGCATTTACCATCCCCACACTTAGTCAAACACTACATATAAAAACACGTTAAAATACCTCCCTCACTTGCTCTAATGTGAAAAATCTTGATCAAAGCACAAAAATGCAAATCCAAAAAAGACAAAGATGCAATAAAGGAAATGAAATGCTAGTTAATGGGGTTAGAATATTTATAAATGGTGGTTTAGGGAGGACTCCACCAAACTCTAATTCTTGGATGAGATGTCAAGGGGGCAAAGCCAAGGTGTTGTTGATATTACTCAACACCTTGTAGAAGTAGTCGAAGGCTTGCTCATTTTCATGATAGAGGTCTTGGGTAGACCTTTGCACATTGTTCTCTTTATTGTTGTATTCCAAGTCAAAGTGATGACAAGGATCGCCAAAGCCTTGGTCCAAGGTCATAGCATTTCCAATATAAGGATTGATAATCCTTCAAATTCATCGTCCCATAGACCGCAAATTTCACTAGTTTGTTCCCCAATGATGTCATGAGTTGACAAGAGAAACTCTCCTTTCTTGTTATCTTGGCCAATGAGGCCTTCTTCATTACTTGTCATGATGGGTGAGTTATTCAAGCTCTCATTGTTATTGAAAATTCCTTCCTCTCCGAATAGATCTACTTGAAGGTCATCCACATTCTCCTTCCATATGGGTGATGTTTATTTACCCATGGATTAATCTTTGCATAAAGATTCTAACTTCTTTCTATCACTTTCTCGGCTATAGTGATCGATCATGAAGCATGGCTCATGTAGTCGGGGAGCTCTCATTGTTTTGTCAAGATTGAAAGTAATTGTCTCATCCCCTACTTCAAGTGTGAGCTCTCCATGTTTCACATCGATTACTGCTCCGACGGTATGCAAGAAAGGTCTTCCTAATATTATAGGAATGTTGGAATCCTCCTCCATGTCTACCATGACAAAGTCTACCGGGATGAAGAATTTGCCAATTCTCATAGGCATATCCTCCCATACCCCTAAAGGTATCTTTGTTAATTGATCCGCCATTTGAAGAGTGATGTTGGTGCATTTGAGCTCTCCCATTCCTAGCCTCTTACATACCGAGTATGGCATGACACTTACACTTGCTCTAAGGTACATAATGCTTTGTTGATTGTAGTGTCGTCAATGGTACATGGAATAGAAAACTTCTCAGATCTTTGAGCTTTGGAGGGGAACTCCCTTGAATAATAGCACTACTCACTTTGGTAAAGGCAATAGTCTCCAACTTTTGGATGGATTTCTTCTTGGTAAGAATATCTTTCATGTACTTTTCATAAGCCGGAACATGAATAATCAATTCCGTGAATGGGATTGAGACTTCTAAGTTCTTCACAATTTCCATGAACTTTCCAAGTTTCTCATCAAACTTAGGCTTAGCTTGGCGACTTGGGAATGGAAGTCTAATCACAATAGGCTCTTTTTCCTTAGCCTTCTCTTCATTATTATTCTTTGAAATTTCATTGGTGGTAGGAACTACCTCCTTAGAGTTCTCGACAACTTCTCATTCGAGGTGGAGTATATGTTTGATGGGGGTTTTGGCCATTTTGGCTCTTGTATGAAAGATTTTGATGAAATTTGGTATTCTCATTATTGTAGTTGGAATAGGGGTACCACCCTTGTATGCTTGGAAAGCATTAAACTGTTCATTTGTTCCCCTACATTCATTTTGGTCATATCCCAAAGTTCCCAAACTTTCACATACTCCACTTAGGATTGAGGATGATGCCACCATAGCATTAACATGTTGTTTGGGTGATTTGGAAGCTTCATCAAGCTTAGCCATGGCCTTCTCAAACTTCAAATTGATGGTGTCGATATGAGCACTTAGTTGAGCACCCAATTAAGTGATGGAATCTACCTCATGCTTTCCTCCTCTTATGGCCTTTTTAGGCCAACTATATTGGGAATTATGAACCGCCATTTCTTCAATTTTGGCCCATATTTGATTGTCATCAACTTCGGTAAACATCAAATTGGATCCCATATTAAGAACATTGCGTGAGTTTTCATATAGGCCATTCCAAAATTGTTGCACAAGGAACCACTCACTAAGTCCATGGTGGTGGACAAGAACGACAAGTGTCCTTAAATCTCTCCCATGCTTCATATAATTATTCCTCATCCCTTTGCTTGAACCCGGTGATTTGGGCTCTCAATATATTAGTCTTCTCCAGAGGATAGAATTTCTTATAGAAGGCAATTGCTAACTTCTTCCATGAATCAATACCAAGGGTAGCCTTGTCTTGGCTCTTCAACCATGCTTTGCGGTACCGATCGAAGAAAAAGGAAACAATACCCATCAGATTTGGTCTTGAGTAACTCGGGTTTGAGAAATTGAATCACAATAGTCGCAAAAAGTCTCCATATGTGAATGAGGGTCTTCACTAGGCATCCCTCCAAATTTACTTCCCTCAACTAATTGTATGAATGCCGATTTGGCAATGAAATTATCAGTTAAATGTGGTGGTGTAGGTGTACCGTTTTGTAAGTTCTCCTCGGTTGGTACAGAATGTGAAGAAAATTTAAGCATTGTAGGTTGATTTTGTTGTGGGTTTTGAATTGGTTTATCCTCTCATTCTCTTGCAAAAGGGTTGTGAAAGTCAATGTTATTTGGTGGAATGTCCACAATCTCTCCAATACCTACAACTCTTGAAGTACCTCTAGCAACTCTTCTATTGGTTGTTAAGGTCCTTTCAATCTCGAAATCAATACGTAATAAATTACCTTCTGATCTCCTAGTCATGAAAAATATCAAACAACTAGAAAATAATTAGAACAACCTTGAGGAGGTTGACTTCCCCAAGGTGAAGAAAAACACAGCTAAGAACAATTAACGAAAATCAAATCAATTGAACACCGTCCCCGGCAACGACGCCATTTTTGGTGTGGAATTATAAAACTCGTCGTCAAAAGCTACCAACCAAAACAATATTTATAACTTCACAAACTACTCTTAGAAAAGAGGTAAGTAAAGGTCGGATCCCAAGGGACGGGTATTGATGTAGGATTTCAATTGTAAGTAGTGTATGTCTTAGGGTGTCCCAAATTATGTAATCTAAACTAATCAACAAGATGAATGAAAACAAAGTAAGTAAATAAAGGGGTTTGTAAACAACTGATTAAAAGCACTAGGGTGTCATGTGTTCATAGGGGATTCATGGAAATAGATTATACAAACATGTTCTCAAATAGATGCAAGCACTTATTGTTGTGATGGGATCGAGTTAGTGTATATCTTACAATCCCTAGGAAGATTTAGGTCCCGGAGCCGAGTCGTCTAGATTGTACAACACCTACAAGTCGACTTAGTCTTCTACTATTCAACTCTATGCATGGTCTAATGAGGCTCTAGTTGGTTTATGTCTTACAAGCCTCATTGAAAAGATAAGAGATGGGTAAAAAATGCTAGGATTCATAGGCTCGCATTTCATCAAACATAACATGTGCATAGGTTGAAATCACAACATGCATACAATTTAATTGTGAAAACATATTAGATTGAGCATAGATCAATCCACATGTTTGTTTCCCCAGAATCCCCATTAACCCTAGCTAAAGGACTTCCTATTCATGATCAAGTTTAGCATGCTAATAAGGTTGTCAATCATACTAACAAAGCAAAACATGATGAATAAATGATGTGATTAATAATAATTAAACAAGGGTAAAAGAGATTATACCTATTTGAGATGATCCCAATAATAAAGCAAAGAATAATAGAAGTACTTGATGATTGATGGAAGGTTGTCAATCCTCTAATAAACATAAATAATTTTCTAATTACCCAAATAAAACTAAGAACAATTGAAAGATTAAGGAAAGATTAAGATGTGATTAATATTGAGAAGTGTATTACAACTACATTAAGACTAAATTAAGAGAGGATTAAGATGATATTAAGAGTTGATTCTAATCTAGGTAGTACAATGGGGTATTTAAACTAAAATTAAGTACAAGGATTAGGGTTACTAAGGGCTTAAATGACTATTAAGACCCTAGGAAAAACATAACAATCTTGCTAATCCCAAGAGACATGCGCGGATCGTTCTTGCAACTCCCACCAGGATCAGCTCGTGCTCACCTGATGCACGGCTGGTCCTGTAAGATGATCCGCTCGGATCATCTAGGAGACGCTTGGATCCTTGCTCTGGGACGCTCGTCCAGAGCTCAGGCCGCTCGGATCGTGGCAATGGGTTCTTCTCTTGTTTGGCTCCTTAACAATCCGCGGGGATCGTGTTGGGGATGTAAGGGTCTTTTTATCATTGCCCATTTCACTTTATTTATTTACTTAGGCCTCTAGTGTCGGTCTCCTCTTCGATGCTTGGTAATTAGATGCGATCCATTTAGCTTCATTTCGCTCCATAAATGCAAGGTTAGCAATCCTCTCCTACCAAGGACACAAAACCTCAAAAAATATGCAAAATGGGAAACTAAAGATAAGTAACGACCCAAATATATGCTAGAAAGCATGGGAACGAGGTTGATTCGGGGACTAAATATGCTCAAATATAAGTCAAATCAATTACTACTACCATAATCATAACTGAAATCAAGGGAGACGATGATGATGATGACAACATACCTATACAAAGTAATTCGGCGTCAAGACCACTACCCGACTCAAGCATCCTATCCCTATGGTGTAAACACTCTCAAAGGCCTCAAGGAGATGAATTATAGTGAAGGAGAAGTGGAATAATGGCATTTAGGTTTTGGAAGAAAGGAGGTAATGATTTGGGTTTAACGATTATACGATTTATAATTCCCCGCTGAAATTCCGTTACTCGATCGAGTAACGCACTTACTCGATTGAGTGGCATCTACTCGATCGAGATCCCAAGCTACTCAATCGAGTAGTCTCCGCTAGATCGAGTAACACGCACTCCAAGGCTCACATCGTCACAAGTCATCACTCGTAAGGTTTTCGAAGGTCAAAGTAGATGTCTAACGTCAGTTAACGTCGGTCAACGGGTCCATAAAAGGATGAGTATTACACTCTTGATCGAGGCTAATTTCCTAAGAGATTGATTCTTGGGATATGGATTCCGAAAAACACTCCAACATCCCGGTCTTTACCGGTGCGAATTTTGGTTAGTGGAAGCTCAAAATGGAGCATTACATCAAAAGTATTGACTATCAATGTTGGAACATCATTCAAAATGGACCTCTATCTATTGTAGAAACAGGCATCTTGACAGGTTCTTCTAAGGTCAAGGCCGAAAAGGATTATGATGAAAAAGATTTTAAAATGGCCGAGAAAAACTTGAAAGCAATGTCGATTCTTCAAAGATGTGTGAATGAGGAAGAAGTGAGTCGGAGTTTCGGATGTCCTACGACTAAACTAGATTGGGACTCCCTTGTCCTTGTGTGGATAAGGGTCTCATGCCGGTCTATGGGCGTGAGCCACCTACCAGTCGGTAGTCACAGGCCACCTACACGTCAAGCCAATATGTGGACATGAAGCAGTCTTTTAAAAACGACGCTCTGTGGCGTAAATATGCTTTCGACCGGATCATTTTAGATCGGTTAGTTTCGTCTCGATAAAGGTCTCGAAACGTTACAGAGATGTTCGGAGTCGCCACCAAGCAATTATGGGATGCCTGGAAACCGTTCGAATCCACTTTATACCTAAGTCAGTCAAGGCAAAAAGCGGTGTTTGCCATAGGTACTAAAGATAAGGACTCGTCCCCCTTTAGCATCCTATCGTTAGAATGACTCTCGTACGCCCTGGATAAGGCCATCCACTATCTAAAGGTTCTGAGTAAGGGGTGAGGGTACGGATTAAGAAGCTCTTGAATCGAACACCCAATCCCACCCAGGTTTTGAAAGATGGAAATAGGCGGGCTCTTAGGGCGCGAGCCATGGGGCGAGCCAAGAGGTGCCTCCTGGTTGTTAAAAAGGTTGTTTAAAACCATATTTTTGTTTAAATGATTTGAATGTATGATTTGCATGACTCGGAATAATTACTATTATTTTAGTAATATTCGTTGTTAAATTTGCAAGTTTGAAAAGTATAGTTTACAAATAGAAGTGTAAAATGTTTGACATGAACTAATATGTTAAGTTCATTTCATTATAATGAGTCAAGTTTGTCATCGTAGTTGGATTAAACTGACATGGTATAAGGAACCAAGGATGATTATAAATTATGACTAATATGTTTGCAAGTGTAAATAAATGAGAAAAATGATAAATAAAAGAAAAGCGTGTTAAAATACCCATTAATTTGTAATTAACCGATAATATCACCGAGTCACGGATTAAACCGTCATGGTGTAAGGAACTAAGGGTGATTATGATTTATCGTTAAAATGTTTGTCATAAAAATGATTTGAAACATTTGAAATGGTAAAAAACGATTGCAAATAAGAAATGAAAGGGAGGAAAGACGAACTCAAACACGTTTGAGTCTAACCCGAGAAGCCACAAGAGGCACGAGTCTCTTTGCATAGCAAAGAGCTCTTGTCTCAGGCAAAAACTCGGTTTTGGCTCGTCTAACCTATATTTGAATCGTGTTATGCATCATTCATGCTTATAAACTCATAAAAATGGTAAACACATGAAATATATGGAATATTTACACCCTCAAACTTACGTGTTTTGATGTTTGCGAGGTAGACGACTTTAGAGACGGTTTTCTCGTATGCGACTACTAGCGATCAAAGAAGTTTAAAAGAGTGCCTTAAAAAAGGATTTTGTTTTGAAAATGTTTTGAAAATATGTTGTTGAAAGACATATTGATTAATGTTGAGTTGGTCGAATGGGTCGGTCGAATGCACGGCGACGGTACCAAACAAAATGTGTAAGGCTTGTGTTTTCGATCGGTAGGTCGAAAACACGAGTCGATGTTTTGACTTAGGAAGTCGAGTCTAGAAGTTTAAGGGAGATGTGAGGGGGAAGACGCTCGCATGAGTATTGTGGTGTGTGATGGTGGGTATTTATAGAGAAATGTGGGATGTTAGGTCGATTGAGTTTGCTTAGAGGCTAAGCAGGTAGCCCATTGAGGCGCGAGCATGCCTGCTATGCAATGGGGGTGCCCTGTCCTTTTCAATTTGGACGTGGCCTTTTGCCTATCCATTGTTTGGTTGGTTTGATTTGTGGTAATCAAATGAGATTTCGTGTAACAATATGGACATCTAATAAGATGATTTTGGGTGTTACTTGAGGTAGGTGTTCTGTGTGCTTGACTCGGGTTAGACCCGTGTGAGTCGGGATTTAAATTTGGAGTCGGTTTTTCGCCTGGTGTCAGTTTTGACTCTAATTAGTGTCATTTTAATGCAAATGGCAAGATAAAACCATTCATAGCATTATTTTTGACATTCCAGATTCGGGTTGACTCAGGTTAACTCGAGTTGCGGGTTTCTGAGTCGGTTTTGGGTCCAAAGACGATTTTAACTCTAAATATTGTTGTTTTAATGCAAAAGAAGTTAGAAAACCATTTTTGAAATCATTTTTCATATCCGACTAGTGCATTAAACCGTCTCATGTATAGCCAATCCACGCGCGCATATCAAAAACACGTTATAGTCCGATCATCATCGGGTGGTTTTTGGGAGGTGCAGATACTGGGTATCTACAGAGCCCCCACTTTGACTAAGGCTTGGACGGGACAAAAGTCAAAGTATAGCCTCCAGGTCAATCGAACATTATAACCTGAAGACCATTGCGACGTCGAGGCGACTCAAAAGAGTTTGAGCGAAGGACCTGCCGTCGGGAAGGGCGACGTCGAGTTGACTCGGGGATTCATGTCAAGGACCTGCCGTCGGGAATATTTTATAGTCTGTCGACTCTAAGTGCAAGTCATTTAAAGTCCTTAGAATACGTATAAAGGCTCGCCAACCATAGAAAGGAGTCATACCTGAGGCATCTTTGGGATACGTCTTTGAATTATTTGCGCGCAAAGGATCGCTAGCTGTGTTGAAGGTGCGTTCTGAGGCTCGCCAGCCATAGGAAGGAGTCATACCTGAGGCATCTTCGGGATATATCCTTGAAACATTTGCGCGCGAAGGCTCGCCAGCCGTGTTGAAGGTACGTCTTGAGGCTCGCCAGCCATGTTGATGGTCGAATGATCGAATGTGGGAAATAGCCTGAAGCATCGGGCTTATTTCAAGACATTGTCCGGCAATGACTTCCAACCAGGTTGACGTTGATAAGTTCGGCTAGGGGGCAACAAACTGCAACTTGCTGGGGGTCATAAACGAACTCCATGGGGATGAATCATCCAAGCAAGGCTGTCTAGAAAACCATTTAGGGAGAGCGCTACATCAGGATCATGAACGATGTCGCGAGGATCTTTGAAAGACCTGTGTGACTTCCATTTAAAAATATGCACTCGCTGGGAGTTAAAAACTTCTCAGGAGTCACCGGGGATATGAGTTGCCGCTCGTTGAGAGGTAGTGTATGCCATGTAATCGAGCCCTTGGACTTGATGGGTCGGTGTTTGTTGGGAAGAACCCAGTACTCAATTGGTGTACGTTCTTCTTCTCAAGATTATCTGCATGGTTAGTAACCACACAAATCCGCAGTCGCATAGACAAACATGTAGGTACGAAAGCATATAAGCATGTAAGTACATAAGCATATGAGCAATTAGCATATAAGCAGCTAGTATATAATATCTTACGTGAGGGGAGATAAGGAGTTTTGAAAGTTGTGAAGTTTATTATTGAGTCTTGTTGCTTGTAGGTCCATGATTTGATATATTGGAGACACGTGACTGTTGCGACACTGACTCACACAGACGCATATTGACAGACTGACAAACTAACAGTCGTGAACGTGATACAAACTCGGTATCGACACGACACGGGAGTGACTCTGAAAGACTTTGCACATGTAAGTGCAACTCCTAGCCAGAAAAGGGTGACAACACATATCAAATCCCTGAGGTAGAAGGTCCGCTTTGCTAGGGAACATGAATTGATTATCTTCTCCAGACATCTTTGCCTCCGTTTGCTCGTTTGAGATCCTTCCCTGAAGCGTGATGATTCGGAGAGAAGGACCGAGACTTTGTCATCGTCCAAACCGAGCACTAGGCTAAAGGTGTTTTATTTTGGACTGTAGTTGAGACTCAAGAGATTTTTGAGGATAAAGGATTGGTGTCGTCTCGAAAGAAAAGCTCCCAGACTGAGAAGATAGGTATTTGACAAAAGGAGGAATAGGCGATGTCTTAAGGAAGAAGCCCCGAGTAAAGAGGTATAAGATTAATTTTTGTAGCTGGGTGGGCTGCTTTTGAGGATTGATGCTGTTGGTTGAGATTTAAAGGGTTATGCGGTTGTGTCCTTGTTGGGGGACTGCCTACGTATTTGCGTGTTTGCGAAATAAAACCAGATCGTAGTTCTGAGCTGGTTTTTGAGGATTGAAAATCGAAAATGTTGTAAAAGTGGTGTACGGTTGTGTCCTTATAATTGGACTACCTACGTATTCGCGTGTTTGCGATATCAAACCAGATCGTAGTTATGCGCGTGTGTCAATGGATTGCAAATTGAAGGTGTGAAAATTGAATGTGTGAAAATTGAATTTGTGTGGGGATGTGGTTGTGTCCTAGTAATAGAACTGACTACGTATTCGCGTGTATGCGAAATAGAACCAGATCGTAGTTCTTCTGTGTTTTGATATATGATTTTGAGGTGTACGGTTGCGTCCTTGGAAGGACTGCCTACATATTCACGTGGTGTGAAATCAAACCAGATCGTAGTTCTGAGTGTGTGCCTAAGCGAGCTATTTTGACCTTAAAGTTTGAGGGTCACGACGGTAAATTCCATTTGGTGACTCGAAAAATTGATTTGAGAGAATCCCTTCTTGATCATGAATCGAAGAGGTGTAATTTGTGAAAATGTTCCTTATCATGTGAGCACACTAAAAAGTGGACCCTAAGGGTAGACTAGGTATGTCCCGTTATTGGTAGCAAAGCATTCGAGGACTCCATATCTGGGTCAGGGTGAAAATGGCTTCGACATTATGGAATATAGAGCTTGGTAATGGTAGGTTTGTTTGACAAATAAAAATCTGGAGTCTAGGGTCACGACGGTAAATTCCGTTTGGTGACTTGAAGATTGATTGGAGAGAAATCCCTCTTGATCATGAATCGAAGAGGCGTAGTTTGTGAAAATGTTTCTTGTTACGTGAGCACACTAAAAAGTGGACTCTAAGAATGAAATGTGCAAGTCCCGTTCCGGGGAGCAATGTTTTTTGAAGAATCCGTATCTGGGCCAGGGTGAAAATGGCTTCGACATTATGGAATGTGGAGCCTGGTAGTAATAGGTTTGTTTGACAGATAAAAATCTGGAGTTTGTATTTTGTGGTGTTTAGGCCGATGGGTTAAGGCTTGTGATGTGGTGCGGAATGGGGTCTCAGGCTTGATGTGGCATGAGCACGAAATGGTGGTAAACAAATGTGGGATCAGAATTCCATGTCTGGACCTTAAAGGTTAAGGTGTGATATTACGAGCTTGAGGGAATCCTCAGAAGCCTAGATAGGTCTCCATGTAGCAGTCTCTAGAAGGACTTAGGGGTGAAGCGATGTTTGGTGATGATCTTAAGGGGAATCCCTAAGATCCTAGATAGGTCTCCCTGTAATAGTCTCCAGAAGGACTTTGGGGGGAAGCAAAGTTGGCTGTGTTGTAGTTGTCCAGTCTTGAGCTCTTATTTTAGCTCTTTGACATCGGGTTTTGGTGTTTTTCTGTTTTGGTGTTTTGGGCTTATTGATCTTAGATTTGGTGTGTTCGACTCAATGGTCATGGGCTTTGGACTTATTAGTCCTGAAGTTGATGTTTTGGACTTATTGGTCCGGGATTTTGTATGTTGGACTCATTGGACCTGGGTTTTGTGTTTGAAAAGTGACGATTTGTAATTCCGTCGTTTGAGTCTATGTGAAGATAACGAATTTTATTGACGGTTTTTAATTCCGTCGCTATTTCATTTTCTTGAAAAATGACGGTTTTTAGTTCCGTCGTTTGAAATTGTGGGAAAATAACGAATTTTGAATTCTATTATATCATTTTCTTGAAAAATGACGGTTTTTAATTCCGTCATTTGATATTGTAGGAAGATAACGAATTTGAATTTCGCAATTTCGTTTTTTGTTCGAAGAGGACGGTTTTTAATTTCGTCGTTTTGGAAGTGTGAGAAAATAACAAATTTTGAATTCCGTTATTTCATTTTTGTTTGAAAAAGGACGGTTTTTAATTCCGTCGTTTGGAATTGTGAGAAAATAACAAATTTTGAATTCCGTTATTTCATTTTCTTGAAAAGTGACGGTTTTAAATTCCGTCATTTGAGATTTGTGAAAATAGCGAATTCGAATTTCACTATTTTGTTTTTTGATTTTAAAATGACGGTTTTTATTTCCGTCGTTTGAAATTTGTGGAAATAGCGAATTTGAATTTCACCATTTTGTTTTTTTATTTGAAAATGACAGCTTTTATTTCCCTCGTTTGAAATTTGTGAAAATAGCGAATTTGAATTTCACTATTTTGTTTTTTGTTTGAAAATGACGGTTTTTATTTCCTTCGTTTGAAATTTGTGAAAATAGCGAATTTGAATTTCACTATTTTGTTTTTTGATTTGAAAATGACGGTCTTTATTTCTGTCGTTTTAAATTTGTGAAAATAACGAATTTGAATTTCACTATTTTGTTTTTTGATTTGAAAATGACGGTTTTTATTTCCGTCGTTCGAAATTTGTGAAAATAGTGAATTTGAATTTCACTATTTTGTTTTTGTTTTGATTTAGCCTTGGCTTTCGCTTTGGCTTTGGTTTTCGCCTTTGTTTTGGCTTGGATCAATTGGTTCTTTGCCGTCCTTCGTTCGAGGAAGGTAAAGGTGCAGACGGGGATGTACCCGTTGGTGAGAGGTTGATACTTGGTGATGGGATGTTTTTGTGGGGAATGGGCTTGCCTTCCGTCATTGATCATGAACAAGGAAACGTTCTGGTTTGTTATCTGGGTTCGTCGTAGAATCCCTTTGATAAGAGCTCGTTCTAGATTGGGTGCTAATGAAAGGTTTCCATTGCGAGACATGGAATAGGTAAAGACAATAGACACGGAGTTTTGAGTCCTTTGGTTGCTCGGAGCGGAACGTCACTCGAGTGTACTCACGTTGAATTGGAACGTTGTTTGTCTTAAATCAATTCTCAAATCAATTCTCGTTGTCAACGGGAAATGGTAAAGGGGAGAATATATGATAGTTGGAAATTGTGCTTTTATTTAGATAAATAAGATGCAAGCACAGACTCGATGAATATGTGTGACTCACGAGAAAAGCCCCCAGTTTGTAACTTAGGAATAAAAGGACAGACACTAGGATAGATATGAGAAAGCGTAAGACTCGGACTCGGACTCGGACTCGAACTCAATCGTAGATACGGACTCCTAATCATCACTTTCCTCCTCAAAGGTCTCCTTCGCAGCATCCAGCTGCTTGAATGTCTGGTCTTGAGCATTGACCCACTTGAGCATTTCACTCTCGTTGTTTGGGATGATATGAGGACAATAGTCCATGAGGCTTTCATCTCCTTGCAAAAAGAGATGTTCATTAGGGTTGTCTTCATCACTTAGTGGTTGGCATAGGGATGAAGCTATCAGATGATGGTTGTCGATCATATCTTGAATAGCATGTTTAAATTTGAAGCATGTTTTAGTGTCATGACCTTTTCCTTGATGATATTGGCAATAGGCATTGCCGTCCCAGAAATGGGTTTTCCTGCATTCAAGCGGGTCCGGAGTGGGCCCGATTGGTTGTAGCTTCCCTTCAGTCATGAGCTTTTGAAGAGCTGCGGCATAAGTTATGTCGAGGTTAGTGAATGTCCTTTGAGAACGTTCAACCTTGTTGTTTGATTTGAGACATCTAGGTGGATTGCCTTGACTGAGAAGTGCAATTATGATTTTGCCAGCTTCAATCATATCTTGAATGGCATGCTTGAGTTTGAAGAAGGCTTCGGTGTCATGGACCTTGCCTTGATGATATTGGCAATAGGCATTACCATCCCAGAATCGGGTTCTTTTGTGTTCAAGTTTGTCCGGAGTCGGACCAATGGGTTGAAGCATTCCTTCTGAAGCAAGTATCCCAAGAGCAGTGCCATATGCTATTCCCAGATCTGTGAAAACCCTTTGATGTTTTCCCATGGTTACAACATTGGTTATTTTTGGGATGTTTTTGTGAGTTTTGTTTTTGTTTTTGTCAATCCTGGGCGGAAACAGGTTTTGGTCGTTGTTAATGGAAAGTTTTTGGGATGTTGCTTTATATTTTGAAGCGGATTTTGGTCAGGCAATTTGATGTTCTTTGTTGGTGGGTTTATAGCTGTGCGAACCATTAGATGACTCCTCATTTTTAACAGCTGTCAGTTCGTGAATCAAGAGTTGGTCTTCTCCTTGATGATCAGGTTCATTTTTTGTATTACCCAACCATTTCTCCAAATTAGCTACTCGAGTGTTCAAGTCATCGATAGCAACTTGCAGCTTTGAGAATATGTTTTTGATAAAGATGGAGAGCATCATTATAGCTCTTTGTATGCCATCTTCGTCAATCGCACGAATTTTCTCATCGTGATGAGAGATGAGATGAGAGCAGTCTAGGGAAGATTCCCGACTGTGTCCAATAGGGTTTTCTGGAGGGTTGTTTTTGTTGTTTGATGAGGGAGGTAATGGTAACTCGCCCTTTTCGATCATATCAAGGATGGTGCATTTTAGAGGGAGACACATCTCGGTGTCATGTCCGGGACCTTAGTGATATTGACAAAACAGTTTTCCATCCCATCTACGTCCTTGCTTGTTTGGTAGAGGGTATGGAGTTGGACCAATCGGTTTGAGCTTTCCTTTGGAGATTAGCCTTTCCAAGGCTGTGGCATAAGGCATACCCAAATCAGGGAAGTACCCATGAGGTCGTCTAGTTTTGGTTGGTTGAGCACCTAAGGAGTTGGCGTCAGTGGTTTTGGTAGCTTTCCAACTAAGGTTGGTTTTGTCGTTGGCAAGCAGTCGGCTTTCAAGGAGCTTAACCCTTTGCTCAATATCAGAAGAGGGAAAATTCCCGGATATCATTTTGTCCTCAACATGGGAGAGACGAGTGCTTAAGTTTTCCATGGTAGCTAGGAGTGGAAGAACCGCGTTGTTGATTTCAGTAGAAATCATGGCGGATGCAGATTGATCGGCTTCTTGAGTTTCTGGTTGGCGATCGATGGCACCCAAGGGATTGCTATTTGACATAACGATAGGCATTATAACTTGTCTTGGCATGGAATTTCACAAACAAACGCAAGTACGACACATATGTATAAAAGGCAGTTATGTCGTGAAGACGCGACAGTGTGACTAGGTTATGAGTTCATTAAAGATCGTGAATGACCTCTTGTGTTTGAACTCTTGGTCCATGACTAAGAATTTAGATTCGAGTGTCGACATTGGCATAGTGATGCCTAGACAGACGACTTCTGACGGGATTTGGAGGTTTGTTGATGGCGTGACGTCGTTGGACAAGACATGTACAAAAACTTGACCTTTGACCCATAATGTAGGGAAATGACGGGTTTAATAACCGAGAGGTTTTGACTCTCCTAACGCCACTGAAGATGTCTCGACAATTAGGCGACACGACCTATACCAGAAGCTAGGTACTAACTTCGGCGGAAATTCGACGTTATCTAGACGACTTGACTTGAAATTGATCAGACTCTAATCGACTGGAGGCTGAATCAGAAAGGTGGACTGAAGTTTTCGAAAATAGATATTCTCAAAAAGATTCATTTGTCGTTTTATGGACGGCTTCCAAAGAGTAGGGATCTTTAGAAGGTCGGCTAGTTGAAAGGGTTGTCTTAGGTTTGTTTTCAAAAGACGGTTTAAGTTGAGATTGCAGCGGCTCTGAAAACAATGTGTTGTTTCCGAAGACGGTTTTAGAAATTCCGAATCACGGATTTGAAAATCGAGAATTGAAGAATTTGGAATCGTCATCACAATGGCCGTGAAAACGGTTAAATTCGTTTTCAAAGAATTTGAAAATGGGTTGAAAATTTGAAAACCATTAAATTTGCTTTCAAACGATTTGAAATTGAGGAATTTGAAAACGGTTAAATTTGTTTTCAAATATTTGATTTTGAATTGAAATTTGAAAACGGTTAAATTTGTTTTCAAACGATTTGAAGTTGAATTGAAATTTGAAAACGGTTAAATTTGTTTTCAAATGATTAAGTTTTGATTTGAAATCCGAAAAGGGTTAAATTTGTTTTCAAAGATTTGATTTTGAATTGAAATTTGAAAACGGTTAAGTTTTTTTCCAAATGATTTGAAATTTGATTTGGAATCTGAAAACGGTTAAATTGGTTTTCAAAGAATTTGAAATTGGGTTTTGATTAGAAATTTGGAAATAATTTAAATCGTTTTCAATGATTTGAAATTGGAAATTGTGAGGATTGAATTCGTCATCACGACGGGTTAGAAAACCATTTTAACCTTTGAAAGATGGTATTCAAATTGAAAATTGTGAGAATTGAAATCGTCATTACGACGGTTTAGAAAAGCCAAATTTGATTTCGAAAACGAATCTGGAATTTGGAAAGTTGCACGGGCTGAAATCGTCATTACGACGGCTTGAAAAAAAAACGTTTTTGCTTGAAAATTGATTTCGAATTTTGAAAATTCGAGGGTAGAATTCGTCATTACGATGGCGTAAAAGGGCGCTTGAGAATGCAATGGTCGGCGATCGATCGAGGTTTGAAATGACCATTATAACGATGTAAAAGGTTATTTTGAAATGGTTTATGAAAATTGAGGTTTGAGATCGTCATTACAACGGCATGAAAAGGTGTATTTGAAATGGTTTTAAAAAACCGGGTTTTGAAATGGCTGTTATAACGGCATAAAAAGGTGATCGAAATGGTTGTAAAAACCATGTTTGAAAATCGTCATTACGAAGGCGTAAAAAAGTATGCAACGGTCGGCAAAAGACCAAGGTTTGAAATGGTTGTGAAAAACCGGGTTTGAAAATCGTCATTACAAAGGCGTGAAAAGGTATGCAACGATCAGCGAAAGACCGAGGTTTGAAACGGTTGTGAAAAACCGGGTTTGGAAATCGTCATTACGACGGCCTAAAAAGGTGTGTTGAAATTGTTGTAGAAAAGTGGTTTTAAAATCGTCATTACGACGGCCTGAAAAGGCGTGCTTTTAAAATGGTTGTAGAAAACCGGGTTTGAAAATCGTCATTACGACGGCCTGAAAATGCGTACTTTTGAAATACAACGGTCGGCAAAAGACCGAGGTTTGAAACGGCCATTATAATGGTGCAAAAAGGGGGTTTTGAAAGTTTGAAATGACGCAGAAGGACTTATGATCACATAACACATAAGCACTCGCAGTTTCATTATATTATGCATAATGCTGACACGGGTTAGAATGGCTATTGGGGATTGCTCTAGACTTGTGGAGAGGGTGGTAATGAGAATTCGAGGTTGGGGAGCTAGAAAGCTCAATTATGCAGGTCGTCTTGTCCTTGTTCAGGCTGTCCTATCACAATTGTACAGTTTTTAGGCTCGAATTTTTCTCGTTCCAGTTACTGTGATGGATAGAATAGAGTTGATTTGTAGGAATTATTTGTGGAGTGGTTCTGAGGAGTTTCTGAAAACTGCACATGTTGCTTGGTCTAAGGTTTGTGCAGGGAAAAAATCTGGTGGGCTTGGTATTGTTAACTGTAAACTGTGGAATGTGGCTATGCTTGGCAAGTACGTATGGTGGCTTGCCTTAAAGGCAGATCACTTATGGATAAGGTGGGTGAATCACATGTATATCAAAGACCAACAGTGGCTGGATTATGTTCCAACAGTTAGCTCTAGCTGGACTTGGAGGAAGCTTTGTCAGGTCAAGGAGCAACTTAAACCTGCTTACTGTAATGGTCTCTGGGGGACTAATGCAGGGAGCTACACCATCTCTGAGGGTTACAGTTGGCTTCAAGGTGTTCAGGTCAAGGTCCCTTGGCATCCTATCGTTTGGAATTGTTTCAATATACCTAAGCATTCGTTTATAGGTTGGCTAGCTATCCAAGGAAGATTACTTACTAAGGATAGACTTGTACGCTTTGGAGTTATTCAGGATGCTACTTGTGATATGTGCATGAACCATGCTGAAGATCAGTCCCATTTGCTGTACCAATGCTGTTTCAGCAATCATTGCTGGACTATTCTTAAGGCCTGGTTGGATGTGGATTTACCTGGCAATGGGATTCTTGAGTGGTGTAGTTCATGGAGATGCAGATCTCTTATGAAAAAGAGGATTGTTTGTGCTGCGGTGTTGGCCTTGGTGTATCAGTTGTGGCGGGTTCGTAATGTTTGCAGGGTTGAATGTTACCTCCCGTCTCCTGCAAGTGTAGTTAAAACTGTGCAACAATTTGTTCAAAGTAGAGCTCAGCAATGGAAGTGGACCTCTAAGTACCAATGTATGAGTTGGACCCCTTGGATGTAATTTGTTCTCTCTATAGTAGTTCATAGTAGGGGTAATTTGGTTTGAGTATATTGGTGATTGTATGACATTATCTTAATTATTAATATAATTTTCACATTTCACAAAAAAAAAAAAATGCTGACACGGGTTTTGGCTTAATAAGAGTGGATTACACACCAAGCGATGAATCCCCGATTTTCGAGAGGGATACCAATCCAAACAAAATGTGTAAAGAGGGTGCCCTAGCCTCGTGCACGAAGGAAATGAAAGCTCTTTGACGAAACAGAAATGTGTAACGTCAACGGTATGCTTGACTCAATCGGGATTCGAAACGCGGAATGAGAAAACTCACGCCGACGAGACGAGCCAACTGGTCGAAAAGGGTTAGGTTGTGGGCCCGGACAAGGAACCCGACTTATGACCGTAATATAAATTAATGCAATTTAACCACGATCTCGTTCGAGTTTCACCTCTAAGGCTCACAAAGACACAAGCGTCCTAGTTTTCCCCAGCGGAGTCGCCAATCTGTGTACATAGGCCACATGCTGGTCTGTGGGGGTGAGCCACCTACCAGTCTGTAGTCACGGGCCACCTGCACGTCAAGCCAATCTGTGGACATGTAGTGGTCTTTTGAAAGCCACGGTCGGCGGCGTAAAAATGTTTTCGACCAGATCGTTTTAGATCGGTCGGTTTCGTCACGGTAAAGGTCTCGAAACGATGCAGAGATGTTCAGAGTCGCCACCAAGCAATTATAGGATGCCTGGAAACCGTTCGAATATACTTTATACCTAAGTCAATCAAGGTAACAAGCGGTGCTTGCCATAGGTACTAAAGATAAGGACTCGTCCCCCTTTAGCATCCTATCACCAGAATGACTCTCGTACGCACTGGATAAGGCCATCCACTATCCAAAGGTTCTGATTAAGGGGTGAGGGTACGTATTGGGACGCTCTTTAATCGAACACCCAATCCCACCCGCGTTAGCGGCCTCTAGTGATCGATCGTGGTTGTTTAAGTGCAAGAATTGATAAAATAGTTTAAATGCATGAATGCGCATGCAAAAGTTTTAACCTAACATGTGAGAATTTCCTAAGTCGGTTTGTTAATCCAAATATCAAGTAATTTATGTCGAGTTGGATTTAGATTGATTTGCATGTGAAAACGGAAATTAAACATCCATTTACCAAATTCGGGTTATGATGCTTAACACGATCCATTTATTTGAAAAAGGGTGTCAAATGACAAAGTGTAAAAACATAAACTTGTCAATCTGATCCATCATATACTCGGATTAACCGTAATCGGGATCGTCCTAGACAAGTGCTAAAATGAGGCAGAACAGTGCCAGGTAGCCCTATTAGGGCACGAGCCTATTGGCGAGGGAAGGGGCTCTACCCAGGTTTTAAAAGATGTAAATACGCAGGCTCTTGTGGCGCGAGCCATGGGGCGAGCCAAGAGGTGCCTCTTGGTTGTTAAAAAGGTTGTTTAAAATCATATTTGTGTTTAAATGATTTGCAAGTATGATTTGCGTGACTCGGAATAATTACTATTATTTTATTAATATTCGTTGTCGGATTTGCAAGTTTTAAAAGTATAGTTTACAAAGAGAAATGTAAAATGTTTGACATGAACTAATATGTTAAGTTCATTTCTTTATAATTAGTCTAGTTTTTCATCGTAGTCGGATTAAACCGACATGGTATAAGGAACCAAGGATGATTATAAATTATGACTAATATGTTTGCAAGTGCAAATAAATGAGAAAAATTATAAATAAAAGAAAAGCATGTTAAAATACCCGATAATTTGTAATTAACCGATAATATCACCGAGTCACGGATTAAACCGTCATGGTGTAAGGAACTAAGGGTGATTATGATTTATGGTTAAAAAGTTTGTCATAAAAATGATTTGAAACATTTGAAAGGGTAAAAACCGATTTCAAATAAGAAATGAATGGGAGGAATGACGAACTCAAACACGTTTGAGTCTAACCCGAGAAGCCACTAGAGGCGCGAGTCTCTTTGCATAGTCTCAGGCCAAAACTTGGTTTTGGCTCGTCTAACCTATATTTGAATCGTGTTATGCATCATTCATGCTTATAAACTCATAAAATGGGAAAGACATAAAATAAGTGGAATATTTACACCCTCAAACATACGTGTTTTGATGTTTTCGAGGTAGTTGACTTTAGAGACGGTTTTCTCGTATGCGATTACTAGCGATCAAAGAAGTTTAAAAGAGTGCCTTAAAAAAGGATTTTGTTTTGAAAATGTTTTGAAAAGATGTTGTTGAAAGACATTGATTAATGTTGTGTTGGTCGAATGGTTCGGTCAAATGCACGGCGACGGTACAAAACAAATTGTGTAAGGCTTGTGTTTTCGATCGTTAGGTCGAAAACACGTGTCGATTTTTTTACTTAGGAAGTCGAGTCTTGAAGTTTAAGGGAGATGTGAGGAGGCGGACGCTCACGTGAGTATTGTGGTGTGTGATGGTGGGTATTTATAGAGAAATGTGGGGTGGTAGGTCGGTTGAGTTTTCTTAGAGGCTAAGCAGGTAGGCCATTGAGGCGCGAGCATGCCTGCTATGCTATGGGGTGCCCTGTCCTTATCAATTTGGACGTGGCCATTCCCCTATCCATTGTTTGGTTGGTTTTATTTGTGTTAATCAAATGAGATATCGTGTAACAATATGGACATCTAATAAGATGATTTTGGGTGTTACTTGAGGTAGGTGTTTTGTGTGCTTGACTCGGGTTTGACTCCTGTGAGTCGGGATTTGAATTTGGATTCGGTTTTTGGCCCGGTTTCAGGCTTTACTCTAATTAGTGTCATTTTAATGAAAATGGCAAGATAAAACCATTCATTGTATTATTTTCGACATTCGAGATTCGGGTTGAATCATGTTGACTCGAGTTGTAAGTTTCTGAGTCGGTTTTGGGTCCGAAGAGGATTTTAACTCTAAATAGTGTTGTTTTAATGCAAAAGAAGTTAGAAAACAATTTTTGAAATCATTATTCATATCCGATTAGTGCATTAAACCGTCTCATGTATAGCCAATCCACGCACGCATAACAAAAACATGTTATAGTCTGATCATCATCGGCTGGTTTTTGGGAGGTGCAGATACTGGGTATCTACACCTTGCCCATGACAGGACGTCTCAACTTAAAAAACACCGTATTGACGTTCTCATGCAACAATATGAGATGTTTTGTATGTCAAAGGACGAGTCCAAAAAATAGTTATTCATCTCGTTTTTCGTGTATTATTAATGACCTAAAAAGTCTAGGAAGAGATTTCGAGTCTGAGGACATCATTCGAAAAATTCATCGCAGTCTTACCACTAAATGGCAACCTAAGGTAACCATGATAGAGGAGGCCAAGGATTTATCTACTGTATCTCTTCATGAACTAATGGGATCACTGATGGCTCACGAGTTTAATCTTGACAAGCATTCTAGTGAATCTTCAAATGAAAAGAGTCTTGCTCTAACATCCTCTTCAATTCATGATGAGGATGAAGAGGAAGATAAGTTCTCTATGTTCTCTAGAAACATAGTAAGAATGGTAAATGGCCAAGAATATAAAAACTTCAACAATAATTACATGAAAAAATGCTTTCCTAAGAAATGATCAACTACCACCATTGGATGCTTTAAATGTGGTGACAAAACCCATCAAATTAGATAATGTCCAAAATGGGATGAGATTAAGTCGAAGGATAAGCGAGATAATGCTAAAAAGGAATATAAGCATAAGGTCATGTCCGCCATTTGGGGAATGTCCAACTCTGAGGACGATGATCAAGTTGAGGAGGAGTTGGAGGCAAAAAAGTGTCTCACAAATCATGCAAAAAAACAAAACTTCCAAATCCTCAAAAATCGAAGATCTTAGGTGTCTAATGGCTCATCCTGACGATTTCGACTCCGACTCTGACGACGAGGTAAAGCTCTTAAAAGCCAAGGTTAGAACTTATTCCAAGGACAAGGTGTGTAAGCCTCTTGATAAATTATTTGATAAGTATCGATCTTAAGCTGAAAAATTAGATGTCATGCAAGAAGAGATTGAGGAAATTGCTTAAGAAAATATTCTCCATAAAAACGAGTTGAAAGCAACAGACTGTGTCACTGTTACCTCTGAAATGCATGATGAGATAAAAACAGTAACGAAATTGAACAAAGAATTGTCTAAAAAACTAGAGTGTCTTAATTCTCCAAATGATGTTTCTGACCTCGAAAATGTCAACACCACCTTGATTATGAAAATGTCCATAATGACCAAAGAACGTGATGAACTTCTAAAAGAACAATCTATTTTTAAAGGTGTGATTGATGACTTAGTTGATGCGGTAGAAGGTTATAAAGCAACAGTGTCTTAGACTGTTACCTCTGACACTAATAAGGAAACCTCAAATGAACTAGTCACTAATCTAACAACTGAAAATGAGTGTCTTAAAGTTAACATAGATGCCTACAAAAGGGAGATTAGAATGCTTCATGAAACGTTTGTTAAACTTCAAAATGAATCTCCCGAATGTAGTTCCTCTAGAGCCAAAATCATTCACCTAGATAGATGCATCTTGAGTCTAAAGCTAAATGTTCAACAAAAATATGAGACTTTCATAGAGCTAAATTCCGAATATGATATAATGAAAAAAGACCTCGAAAGTTCTAAAGAGAAGAACAAGTATCTTAAAATCGATGAACTAATCATGAAACTTGTTGAGGCTAAGACTGTATCGAAAAAATGGGAAGGAAGTCAATACGTTTTAAATTTCCTCACAAATCAGTCCTAGAGATGTGATAGATTTGCCAGTCTCAGTTTCAAATGGAACAGTCAGTCACACTGTTACATTCAGAAACCGAACTCTACCAAAACCGACTTTCGAAGGAGGAAATATGTAGGTCATCCCGAATACAACATTTTCAACTAATGTGGAAAAACTAATCACGTATTTAATGCTTGTAGAAAACGATTTAATGACAGTGACAAGAACATTAAAGTTCTGAAGCAAATGTGAATTCGTAAAGACTTACTAACACAAGTAAATCGTAAGAAGGGACCTAAGTTTATTTGGGTTCCTAAACTCAAAGTCTAATCTTGTGAAGGGCTTGGTGAGAGGCGGCCGCAATTGGTACTTGGATAGTGAATATTCTCGTCACATGACGGGAGATAGAAGCCAATTTCTCTCACTTGAAGCTTATGATGGTGGCACGGTAACGTTTGGTGACAACAAAAAAGGTGATGTAATAGGCATTGGAAAGGTTGATAAGTCATCGTTACTTTGTGTCGACAATGTGCGGCTTGTCAAAGGATTGAAACATAATCTCCCTAGCATTTCTGAATTGCGTGATCGTGGAAACATTGTTGAGTTTAGTGCTAATTTGTGTCGAATTATTGATGCTACAACCAAAGAGATAATTCTTGAAGAAAGACATGTCAAGGATGTGTATTTAACCGACTTAAATACTTTATCCGGCCATACCATATCTTGCATGAGTGTAATGAAAAATGATCCTTGGTTGTGGCATAAACGATTTGGACATGTTAGTGCTAAAACCCTTAACAAACTTAGGAGACTTGACTTAGTTGAAGGATTTCCTAACATGAAATTAGATTTTGATAAAATATGTGATGAATGAGCTAGATGCAAACATGTTAGAAGCTCCTTTAAATCCAAAAAAGTTGTTAGTACACTTCGCCCTCTAGAACTTTTGCATATAGACGTATGTGGACCTATGAGAACAAGTAGTAGAGGTGGTAGTCGTTATGTGTGTGTTATTGTTGATGACTATTCTATATTTGTATGGGCACTTTTCTTAAGGTCAAAAGATGAGGCACTTGATGAATTTCTAATTTGGTTAAAAAAGATTCAAAACAAACTTGATCTTAAACTTGTTTCTATAAGAACCGATCATTGAACCGAATTTGAAAACTCATCATTTGGTGCTTATTGTGACGATAATGAAATAGACCATAACTTTTCCCCTCCTAGAATCCCACAACAAAATGTAGTCATTGAACGCATGAATAGAACCCTTGAAAGTATGGCTAGAACCATGTTGCTAAGTAGTAAATTGCCTAGAAACTTTTGGGCCGAAGCGGTAAACACCACTTGCTACATTCATAATCGTGTCATGATAAGGAGCATAATCAATAAAACACCCTATGAAATTCTACAAGGAAGAAAGCCTAACATTTTATATTTTAGATGCTTTGGGAGCAAATGTTTTGTTCACAAAAATGGTAAAAATAACTTGGTTAAATTCGATCCACGTAGCGATGAAGGAGTTTTTGTTGGTTATTCCGAACATAGCAAGGCCTATAAAGTTTACAACAAAATAACTATGTTAATTGAAAAAAGTGTTCATGTCATTTTTGATGAATCAAGTCTTTTTGAACATGTACATGTTGATGAAGAAGATGACGAGTTCGAAATCGAGCTTGTAAGAAAAGATTTAATGTCGGAAGAGGTATAATCAAATGAAAATTCTGGAAAAGCAAAGCAGCAACAGTCTGTCCCACTGTTACCTTCTAATGAGGGCAACAGTTCGGGGAAACAAATGAATCAAGTGAAAATTCTGGAGAATCAGAACAGCAACGGTCTCCTCCACTGTTACCTTCTGACGAGGGCAACAGTTCGGGGGGAACAAATGAATCCATTAATTCAGCCTCCTCCTCTCAGACAGGAACAGCGCAAGACACTGTTGACCTCAACCTGTCTTCACCAAATCCAGAGGCTACAGTCACGGAGACTACTGCCATTGAGGGGGAAGAAATTCCCTTTGTTCCATGAAAGTGGAAGCCTCAAAGTTCTCATCCTCTTTCCAACTTTACAAGTGACTTAAATTCCGGAATAAGAACAAGGGCACCTTTACACAACTTTTGCGCTCATAATGCCTTCTTATCTCAAATCGAGCCTTCAAATGTGACCATCGCCTTAGTCGATGATGATTGGCGAGTTGCCATACAAGAGGAATTAAATCAATTCAAAAGGAACGAGGTATAGCACTTAATCCCTAGACCACCCAACCATACCGTCGTTGGTACTAGGTAGGTCTTTCGCAATAAGCTTCATGATTCCGGTTAAATTGTAAGGAATAAAGTTAGACTAGTGGTGCAAGGTTATAATCAACAAGAGGGAATCGATTATGATGAAACCTATGCACCGGTAGCTAGGCTTGAAGCCATACGATTAATGATAGCTTTTGGGGATCACAAAGGCATTAAGCTTTTCCAAATGGATGTCAAAACCGCGTTTTTAAATGGATATTTGGAGAAGGATCTCTTTCTGGAGCAATCTCCGAGTTTTTTAGACAATGATTTTCCTAAACATGTTTTCAAATTAGATAAAGCTCTATATGGTTTAAAATAAACACCTAGGTGTTGGTACGATAGGTTGTCTAAATTTCTCATTGGAAACGGTTTTAGAAGAGGTTCCATAGATAAGACATTGTTTTTAAAGACACAGTCTGCCGAACTGTTGGTTGTACAAGTGTATGTCGATGACATAATATTTGGTGCAACAAATGAATTTCTTTGTGTCAATTTTTCAAAACTAATGAAATCGGAATTTGAAATAAGCATGATGGGTGAGCTAGGATTCTTTCTTGGGCTCCAAATCAAGCAATATAAGGATGGAATCATGATCTATTAACACAAGCATATTAAGATAATGCTTAAGAAATTTGGGATGACTCAAGGTAATTCTCATGATACACCTATAGCATCCGGATCCAAATTGGACAAAGATGAATATGGTAAGAATTTTAGTGAAAAGGTGTTTAGAGGTATGATTAGATCGCTACACTATTTAACCGCTAGTCGTCCCGATATTCTCTTTAGTGTTTGTTTATGTGCTAGGTTCCAAGCAAATCCGAAAGAATCCCATTTCAAAGCTGTTAAACGAATTCTTCGATATTTTATAAGAATACAAAATTATTACTTATGGTAGCCCTTATATTGTCCGTTTGATCATATAGGTTATTCCGATGCGGACTATGTGGGGTGTAAGGTGAATCATAAAAGTACTTCCGGTATTGCTACATTTTTGGGTCCATGTCTCGTTTCTTGGGCATCAACAACAACAACAGAGCCATAATCCCAAAATGATTTGGGGTCGGCTGACATGAATCATCCTTTAGAATCGTCAATGGGTGAATGCACACCGCAAAATACGAATAGAAAAGGGAAAATGAAAAACAAAAAGGGGGGGGGGGGAGCGAAATGTAATACAAAGTCAAGGTAAACTTACAGGCTAACAGGTTTTAAAATCGAATTCCGGATTTTTTTTATACAAACAAAAAATTTAGATCGAGAATAAAGATTAAAACGATTTTGAAATCTGATCCGGACGATGTCGTCACTCATCCAATCAAACACATTTATAATACTCAACAAACAACTAGTTAGCGGTAAGTCGAGGTCGATCCATGGGACGGTGTGCTTTGGGTTCTAAGTCTATCTATCTCAATTTATGCTAGTGTCACAATTTGTTTGGGTTTGTAGTTGTGTCTAGACTAATGCAAGCAATAAAGTAGAACGAGCAATAAAAGGAAAGATGTAAACAATTGATTAAAAGTGCTAGGATATCATGAGGTCATGGGGGATTCATGGTGTTGATCATACAAACATGTTTACAAGGTTGCAAGCAATTAATGTTGTGGAGGAACCGAGTTGGGTTATATCTTACGGTTCTTAGGAAGATTTGGGTCCCAGAGCAAATCGATTAGATTGTACAACACCTACAAGTCGACTTACTTTCCTCCTAATCAACTTCTATGCATGGTCTAACAAGACTCGAGTTGGGTTATATCTTACGAGTCAAGTTGAGTAGATAAGAGATGGTAAAAATGCAAGGATTCATAGGCTTAACATTTCATCAAACATAACATGTGCATAAAGTTGACATCACAACAAGCAAGCTATTTAATCATGTGAACATATTAGATTAAGCATGAATCAATCCCATGTTGGTTTCCCTTAATTACCCACTAATCCTAGCTAAGTAACTACTCACTCATCATCATGGGAAACATGTCATTAATGGTGTCAATCATCACAACAAGTATAAACATGATAATAGAATGAAGAAATAAACAATAAAGATTAAAGAGTAAAGGAATTATACCAAACTTGAGGTGATCCAAATAATAATGCAAAGAATAATAGAAGAAACTTGATGATTGATGGAAGGTTGTCAATCTCCCAATAATAACCCAATAATCTTCAATTACCCAATAATAAACTTGAATAATAAACTTGAACAATAATTAAAGAGAGATTAATGTGTAATTTGTGGAAAGATTAAAGAGTAATCTATTCTAATCTACTCCTAATCTAATCTAAAGAAGGATTTTCTACTCTAAAAACTTCTCTAAAATCAAACTCCCTCATTTGATTATTACAAATGGGGTATTTATAGTGGAAATTAGGTGGGTGCATTAGGGTTAACTAAGGGCTAAACTAGTAATTACACTTTTGAGTTTAGAGCAGGGAGGAGCCGGTATTTCTTGAAGGAAGGGCTTCTTTCTTTGTAGCTTGGAGAAGACGGAATTGTGCTGTGGGGGAATCCGTGCGTATTGTGGTCGGGACGGGCGGATTCTGGGAGAGGAAGACGAGCGGATTTGCTAGAATCCGGGCGGATTCTGGTGGGGCAATCCGAGCGGATTCAAAGCAAGACGCTCGGATTGTGTAATGTGGAGACGGGCGGATTGGAGACAATCCGCTCGGATTGTTCTTCAGCAATGATTCTCCTTCTTCTCTTCCCTTTTTGCTCATTCCTATTTTATTCTTGCGGGATTGGTCTTTAGTCTTTTCTTCCTCTTCATACTAGTCCATCTAGTATCGTCAAGTAGCTTCCAAATATGCACGAAAGACGGGAATTTCCGCCTTATTATCTCCTTTTCTACAAAACATATGAAATTCGATAGAAAAGCAAATAGGAAGGTTTTGACGGATAAAATGGTCATAGAATGTTATAATAGTATGCAAAATAGGCTCAATTAGGGGACTAAATGTGCGCAAATAATGGTCACATCAAATATCCCCAAACCGAGCCTTTACTCGTCCCGAGTAAAGAGGTGACTAAAACTAGACCTTTATTTAAACTAACCTAATAACATAGCCGATATGAGACAATTAGCGGGTCTCACTCCGCCCCTTCAACTCACAACAAGACAACCATGAGGTAGGATGCCTTCTTGCAAGGCAAGGTGGGTCTTGCCAAAATGGCGACACATCCAATCATTAAACACACAAAATCAAGTAATGGATGCATCTACAAAAGAATAGCCACTTTCCTCATCTAAGTGGCGGAAATTATCTACAAGGGAAGCAATTCAAGGGTACACACTCCTTCATAGATGCAATTTATTCAAACTACTAAGCCTAGAAGGATACCAATAAATCACCTCCAAGTTGTGTCAAGCTAGGGTACCTTTGTCCTCAATCGTTAAACGCTTTTGTCAAGAGTAGACTCCCTATGGTGTTAGAAACACTGGAGGATCGCGGAATTCCCCCTCTTGCCTAGACAAGAAGAAGGGTCGTCCCCTCTCTACCATGCACAAAAATGGATACGGTGGATAAAGGGATCGATAGAATTTGAGTTTCACTTTTGGGAGTTTGCTTTTGTTTTTGTTTTTCCCCCCAATTTCTTGTGGCATATAACATTTGAGAACACTTTCTTTGCCACTTCTTTTTGATTTTTGGCATTTTCAACACTTGACAATTTTTTGCATTTCTTTGCATTTCTTTTTGAACATTTTCAAAGTCACCCCATATGTAGGGAGGGTGCCTTATTTTTGAAGCTTTAGGAGTCTATTTTTGCTCCTCTTTTCTTTTGATGCATTTTGCAAACTTTCTTTCACTTTTCATTTCATTGAACTCAAATTAATTTCTTTTTGCGCCCATTCCCTTTTTGATGACAAAATGTATGGTAGAACATGGATGAATGGATGGATGGATGCATGGTTTCAAGGGTCACCTTAGAATAAACGGTAGCCAAGGAGTTATCACACCACAAGGTACTCTCGACTAGGCCTTAAACCATGGGTCAAAGGATACTAGCATGACACATCCTAGGGTGTTTTACAAGTATTCTACAAGCAAAGTCTTAAGAATAAAAAGCATCTACTAGGGCCTATATACACTTGTCAAGCTTCCCAAGTAGACGGTTTCGCAAAATTTTTCTAACATGCAAACTACATGCCATGATGCAACTAACATTTAAACATCCTAATGCAAATGTTTCTACCAACTAATATGTCATATAAACTAAATGCAAGTCCTAAGTTCACATTGTTTTTACCGCATCAATCAAAATAAAGCCACATAGTCATTAACATAAAGAGGAAAAAGGAGATTGGAAAGATCATACCATGCGGTCTTCAATATCCTCATGTCTCGGATGTGGCGTAGTCAATCAATGTGAAAAAGGATGGACGAACACAATATATACAAAACAATATATAGAAGTCTACACTACAAAGGAAATGAACATGTTTTTGGATTTTTCAATTTTTCAAATTTTTATGGTTTTTGTTTATATGAAATTAAAAGACATATTTTTGTGATTTTTCGAAATTTTTCAATTTTTATGCATTTTTGGAATATAAATTCTCATCCCCCACTTTATTTTGGACATTGTCCTCAATGTACATGTAGGAGTAGGAAAAAAGGAAATACATGTTTTTGGGATTTTTTGATTTTTTTGAAATAAAGTACAGATGCAATGATATGGTATGAATGAATGCATGCTCTAACGTAATGCAATTCTATATGACATATATAACAAATGAATGCAATCTAAACTATACTATATGATGCATGATTTCTAGCAAACTATGGTCACTTATGATCAAACCTCCCCAAACCGATTTAAACACTATTTCTAGTGTAGAAAAGAATAAGATTGGTCATTAGTGACTATGCATGAATTCTAGTCTATATGCAACTATCTACATGAATTAAATTACAATGCAACTATACTAATGATCTAACTAATGTAAATGCAATATGAAATATAATACAAATGCATGCAGAAGCTACACTAAATGCAATGTATATACAAAAGAGAGAGGGAGAGATGGGTATCATACAAATGGAAGTGGTGAATTAGGCCTCTTTCACTCGTCATCCTCATTTTGATCATAGCCATAACCATGAGAACTTCCGGCTTGATCATATCCGGGTGCTTGGCCCCAATATCCTCCTTGGTCAAATCCTCCTCCTTGACCTGAGTACCCTCCACCTTGGCTAGATTGCCCTCCGTCTCCTCGACCCCAAGCTTGGTCCCCATAATTTGGGAACAAGAGCTCCGGTTGTGCCTAAGAGGGCAAAGGGCCATTAGGGTCAACATACCCTTGTTGAGCCATGTTATAGTATTGGGGGTAGAGGGCCAAGTAGTTGTCTTCCCTTCCTTTATGCAACCCAAGGTCCACTCTATTCATGAGTGACATCAAATCATTAATACCCGGGGTGTTGGGGATTTCTCGTTGGAATTGGGTATATGGAGTGGGGTAAGGCGGGATAGGGACGTAGGAAGGTGGGCGAATAGGTGCACCCGGCCCTCCACGAGGTGGTTGACGGTGTGGCTCTTCCCTTTGAGGGGGATTATCAAGAATTTGGATTTCAAGGAGGTAGCTTGGTGGAGGAGAGTATGGACTCAATCTTGGGTCAATGCCCGGTATCTTTCATCCCTCAAGGACCATTGAAGTACATCCCTTGGTGTGCCACTCCACACTCCCATCTCGAGTGTAGTTGCACCATCGGTGACTGTGGAAGATGGTGTGCTCATCAATCAAAGTCCTCCCTTCAAGAGGAATATAGGTTCCTCGGGCATTGAACCCGGGACAAAGGTGATTGGCCAAAATTGTAATTAGACCTCCCATCGCAAAGGTTTTGAGTTGGGTGGTCCCTTGAGCAAAATCATTGAACCTAGTAAGTATCTCAAGTGGCGTGTTGAAGTTATAACGCCTCACCACTCGAACATTCAAATAAGACTCAAGAAAAGTTAAGTCGATGAGAGTACACCGATCTTGCTCGTACCTCCCATTGATGCAACCGGCTACAAAGCGTTCGGTGAATCGAATCACCGGATGTTGGATAGAAAATGTATAGCAACGCTTTATATGGGTAAAGTCCCTCCCGGAGATAGCTTTTCAAAGAAAGTCCACATTAAAATTATCGGGCTTTTCGGTATAGTCGGTGGGTACTTCAAGACCGAAAACATAGGCAAATTCCTCAAGAGAAAGAACATGGTCTAGGTTGCATAACCTAAACTCCATGCCTACATTGTTGTGGGTGTCCGCCACAATGCGAAGGCTACTCAAGAATTCAAGTGTGAGACTAAGGTAAGTCTCTTCATGGGCATGGAAAAAGCTCCCAATGCCAAGGCCATTAAAGAACATCTCGGTAGGGTACCTTATCTTAAGGATTTCCAACACCCTAGTATCAACAAATTGAGTAGGTTCGTACTTCTTACCTAGGAGCTCGACGAATTTTTCGCGGTGTTCGTCGGATAGGAAGATCACTTCTTGGAAGTTGTTGAGTTGTTCAATCCCTCCCCTCATTAAGGGTCGGGTGTTCCTTGGTAGCATTACCTCTCGTGGTGTTGAAGAGCTTGATCCCTTGCGCTTCTTCCCGAATGATTCAATCAATTTTTTGGCCTTTCCTTTGGTGCTCATGTTGGTAATGGGGGTGTTTTTGAGGATTGGAGGGTGATTTTGAGGGTTGAGATGAGTGTTTTAGGGTTTGGTAAGGTGAGGAAATGAGGGAGAAGGGGGGGTATTATATAGAAGAAGTAGGGAATCCGAACGGATAAGATTGGATCGAACCCGCTTTATCTGAGGGAACAGTACAATCCGAGCGGATTTCAGTCGAGACGGCCGGATTTCTGGGAAAGAAGACGGGCGTCTTTGGTAGAATCCGCACGGATTCTAGGACAAAGAATTTCTTTGGCTGGGAAGCAGGGAAAAGACGGGCGGATTTTCTTCAGGACGCACGGCTTTATCTGGACGGGCGGATTTTCGATAATCCGCACGGATTTTGACACAGTTCAAAATCTTGCTTCTGGATGACACACGGGACGGGCGTCCCGTGGAGAAGATGGACGGATTGTCCAGGACGGGCGGATTTGTTTGAATCCGCACGGATTCTTCTTCGATTTCAATTTTTGCTTTCCGTGGCCCTGGACGGGGCGGATTTGCTAGAATCCGGGCGTCTTTGCTTCTTTCTCTCTTCTTCTTTCTTCTTTCATGAAACAACAAACCCCTTTTCACTAATTTCTCTTTTTCCTTATCTTTTCCTGAAATTTGCTCATGAAACATGTAAAATGACTCTCTCTCTCTCTCTTCTCTTTTATGCAAGAAATTAAATGCAAAATGGAAATGTACAATATTATGCAAAGTAAAGGGTTCCAGAAATATCTTACAAATGGTGGTTTTGAGGTAGGACTCCACCAAACTAGTTCAATTTGTAGGAACTCTTATCCATAGAGCTCAAAGCTCTTAATAAAAGATCAAAAGCTTGTGAACAAGCTCCAAATAAGCATAAGTATGGGTTGCTCAATTTGAATATGAAATTTGGCCAAGGAAGCTTGTAGAATGTTCTTTTTCTTGGCTTCTCCTTAGCGTTAGAACTTTCCCGATGCTTCAAATAGGTAAACCCATGACTCTTGCCAACACTAAGCATGAAGTGTGGTTCATTTCCATCCATGGACTTCCACTTACCAACTTCTTCTTCAATTTTGGTGATGATGATAGCACTTTGATTGTTCAATCCTTCCGAGGTAGAAGGAGAATTTTCATGTCTTTGATGACCGGATACCATAGGGGTTGGGATTATGGGGGTCAAATCTTCACAAGTAGCCTCACGAGCAATTTTCTCTTTAAGCTTTTTCACCAAATGGCTCTTGTAAGAAACTTTGGCCTTTTGAAGAAGGTCTATCATATCCTCTTCAATGATCATTGGCTCCATGATAGGTGCCAAGTGGTCTTCACGAAGGATAAAGGAAGGGCGGTCTTCTTCATGATAGGGTATCTCAAATGCCTCAAGGATAGGCTCCTCAAGCAGGGTGATTTTATGAATCCCTCCTCTAGGCTCATCGTCATTGTTGCTATCCTCACGTGAATCATAAATGGGGGCTTCATTTAGCTCTTTTTCCAACACCTCAACGTTCACATCAAAAGACACACCCTCATACTCACAAAGGTTAAGAGTATTTGGTTTGCTCAACCTCATGTCTTCTTCATCGAACACAACACTCTCATAGTCACAAGAGCTCAAGGAACTTGGCTCTTCCCACTTCTCGTCTTCCATGTCAAATGTCACTACTTCAAATTCGCATTTATGCTCAATATCCAAAGAACGGTGGTGAGTGTTTGCTTGGAATTCTTTTAATTGGGCAATTTGAATCCTCAACTCCTCTCTTTGGATAACAATGTCTTTAAGAACATTATCTTCTTTTCGGCTCTCTTCTAGCATTTGTTTGAAGAAGTTTTGTTGATCTCCCATCATTTGGAGAATCATGTTTTAAATGGGTTCATCTTTTTGTTGTGGGTATGTGTGAAAGTGGTTGTTTTGTGGCAATTGAAGTTCATTGTGAAATGGGTATCGGGTGAGTGGTTGTTGTTGATATTGGGTGTGGTAATTTTGGTGGGAAAAATTGGGGTAGTGGTTAGGATTTTCGTTGTACAAATAATAAGGTAGGGTTGTATTGACTTGCTCCTCAAACTCCCCATACCCATAGTCATACTCAAAAGGTCCACCACATACTCCATGTACCAAGTCTTGGGTCATCATCATAGTCAAGATAAAGATACAACTACAAACATGGAAACTACAATAAAATGGTAAGAACAATCCTTGAGGAACAAGTTCCTCAAGGTGAAAGCACAACTAAAATAGACAAACAAGTAAGAACTTAATCACATAGCACCATCCCCGGCAACGGCGCCATTTTGATCCGGACGATGTCGTCACTCATCCAATCAAACACATTTATAATACTCAACAAACAACTAGTTAGCGGTAAGTCGAGGTCGATCCATGGGACGGTGTGCTTTGGGTTCTAAGTCTATCTATCTCAATTTATGCTAGTGTCACAATTTGTTTGGGTTTGTAGTTGTGTCTAGACTAATGCAAGCAATAAAGTAGAACGAGCAATAAAAGGAAAGATGTAAACAATTGATTAAAAGTGCTAGGATATCATGAGGTCATGGGGGATTCATGGTGTTGATCATACAAACATGTTTACAAGGTTGCAAGCAATTAATGTTGTGGAGGAACCGAGTTGGGTTATATCTTACGGTTCTTAGGAAGAGTTGGGTCCCGGAGCCGAATCGATTAGATTGTACAACACCTACAAGTCGACTTACTTTCCTCCTAATCAACTTCTATGCATGGTCTAACAAGACTCGAGTTGGGTTATATCTTACGAGTCAAGTTGAGTAGATAAGAGATGGTAAAAATGCAAGGATTCATAGGCTTAACATTTCATCAAACATAACATGTGCATAAAGTTGACATCACAACAAGCAAGCAATTTAACCATGTGAACATATTAGATTAAGCATGAATCAATCCCATGTTGGTTTCCCTTAATTACCCACTAATCCTAGCTAAGTAACTACTCACTCATCATCATGGGAAACATGTCATTAATGGTGTCAATCATCACAACAAGTATAAACATGATAATAGAATGAAGAAATAAACAATAAAGAGTAAAGAGTAAAGGAATTATACCAAACTTGAGGTGATCCAAATAATAATGCAAAGAATAATAGAAGAAACTTGATGATTGATGGAAGGTTGTCAATCTCCCAATAATAACCCAATAATCTTCAATTACCCAATAATAAACTTGAATAATAAACTTGAACAATAATTAAAGAGAGATTAATGTGTAATTTGTGGAAAGATTAAAGAGTAATCTATTCTAATCTACTCCTAATCTAATCTAAAGAAGGATTTTCTACTCTAAAAACTTCTCTAAAATCAAACTCCCTCATTTGATTATTACAAATGGGGTATTTATAGTGGAAATTAGGTGGGTGCATTAGGGTTAACTAAGGGCTAAACTAGTAATTACACTTTTGAGTTTAGAGCAGGGAGGAGCCGGTATTTCTTGAAGGAAGGGCTTCTTTCTTTGTAGCTTGGAGAAGACGGAATTGTGCTGTGGGGGAATCCGTGCGTATTGTGGTCGGGACGGGCGGATTCTGGGAGAGGAAGACGAGCGGATTTGCTAGAATCCGGGCGGATTCTGGTGGGGCAATCCGAGCGGATTCAAAGCAAGACGCTCGGATTGTGTAATGTGGAGACGGGCGGATTGGAGACAATCTGCTCGGATTGTTCTTCAGCAATGATTCTCCTTCTTTTCTTCCCTTTTTGCTCATTCCTATTTTATTCTTGCGGGATTGGTCTTTAGTCTTTGCTTCCTATTCATACTAGTCCATCTAGTATCGTCAAATAGCTTCCAAATATGCACGAAAGACGGGAATTTCCGCCTTATTATCTCCTTTTCTACAAAACATATGAAATTCGATAGAAGAGCAAATAGGAAGGTTTTGACGGATAAAATGGTCATAGAATGTTATAATAGTATGCAAAATAGACTCAATTAGGGGACTAAATGTGCGCAAATAATGGTCACATCAAAATCCGAAATAGAATTAAGGATCCGGAATGCCTTACAAGTAAACCAAGTAAAATATATAAGAAAGTGGTTGATAAAAAGGTGTAATAACGAAGAAGCAAAATACGGTCGTTCTCTCTACGACCGACAACGAACATGTCAGTGCAGCGCACTGTTGCTCTCAACTCTAATGGCTAAGACTACAACTTTCGAATTTTGGTATGTTTTACGATTCCGTCCCAAATATGTGTGATAATACAAGTGCTATAAACATTTAAAAATCCCATCAAACATTCTCGAACTAAACATATTGAAATCCGACATCATTTTCTTCGTGATCCTGTAGAAAAAGGTAATATTAGTCTTAAATTTTGAAAAAACGAGGATCAAATTGCGGATATTTTCACTAAACCACTTGCAAGAGCACAATTCGAAAAACTTAGGTTAGATATTGGCTTGATTAGTAACATGTTAACACATTATTTATTGTGTTAATTGATGAGAATAATCCAACCTATTGCTGACCTTCTAAAAATAATCCATACTATTAATTATCCTATAATAATCTCATTTATACCATCATTTATCTTTTATTGCCCTAAGTGAAGGGCAACTTGTTTAGCAGGTCACTCCTTCATCTTAAGTCATTATCAACTTGACTCTTCAGTTTACCCCCTTCATTTTACTCAACATTCTACATCTCCCAAGTTTTTCACCTCTTTTACTTTATCTTCTTCATTCGCCATTTATCTCCCATTATTGATCAACTCTAAGTAGCAAGATGATACACTGACAATATTTTCTTGATCTAATTTTCGCATCTTAGCTTTAATCCAATAATTAAAAATCAACTCCCTCAAAAAGAAAATAATTGAAAATCAACAATAATTTAATCACATCAAAACCGCACAAAAGTGAAAACAAATTATTAGCAATTGAAGTTCGATGCCGCTGCTTGAATGTGACACGCGACAGAAGGGAGCACGATATAGAACAATGGAGATATTTTTGCGTTTCTGCTGTCGCCTCGAGGCTGCCGTGTTTGTGATGCGGCCTGTTTCTAGGCTTGCTTGGGCTCAGTTACAGAGGAGAAGCGCTTGGTGGCGGTTGTAGAAATTGGATCAGCGGGTTTCAGATTGATTGAAGTGCTTGTTATTTGTTGCTTGTGTTAAGGGCGGAGGTGCAGGTGCGCGAGTCGAGTTCGAGTCATAGTGTCGATGGGTGTTGCTACTGTTGGAGATTGATATTGTTGGCCTGGAGTGATTGAATGGTGAATGAAGATGAGTTTCAATTTTTTTGCCAGGGAAAAAGATGGAAGAGTATTCGTCCTGTTCAATTGATTTAAAAATAAAGAAATTTGGAGGTAGAGAAGAAAGAATAGATCTTGAGGCAGAGGAATTTAGGGAGGAATATGGGGAAATTATTGGTCATGTTGAAACAAGAATCACAGTAAACTAAATGAGGAGAAGAAGATTGTATAAAGAAATAAGAAAAAAAATTAGGTAACCTAGAAAAAATTTGAGTTTACAGGTGATGATATGTAATTTAGAGGGCGGGAGCATTTCTAGTTAAATGATGGTAGAAATGAGATTATTATGGGATAATTAATAGTTTGGATTATTTTAAGAAGGTGAGCAATAGGTTGGATTATTCTCATCAATTAACCCTTATTTATTTACATTATCTCATATGATTGACTAATTAGAGTGTATAAGTGCAAAATTTGATCACCCTGGCTAAGCATTTTAAGAAACCTGGTTGATGATTGTGTTTAAGTTTTATTTACTCAAATTTATGTTTTACTATCCAAAGTCTTTGGTATATTATGATAAAGCAAAGATTCTTCAACACGCCTCCATAAACTTCCACATACCCACATGTCTCACCATCCAACATTCAATATAATTAATTTTCATCTTCACATACACCCTCACTTAAACCTTTTTCACCTGATAAACCCAACATACATTTAAACCCTTCATTAAATCACCCTCAAACCTCCAATCAACCAAGCTACCTTAATTACCTCCAAGCTAAGTTAACAATGGCAACCACCCACATCTTTATCACCTCTTGCTCCATAATAGCTACAAATCGACCTTGAAGAAGAGAAAGAGGAATATCCACCATAAATGATACTCTAACGGCTCTTGAACGCAATCACAAAAAGCGATCCAAGGAGACATGATCTGAAATCGTCCAAAAAAATGAAAAACCTGATCCTACTCCTGAAACAAAATATGTGAATGTGATTGAAGATGACCCAATGATTACAAAGGTTAGTGTGAAAATTTTCAATGATCTTGAGTTCGAATGAAGAAATGAAAGTGGAAAATAATCAAATTCATGAATATAAGGGACAAAGGAAAAGGTGTCTTCATTGAAGAAATTGAGAAGGAATTTGTGGACATAAGTCAAGATCAGATCTAAACAGATTACTCAACCAATTATAAAGCTTGCCAAAAGTCTAGGTATTTCACTAAGGCCTGGAATCCGTGTGTTCGACTGATCACTGGAAATCGTTTTCGCTCCGGTCGCTGTTTGGAGTCCTCCGGGTATAAATCTTCCCCATCCTTCGAAACCCGGTTTCTCCTAAGCCTATCCCACAAATCAGCCCCTTATTTTGCCCATTTGCTTTATTATTTTATCTTAAGTTTTTTAGGTTGTTTACATTAATTTGTCTTCATATGTTTAAATACTCTCTGTTTCCTAACCTTGGTGCTTTGTTGTGTCCATGTTCTTTTGCCCTCACTCTCTTGATGATGTCAAGAGGAGGAAGTGAATCTATAATATGTGCGGATGGCATTGTTCATACTCTTGCTAGTGTTCATGAGTGTTTAATATTAGTACTTTTATTCTAGTGTTTGGTCCTTTTTAATTCCTAATAATATCTTATATCATTGCTCATGAACCTTAATGATAGGTTGATTTTGATTATCCAATTAAAGGGGAACCAAAGGGGGAAGCACACATTATATTTGGCTTGTCATCATCAAAGTGGGAATTTGTTGGGTATTTGATGTTGATGATGACAATCTAAATGTTACTAATGTTTTCTCTTAAGTTTACTTAATAGGAATTGTTCATTTATTGATTCAAGACGATTGAAGCATTGGATAAAGACCGCCTTGTATTTAATTTAGGTCATTAGAATTGAGATAGAAAATATTGAGTTTGCTATACCCAGGCAACAATGTCGCCCACTGTTGCTTTCCTAGACGGATGAACCATGCTTTTCAAATATGCTTCTTTAAATTGTTGAACAAGCTAGTGAGGAATCCTAACCAAGTATTCTGAATAATTGGATTAGTTGGTAACATGTGAGCTTTGCCCAAATTGGTTAAAAGCTTTAAGATTGAATTTTTGAAAGCACTTTCAAAACCTTCCTTTCTTGTCTAAGTCACATGTGTGACTCTTGGCAAGGAAAGGAAATAATCCCTTTCAAAGTTTCCTTTTCTAAATTAACCATTTTGGTGCAAGTAAGAAGGTTCAAATCTGAAATCTTTTGTCACATCTTACTTCTCCTTGTTGACCCATCAAACTTGAATTTGTTTTATTTATTTTAAAATAAAAAAGATCCCTTTTTCTCTCTATAACAGGAGAGCTTCACTTCTTAAACAAATGACACTTTTTATTGCTTAAAATCTGACAAAGAAATAGAAAACATTTGCAAAAACTCTTAATATTTTCAAGTGTCTAAAACTTTTAGTTGCAAATTTTTCTTATTTCTTATAAGTCTCAAAATAGTTCATTCGTCTAGTATGGCATAGCTTAATATCTTCTTTCTCTTAGTTAGATCGACCTTGAGTTTCTCCCTTTGTTAAGTAAACAAATTAGAGATATTTGATCTTGTAACTACTTGAAAATTAGATGAGCTTTAGAAACGGAGTAGTTTCTTGAATAGCACAATCGGAGTAGATTGTGGGGAAATCTCGTTGTAATAGAATAATTGTAATTAGAGTTAATTACATTATCAAAATATTAATGAGAAGTAGATTGGACGTAGGCCTATACAGTGTAGGCCGAACCAATTCAAAACCGATTGTGTTGATCCTATTTCGTTTGTTCATTTCGGCTATAATTTTTAGTTTGTCATTTTTTATTATCTTCAAAGCAACAGTCTACTATACTGTTACATTGGTCTATTGTTTACAGTTTATAAAAAGACAACAAGTTACAGTCTGTTACACTTTTGCCTTTATCATAATCAACGACACTTCTTTTAATCTTCATTTAAAAGAGGTTGTGTTAGGTATTTGAGATATCATTTCACTTAACTAACTGAAATCAATTAAGTTAAGTTAAAAATTTTAAAAGGTACCTAATTCAACCCCTCCCCCTCTTAGGTACTTTGGGATCCTAAACCCTTCAACATACCATAAGGAATATCACAAGTTGTCGATAATTTTAAGTCAGTAACTATTGTCGACATTTGATCAATCCGATAAAAAACTAACAATGGTAAATTTACTTTTTCCCCTTCTAACCCAGCCTTCATAGCCACAACTTCATAACTAGCCAGTTTATCCCGTCCACCCCGACGCGGAACTACGGTATTCAAAAGAAAATTTAACAGAAATTTTACCTTTGGTGTTAATGGAGCCGCTACTACCGCACTAGTATCATCAGCCTTCTCGTAAAAATAACGTTTTAAAGCAATCTTGTCACCTTTACTAAACCCGTTCCAGTCAGCCCCTGGAAAAATCACCAAACCACCAGTCGAAACCTGAAATTCCTTTGTAAACTCCGCACATGAAATCGATAATGTATGACCATTCACAATATCCCGCAAGATTCCGTCTTTTAAATAAACGGAAGCAAAGAATTGGATTACTTCAATAGGATAGATATTACCTTGAAATTGAATGATAAAATTTCAATCTTGAAATTGTAGAAAATTGGTAAAGAAACGCAGACCATCTGTGTCCAAGTACCAACCGTTTGGATAAAACCAAACTGCGTGAATGTGATATTGAAGAACCCGAAGAACCAAGACTCATTCTTGTTGAGTCAATCGGATCTTAACAATTTCCGTTCGAGTAGCAGTATTAATCGCTTCTTTGAACATCAATCTTTGAGAACCACTTTCTTGCATAACCCCCATCTACATGCTCCACCGTATTCTTTTCTTCAATATCTATGACACGTCTGTCGCGTACCTGCCAAAAATAACCAACTGGCTCTAACTAATATAGCTAGGGAAGTCGGGTCGAATCCACAGAGAGGTAGGAGTTTGTCGGCTAAACTTAAGTTCGTCCAAGTAACCAATTTGGGGGGTTATAAAATGTGATTTCTAAACTAAGAGAATAAGGAAAAGAGAAATAAAAAGGAAGGAGTTTAACAGATAAAGGAGAATAGCTAAGACAAACGGTTCACCATAATCATCTGGTCGAGTAATCTAGGTCCCAGGTCAATGCGGTGCGTCTAAGGGGTAGCGAACGTCACCTATCGGTCCTTAATTCACCCTAAGGTGTAAACAGTTTAACTTTCGCCCTCGCTGCAATACTCTATTGTTCGCTACTAGTCTGCCTCTTCCAACCTTCCGGTCCAGGTCAAGGTCCACTAAGAATAAGGGTCTAATTGCGTCGACTCAATCAGGCAATTACAATTATTTGTAGCACTTAAACAACAAAGACGGTACTGGCATTAACCTAGTAGATCGATTACTCTCCCTTCAAATTATGGATCCCCTATAGTCTTAGCATAGGGAAATTAGCTACTCATAATCGTCAGATTAACAATTACAATAACCAAATAATTAAAACTAAGCATGATGATAATACTATGGGGGAACGATTGAACAATTATAAAGCAAGGAGGAAAAGGATTTAAAAGCGAAGAAATACGATTAAGAATTAAAACTCGATTGATAATACCGAATCCGAGTAGCAAAGTAGAGAATAGAAATCCAAAGAACAGTGACAGAAGTAGCAGTCGAAATGTACGTGATCCAGAGATGGGAGTAACGTGATGTTCTCCTCAGTCTTATACTGAAAAATCGCCTTAAACCTAATCTAAGGACTAATTACAAAAGCCCATAAAAGATTAGGCGGAAATAAGCTAAAAGCACACGAAAACCCCTCGATCGAGTAGAAAGCTTACTCGATCGAACGCAAATCACTCGATCGAGCTAGAACAACCTCTCGATCGAGCACTGCTTGCAGAACTTCCTCGATCGACCCCTTTAAACTAGTCGATCGACCAGTCTTGAATGTGTAGAGCATTCGATCGAGCAGTAGACCACTCGATCGAGCTATATAGGCATGTTAGGATCTGAATTGCTTTCCAAACTCAGCTCATACGTCTTCCAATTGTTAGATTTCCAAGCTCCAGCTCCTTCTTTCCATGAATGCGTGCAATTGGGACAGTTAAGGCTCGATTTAGCTCCTCTTTGGTCAATTCCTGCAAATTACAATAAACGGACCAAAGTAGAATATTCGGGGGCATTTGTAGCCAGATGCTACATAAAAAGCATAGAAATACGTGCTGAAATAGGCTAAAAAGACTATACATTAGGCACGTATCAATCTACCTCAATCGGTTTACCCAAATTTCGTTTTCATTTCCATTTACCACTCTTGCTTGATTGACCGCCGTCAGAGACAAATTGGGTAGGTAATTTAGTGGGTCGTTTAGTAGGTTGGGTAGTAGTTGGTATACTGGGACGAGAATCAGCGAACGACGGATTTGCCATTGGGAATGATTGTGATCGTGTGGTGTGTGGGACGGTGGTCCGAGGATTACTTGCAGACAAACTAGTTGATTGACGATTACGCTTAGAGGTGAAGACATGGTTAATTATTGTGAATTTGTTTTTTTTTTTTACGGTTGGTAAGGATGAGTTAACTTGGGGGAGATAAATGGGTTAAATAGGGTGGATCATGTCTAAGGAAGACAATGACATGAGTACATCCCTACTACTAATTCAAGTTGGACTTGGCACAGGATTTGCGAGGTGAGAGATATTTTGAAACCTGGTTATACTGATGGTAAGTGGCTTGACAACAATGGTGTTTACTCTGTGTTAAGTGGATATCAGTGGTTATGTGGCAAGCAGAATACGGTTCATTGGTGCCCTCTGATCTGGAATAAAACTCGTATTCCTAAACATTCTTTCATTGGCTGGTTGGTTGTCCAGGAGAGGCTTATGACCCGGGAAAGGTTGCTCAAATTTGGCATGATTTCTGATGGTGCAATGATGTGACAAATATTTGAGCATATTTAGTCCCCGAATTAGCCTCGTTCCTATGCTTTTCAGTGCATATTTGGGTCATTTACTATCTTTAGACCTTTGTTTTACATATTCTTTGAGGTTTTGTTTCCTTGGTAGGAGAGGAGTGAAAACCTTGCATTTTCATGGCAAAATAGAGCTAAATTGATCGAATCTAATGACCAAGCATCAAAGTGAAGACAAGACTAGAAGGCCTTTGTAAATAATGTAGTAAATGGGAAATGATGAAGAAGATTCTTGCGTCTCCGACAAGATCCTGGAGGATTGTTGGAAGAAGGAAAGAAGAAAAGAAGAAAAAGCTCACTAGACTGGAATCCGCTCGTCCCAACATCAGGCCGCTCGTCCAAGAGCCATAATCCGAGCGTCCCACCTGCCTGGCCGCTTGTCCAAGAGCTCCACAATCCGCTCGTCCCACCTACCAAGCCGCTCGTCCACCACCTGCACAATCCGCTCGTCCCGACCTTTTGGACGCTCGGATTCTTCTCCAGTGCAGCCCGACTTCTTCTTGTTCTACTTGGGATGCGCATATTTTCGAAAGATTAGAAAAAAGGAGACTCGCATCTTTCTTCGAGAGGAGCATTTCCTCAACTTTTCTTAAGGACTTAATCGTCATTTAAGCCCTTAGTAACCCTAATTTGTGCACCTAATCCCCATTATAAATACCCCATTATACTAATTAGATTATCATGTTCTTCTTATCAATATTTAGTGTAGTTTATATTATTCTAATCTCTCTTTAATCTTGTAATCAACTTTTAATCAAGTATTAATACAAATCTCATTTCCTTAATTTCTCTATTGTTCATCTGTTTAGGTATTTTTTTACCGAATTGGTTGATTCGGGTCAATGCGGTCTTACTCGTCGGATATTCGATTGTTTGTTTATATGACGGTATTTAAATAAGGAAATAAAGTACGAAATATAAATTAAGATGTAGATTTGGTGACGCAGAAAACCCAATGTGGGAACAAACGCGGGAGAGACGGTACCCTGCCAAATATTGCACTAGCTTTAAATAGGAGGATGATTAAAACTGTATCGTAATGCTAATAATGCTAACACGAGGTATCGTGTTGATAAGATCTTGAATGAATGTATGTGTGCGTATGTGTATGTCCTTCTTTGATTGCTTCCTTGGCTATTTATAGGGTAAGAACCCTAGACATATCCTACCTTGATTATGGAAAGGGAATATGACTTCCATAATAACTCTTTCCATGTTTGGCCGTCTCCCTCAATTCTCCCAGATCTCCCTGACTTCTGCCTAAATTCTCCCTGAATCCTCTTTCCTAAATCCTGACGCTTCCTTCAATGGGCTTCGGTCTCCTCCTACGCATATGCCGGCCCATTCCTTCTTCTCCATGCTTACTCCTACCGTGGGTTCCCATTCTCTTTATATGATCCATTTATTTATTAAGTGGGCCTTTCCCTTTTGAGTGAGTTTTAGCCCAAACAGTTTGCCCCAAATTTCTTGTGAAGTACGCTTCGCGGTGTCGAGCAAGGAATTTACGTAGTCGTCTGCCAAAACCCTAAGCCGTCATTTGCACCCCTTTTCATGCAAATCCATCATTTCAGCCGCCCACCTCCTCTTTTATCGCACCCTACTCTCTCTCTCTCTCCCTTTATAACCCCAACCTCCTTTCTTCACTTCATTAAATACCAAATCACTTCCCATAAAAACTCTCCCTCACCCTTAACCCTCTTCTCTCCTTTCCTTATCGGCTCCACTACTCCACTCTCCGTCGTTCTTCCCACCAGGTATTTCTTCCTCTTGTTCTTCCTTAATTCCCATTGTCTCTTTCTTCACCATGGGCAAAACCCGACAATCATCATCGACTTCCACTCCCACTGACCGCAATCCTGACCCGGTCTTTCCCCGGGGACTCTTCACTCACCCCCATGACTGTGATTCTGCCTTGACCCCTGCTGACATCCCTATGATCAAGGGCTAGCTTGGTCTTGGTGACGGGGTGGATATCGCCATCTCTGAACCGGGTCAAAAAGTTGATGCCCTTCGTCCAGAATGGGTTTGCTTTTATTTAGACCCATTTAAATATGGTCTTCGCTTCCCTTTTCCTAAACTCGTCCAAGACTTCATTTTTACAAATAACTTTGTCATGGCATAAATTTTCGCCTCTGTCTGGAGGGTTCTTCTTTACTCCTTAGCCGCTTGTCAAAATACTGGCAACTCTATCTCCCTAGCCAATCTGGCCCACATGTACAATATCAGGTCCCTCGGTAGGGGCCAATTCTCACTCCGGGGCTCTGGAGAGGCTCCCTTCAGGCATGTGTCCAAATCCCGAGATGAGAAATGGTTTGAGGACTTCTTCTTCATGAGGAAGGACTCTATCCAGCCGCCTGCCAACTACAGCTTCGAGAAATGGGTCATAACTTCGATTAAGTAGCCTCCATGTCACCTGATTTGTTTTATCTTGCTGCTTACTAGCTTACTTCATTGCCCTCGTGCAGGTTCCTGCTACCTGACTCGTATTGGTGCCCAAATCCCTGCCCGCAACAAGTTGCTCTATATCCCTGAATCCGAGAGAAAGTTTCCTGACCTGCTTCCTAATTTCTCACCTGCTTCCTCCTCCAACCCCCTTCAATCAGCTCACAGCAAGTCTTTTGGTAAGCCTCTTATAGTTGTTTCAGTTTGCATGTGACTTCACTGATAGCTTTAATTTTCCTGACGCCTGAGATGATTTCTGCTTGCAGGTTCAAAAGTTGATCCTCTAGAAGCTATCCTTCAGAGAGCAAAAAGAAAGAGATCCGCTGCCAGTGCTGACGTGGCATCTGCCTCCAAGAGGAGTGCTCCTGCTACCTCCTTCCAGACTCCTCCTATTCATTCCAGTCCTACTATGTCTGAACCCTTGGAGGTTGATCCATTATCTCGCCATCCCCCTACTCCTCCTACCATCCTCGTGCCTCAGTAGCTAGCGGAGGCACAATTGCTCACTTCCCAGAGGGTTTTGGGAATGTTCATAAGGTGCCCTACTAGCCAGAGATCGACTAGTTGCTCTTTCCTCCTCTAAAAGAGGCTTTCTCGGAATTTTCTCCAGAGGAGATGGCTGAGAATGATATGCACATCGCCTTTATGGTAAGTGATCTTCGTCTTCTACCTGTTCTCAATATTTTCCTTTGAATTCTCCTTGCTGACTATTAATTTTTCCTGCCCCAGACCCTCCAGTCTGCTCTTTACAACAGAAAGATGATCAACATAGTGCAGACCACTAGCCGTGCCACCAGCACCAAAAACCAAGAGCTGAAGGGGACAGTTGCCGACTTGGCGTAGCAACGATCTGATCTGAAAGAACGCGTGGTGGAGCTGAAGGCTGAGTTCGCTGGTGCCAAGAAGAAGTTGAAGGAAGGGGTTGATCAGCTGGCACGCACTCAAGAGGTGTGCGTCACCTTCTCTGATTCCCTCAAGAATTCTGATGAGAAGATCAACGAGCTGATCTCCCTGGCCACCAATATCGTTGCCTATGCTACTTGGCGGGGAAAAATCAGCGGGATGCGTGCTGCTCATAAGGAGGCTCCAACCCAGCAAGCTATAGAAGAGGAGGAGAGGCAGCTGGAGATGTTCTACCCCACCCCTCCTGATCTGAGTACGCTGATGCTTAAAGTTGGGGAGGTGAATTCTCCTGCACTGGCTGAGCAGGCTGCTGCTGAGGGAGCTTAGGAGGTTATGACAGCTAAGGGTGCGCAAGCTGATCTGGTACCTGAAACTGAAGGTCAGCAGGAAGAGGAGATGGCAGAAGTGGAGGTCATTAATGTGACCGATAATAAAGTTTTTTTTATCAATGAACTTTTTGGTAGTCTGGTCCTCTGGTGGCAGACTTGTAAGTTTTTTAAACTCTTTCTGGTAGTGTCGCCAAGGTGGCGATTAAACTCTGGGGCCGTATTTTGGCCATGTTTTGGAATGCTCCTTGCCGTAGTTAGGCAAGTTTTAGCTTATATCCTGTGTGCTTGTTTCTCAGGTTTCCTTATTTTAGGAGGTTGCCGTGTCAGCCTGTTAGCTGATTCAGGCAAGTCGTGTCATCCTGAGGAGGCTGACTCAGACTCAGCTAGCTGCCGTGTCAGTTTGTTGACTGATACAGGCATGTGCCGCATTGTAAGGAGGGGTGGCCGTGTCAACCTTAGAGGCTGATTTAGACCAGTCGAGTCAGCCTGAAGAGGCTGAACTAGACTCAGCTAGCTGCCATTTCAGTCTTGATGACCGATTTAGGCGTATGCCGCAGTTTTTTGGACTACTTAACCTTGTTCATGACGCAAGGTGTGTTCATCACGTTTAAATCCAACAGGGGCGTATTTTAGGCAACTTTATCATCGTTCTAGGACCAATGGGACGCTGCAGGATTCTGGTAGCCTAGAGATCCCTACGTTCCATATATGTGTGCATGCATGCTGGGGCCCTGATTAATTACGATTAGTGCGAGCTACGTCCAGGGGGTGGTATCAGGGGTAGCTGGGTAAGCGTGTTTAGCTGTCAACCAGGCTCCCTTTCGTATGCTCCACAGTCCGCCTGGTGAGGGTTCTCCTAATGGAGAAAGTAGGTTAGACATGTTGGAGTGCCATGTGACTTGTCACCCCGCGTTGGCAGTTGACAGTCCTGCTAGATACTCTTTCAACGTACCATAGACATTAGGATTCAGGATGATGTACTTAGAGAAGCCGAAAAACAGAAAATCCTATTAGAATAGTGTGAGGTACCTGACGCTATCTCATGGGGTACCAGAGCAATTCTGGTCCCAGGACGCTGACAGTCCACACCATCCAATAGTAGTTTTAAAATTTGAAAAAGTTAAAGAAGCCAAGAATGAGAATGAAATTGGTAGTATACCTACTACCGGACTTTCTTTTATTTTAAAATAATTTTGACTCTTCATAGTACATTATCCTGCAAGCTAAAATCTACTTATTATTAAAAGTAATATCTCTTTAGGTGAAGTATGTTCCATGGGCGTTGTATGATTTGACTGTCCATAGTCATCAGTCTGTATGCGCAATGGCCAACAACTCCTTCTACCTGGTATGGTCCTTCCCATTTGTAGGCGAATTTGCATGCCTTTCGATTTTTAGTGTTTTGGAACACTTCTCGGAGAACCAGGTCTCCTACCTCCAAGAGCCTGACTTTCACATTCTTTTTGTAACTCCTGGCCACTGACTGCTTGTAGGCAGCTAGGCATATTTTTGCACTTACTCGCAGCTCATCTATTGTGTCCAGGCTCCTAACCATCTCTGCACTGTTCAGTTCCCCTGTCATACATCCATACCTGTGAGTGAGAACTAGAACTTCTGATGGAATGACTGCCTCCGCGCCAAACACCAGGCTGAAGGGTGTCTGGCCTGTTGCTATCTTTGGCATTGTTATATCTGACCATAACACCAGTGGCAACTCATCTGCCCACTTTCCTCCTAACTCCTGTAACCTCCTTCTCAGATCGTCCATGATGATTTTATTGCTGGACTCAGCTCGCCCGTTAGATTTTGGAGTCCTGGGTGCTGATTTTTTCAAGGTGATGTTCCATCTGGCACAGTATCCTTCAGCATCGTTGGAGATGAACTGTGAGCCATTGTCACATATGATTTCTGATGGGATACCAAACCTACAGATGATATTACATTTTATAAAAGAGATGACTTGTTTGTCCTTTACTTCTGTGAATGCTTCTGCCTCTATCCACTTGGAAAAGTAATTTGTCATTGCCAGCATCCATATTCTGTTTCCTGTAGCTCTTGGTAGGGGACCTACTATGTCCATGCCCCACGTCATAAATGGCCAGAGGGAAATGATAGGATGCAAGAGCTCTGCTGGCTGGTGGATCATTAGTGATGAGCGCTGACAGGCGTCACACTTACGTGCGTATTTTGCTGCATCTGCCTTCAATAGGCCAGAAGTATCCCTGTCTAAGTGCTTTATTTGCCAGACTCCAACCCCTGCATGGTTTCCACATTCGCCACTGTGGAGAGCATGTAACATAGTCTGCGCCTCCTCCTTATCCAGACACCGTAAGTAGGGACCTGCCAGTGACTTCCTGAATAGTATATCGTCAATAAGTATAAACCTGGAGGATTTTATTCAGAAAGCCCTCACTTCCTTCTTGTTATCTGGCAGCTTATTATGACGCAGCCAGTCTAGGTAGGGTGTGCGCCAATCCCAGTCGTCTGCCTGTGCAGATGGTTGATCAGATGGCTGGTCGGCTGGCTGAGAGCCTTCCCCGGTTTCCGTAGTTGTCTGAACTCCCACTTCATCCCGATGATCCTCCAGTTCTCCTTTGTCTATTTTATTTGCCTTCTGGATAAAAGGTTCTATCATATGTGCGATAGGAATGCTGGATAGTTCTGTTGGCTTGAACATTGCCCGCAGAGTTGCTACGGCGTCTGCTTCCACATTCTGATCCCTGGGAATCTGCTTGAGCTTGCAAGTTTTGAATTTCTATTTTAGCTCTTTTGCTATTTTTAAGTATGCAATCATCTTTGAATCTCTGGCTATAAAATCATCATTCACGTGGTTGACTATTAGTAGAGAGTCACTAGATATGTGCAGGTGCCTGACCCCTAATTCCAGGGCTAGCTGCATTCCTGATATCAAGGCCTCGTATTCTGTTTCATTATTGGTTGCCTTGAATTCACATCTTACTGCTTGCGCAATCAAATCTCCTTATGGTGACCGCAGGATCAACCCTACACCTGCCCCCCTTTGGTTTGAGGCTCCGTCAATATGCATCTGCCAGACCTCTTCCTCCCCGCACCCCTCTAGGGTGAGGATTTCCTCATCTACCAGATTTTGGATGGTTGGGCTGAAGTCTGACACAAAGTCTGCTAGTGCTTGCGATTTGATTGTTGTTCTGGGTTCATACTGGATATCATACCCACTAAGGTGTACATATCACTTCGAAATTCTTCCTGACAGTTCAGGCTTCCTCATGATAGATTTCAGCGGGTAGTTGGTCACAACATGTATGGTGTGGGATTCAAAGTAAGGGCGCAACTTGTAAGATGCTACTACCAGTGCAAATACTAATTTTTCGAGAGATGTGTACCTGGTCTCTGCTGGTAGCAGAGACTTGTTCACGTAGTATACGGGCTTCTGTTCCTTTTCCTGCTCTCTGACTAGAACGACACTTACAGCCACCTCTGTGACGGCTAGGTAGAGGAACAATGGTTCTCCTGGTTCCGGTTTTGACAGCAATGGTGGCTGCTGAGGTAGAGTTTCAGCTCTCTGAATGCTTGGTCGTGGTCTCCAGTCCACTCAAACTTCTGACTCTTTCTTAATACATCATAGAACAGCTTGCACTTGTCGGATGATCTTGAGATGAACCTACTTAGGGTTGCTACCTTACCAGCTAGCCATTGAACGTCTTTAGGTTTTTCAGGTGACTCTAATTGTAAAACGGCTTTGATCTGTTCGATGCTGGCTTCTATCCCTCTTTGAGTTACAATATAGCCTAAGAATTTGCCAGAGGATACCCCGAAAGTACACTTAGATGGATTTAACTTCATTTTGTATTGCCTCAGGGTGCTGAATGTTTCTGCCAGGTGCCGCATATGATCATTGGCTTTTTTTTACTTTACCACCATGTCATCAATATACACCTCCATAGTTCTTCCTATATTCTCCTTAAACATGCGGTTGACCAACCTCTGGTATGTGGAGCCTGAATTCTTTAGGACGAAGGGCATAACATTGTAACAATAAATTCCTCTTTTAGACATGAATGTCGTCTTCTCTTAATCTGTAGGATCCATCTTGATCTGATTGTAGCCACTCTATGCATCCAGGAATGTCAGCATTTTATGCCCAGCTCTTGCATCCACCATTGCATCAATATGAGGCAGGGGGAAGGGATGTTTAGGGCATGCTTTGTTAAGGTCGGTGAAGTCCACACATACTCTCCACTTTCCATTCTTCTTAGGCACCACTACTACATTAGACAACCACTCTGGATACTTTACTTCTCTTATTTTCTTTGCTGCCACGAGGCTATCTACCTCTTGGTTAATTACCTTATTTCTTTCTGCTGCAAATTTTTTTCTTCTCTGTTGGACGGGCTTACACTTTTAGTCCACACTGAGCTTATGCGTTATGATGGACGGATCTATCCCTATCATGTCGTCGTGTGACCATGCGAAACTATCCATGTTGTCTTGCAGAAACTTGATTAATTGCTGTCTTAAGCTTCCCGTGCATCCAGCTCCAATTAGCACAGTTCTTTATGGGTGCAGATAGTCCAGGTTAATTTGATCCAGCTCTTCTGTTAGGGCCTCGATGTATTCGTCCTGGACAGGCTGTTTTTGTAATTGCTATGCGGGAAGGCTGGCAGTGCACTTTAGCACCTTCTTATAGCAGCCTCTAGCTTCCTGCTGATCTCCTCGTATTGTCTCTACTCTCTTTGGTGTGGGGAATTTTATGCATTGGTGATACGTTGAAGGGACTGCCTTCATCTGGTGCAGCCACGGCCTTCCCAAGATGACATTGTAGGTAGAGGGTCCGTCTAAGACCAAGTACCTGGTCTGCTTATTGACTCCTCCCACGTAGGTTGGGATTACTATCTCGCCTAGTGAGTTGGCTGTCTCCCCACTGAAGCCTACTAGCGGGATAGTCTTCTTCTGTAAATCCTTCTCGCTGAATGCCATATTTTCTATGGTTTTTAGCATAATCAGATTGACCGAGCTGCCTGTATCTACCAAGACCTTTCTAATTGTGCAGTTAGCCATTAACAGGGTGATAATGAGTGCATCATGATGTTCCCGTTCGTCATATGTGTATCCTTTATCAAAGGTGACGGCTGGTAAATCGCTGTGAGAAATTCTGCAAGAATTTGCTGGTCTGTCTCCTTTAGTACCGGTGGGATGCCTCTTGGCTGCCGAGTATGTTAGTCCACTTATATCTGAGCCGCCTGTTATCACGTTTATGATCTTGGTGCATGTGGGTGGATTTGCAGGCTTCGCGGAGCCTACCTTATCCTGCTCCTTGCCCCGACGTGGTAATAGGTGGCTCAGTTCTCCTTGTTCGTACAGGCGCTTGATCTCTCTTCGTAGTATGTAACAGTCTTTAGTGTTATGCCCAATATCACGATGGAATTCACACTTCTTCTTGTTATCTTTTCGCCACTCCTGCTCTTCTACTGGTGGCTTGGGCCACCTTACCCTATCTCCCATCTCCCTGAGTGCTTTCAGGATTCCTCCGATGCCTGTAGTGAATCCATATTCTGCCAGAGTAGGGAGTTGTTGATTTTCTTCGATTATGTTGACTCCCATTCCATATGGCCTATATCTCTCATCTTTTCTGCTGGTGGTTTGCTTTCTTCCTGATTTTTCCACGGCTGAGGTACTAGAAACACTTGGTATATTAGGTATACTGGCTCTGGCTAGGATGTCTTCCTCCAGTCTGATTGCGGCACCTGCCTTCTCTTGCACTGCTTCGAAGCTATGGTAGGGATGCATAGTTAGCTGCTTATACAAGTCAGAATCATGGTGGAGGCCCTTCCTGAAGGCTTCTACTGCTGTAAAAACATCACCGTACTACCACCTTCTCATTGTTGAATCTAGTGTTGTATTCTCCGATGGTTTCTCCTGCCCCCTGGACGATTCTGTATAGGTCCCCTACTTGCTTTTGTGGCTTCCTGCTGCTTGCAAACTGCTGGGTGAATGCGTTCACCAATTCAGCAAATGTGGATATCGACCTATTGGGTAGACTCACAAACCATCGAAGTGCCGGCCCCGTTAAGGTGGATCCAAATCCTTTGCACATGCAAGCCTCTTTTACCTGCCCTACGGCTGTTACTGTCATCATCTTCTGCCTGTACTGGCTTATATGGTCAAAGGGATCTGCTGTGCCGTCAAAGAGAGGCATATTATGACTTTTGAATCCCTTCGGCATAGCTGTGATGGATATCGCGTACACGAATGGCGAGTCGGCCTGTCAGCTGCTTGCTGATTCAATATGTTGCATCCTGAGCCAAACTCTTGAAGGTTCTGAAGTGTCCCAGCAGCTAGGGGGGTTGAAGAAACGATCGTTCCCTGCTGCCAGTTTACTTTTTGTTCCACTCGGATCTGCTCCCAGTGTCTGTCAATTCTTTGCGGAATTGCCGACGAGGTGCCACTGTTCGTGCTTCCACACGGCTGGATGCCGGCCAGTTATCCAGTGTGTGGTATCCTAGTCCTTGTGGAGCTATTTTTCCATCTGATGGTATTGTAGCTAGATCCAACCTTGTTACCAGTTCAGCTGGTATCTGTCGAAGTGGATTCCTGCCGCCTGATGCCCCTTGTGTCAGATATACTAGATGGGTCTTTCCTTCGCTTGCCCTGCTTACTGGGGTGACAGACTGCTGATTTAGGATATCTATCTACGCCCAGAGCTCTCCGTCCCTCTTCCTTGCTTCAGCTTTAGTTTTCTTCTGGTCTTCGCTAATGTTTTCCATGGCCTTCTGTAGGCTTTCTACGCCAGCGAGCAAGATTTGTATGGGACCGGGTGGCGGGTTGAGGCCTGAGCTCACTGGTCCCATATCCGATCTGGCTTGGGTTGTGACAGCAGGAGTTTTAGGAGGCAAAGAGGTTTTTGCTATTAGTGTGGTTCTTGAGGTATGTCCGGGAGCCTGCGTTACCACTGTCGATGCTGGATTTTGAGTAAAGGTCGGCGGTGGTGACGGTTGTCTGCTCCATGACACGGATTCCGATGCTTGCTTATCCATTGCGTACTTAGATTATCAACGATTGACGACCACAATGCCCCACGGTGGGAGCCAAACTGTTTAGGTATTTTTTTACCGAATTGGTTGATTCGGGTCAATGCGGTCTTACTCGTCGGATATTCGATTGTTTGTTTGTATGACGGTATTTAAATAAGGAAATAAAATACGAAATATAAATTAACACGTAGATTTGGTGACCCGGAAACCCAATGTGGGAACAACCGCGGGAGGGACGGTACCCTGCCAAATATTGCACTAGCTTTGAATAGGAGGATGATTACAACTGTATCGTAATGCTAATCTTGCTAACACGGGGTATCGTATTGATAAGATCTTGAATGAATGTATGTGTGCGTATGTGTATGTCCTTCTTTGATTGCTTCCTTGGATATTTATAGGGTAAGAACCCTAGACATATCCTACCTTGATTATGGAAAGGGAATATGAATTCCATAATAACTCTTTCCATGTTTCGCCGTCTCCCTCAATTCTCCCTGATCTCCTTGACTTCTCCCTAACTTCTCCCTGAATCCTCTTTCCTAAATCCAGACGCTTCCTTCAATGAACTTCGGTCTCCTCCTACGCATATGCCGGCCCATTTTTTTTCTCCATGCTCACTCCTACCATGGGCTACGCTTCTCTTTATATGATCCATTTATTTATTAAGTGGGCCTTTCCCTTTTGAGTGATTTTTAGCCCAAACATCATCCTTTATTTTGGGTAATTGAAGATTATTTGGGTTTATTTGGAGGATTGACAACATTCCAACCATTCATCAAGTACTTCTGTTTAGGTATTTTTACCCAAGTCGATTAATTAGGGTCAATGTAGTCTTACTCGTTGGTTGGTTGTATGTGGGAACAACCGCGGGAGGGACGGTACCCTGCCAAGTATTGCACTATATGAATAGGAGGATGATTACAATCGTGGCACAAAGCTAATCCTGCTGGCCCTAGGCGTCAGGCCTGCAAGATCCTAGACGAACGTATATTTGAGTATGATATGTCGAGGTGTGATCTTGAGTGTGGATGTGTGAATATGGTGTCTTGAATGAATGCCTTCTTGATGTGCTCCTTGGGCTATTTATAGGGCAAGAACCCTAGATATGTCCTACTTCAAATATGGAAAGGGAATATAATTGCCATAAGAACTATTTCCATACTTGGCCGCCTTTCCCAATTCTCCCTGATCTCCTTAACTTCTCCTTATCTTCTCCCTAACTCCCATTTCCTTAATCCGGACACTCTCCATGATGGGCTCCTGATCTCCCTTGAGCCCGTTCCCCCTTTCTCCATCCGCGGGCTTCCTTCCTCCTTATCACTCCTTCCATAGCTTTCATTTTATTAAGTGGGCCTCCTTTATTGTGCTCATTTTAGCCCAAACAGTTTGCCCCAAATTTCTTGTGAAGTACGCTTCTAGATATTGAGCAAGGAATTTACGTAATCGAATGCTAAAAACCCTAAGCCGTCTTTTACACTCCTTCCCATGCAATCCATCATGTCAGCCGCCCTACTCCTCTTTTCTCGCACCTGACTCCCTCTCTCCTCTTCATAACTCCAACCTCCACCTTCCACTTTTCATTAATCATTTCAAATCATTTCAAAAAATACTCTTCTTTCTTAAACCCTCAACCTTCCTTCTTTTTATCCTTTGCCGGCTTCACTGTTCCTCTTCCCCATCTTCTTCATCAGGTAATCCACCCTCTTTTCTTCTTTTAATTTTCGCACTCTCCCTCCACCATGGGGAAAACTCGTCAATCCTCCACACCTTCTGACCGTAATCTCGACCCCACTTTTCCTTCTCGGGGACTTTTTAAGCACCCCCACGACTGTGATTCTGCCTTGACTGCGGCCGACATTGCCATTCCTGAACCAGGACAGAAATCCGACGCCCTCCGTCCAGGGTGGGTTAGTTTTTACCTGTACCCATTTAGATACGGCCTCCGTTTTCCTTTTCCTAAACTCGTAAAAGACTTCATCTTCACCAACAACTTTGCCATGGCACAAATTTCTGCTGCCATTTGGAGAGTTCTTCTCTATTCTCTTGCCGTCGGTCGAAATCTTGTAAATCTGTCACTCGGGCGACCTAGCCCATATGTACAACATCAGATCCCTGGGCAGGGGTCAATTCTCATTCTGGGGCCGTGGAGAGGCTCCCTTCAGACACGTGTCACAATCCCGTGATGAGAAATGGTCTGAGGACTTCTTCTACGTGAGGAAGGACTCCATCCAGCCTCATGCTGATTATATTTTCGAGAAATGGGTTCTAACTTCGAGTAAGTAGTCTTCCTGTCACCTGATTTATTTTATCTCGCTGCTTACTTCATCGTCTTCGTGCAGGCTCATGTGACCTTACCCGTATTGGTGTTAAGATCCCTGCCTACAGCAAACTGTTCAGCATCTCTGAATCTGAGAGAAAGTTCCCAGACCTGCTTCCTCTTCCAATCCTCCTCAGTCGGCTCACAGTATGTCTTCTGGTAAGACATCTACAGCCGTTTTAATTTGCATCTTTTTTGCGACGTTTTAAGCATTCTCATAAATGCGAGACTCAGTATATGCTTTGTGTTCAAAAGTTAATCAGTTGGAAATCATCCTCCAAATTGCCAAAAGAGAGAGGCTTTCTGCCAGCCCTAATGTGGCCTCTGCCTTCAAGAGGAGTGCTCCTGCTGCCTCCTTCTAGACTCCTCCCACAATTTCCAATTCTGCTGCACGTGAGCCCTTGGAGGTCAACCCGTTATCTCGCCATCCGCCTACTCCTCCTGCCAGTCCTCGGGCTTCATCTAGCGGAGGCATTATTGCTCGTTTCCCAGAGGGCCTTGGGAATGTGGACAAGGTGCCCTACTTGCCGGAGATTGACCAGATGCTCTTTCCTCCTGTTGAGGAAACGTTTTCGGAGTTCTCCCCAGAGGAGATGGCTGAAAATGACATGCACAACGCCTTCATGGTAAATATTCTTCGTTTTTTACCTGTCTGTCTGCTTTACTTAGATTCCGCCTCCGACTTCCTTGCGACTCTTGATTTTTCTCCCGCCTCTGACCCTCCAACAGACTCTACAACAGAAGATGATCAACATAGTGCGACGACCGATCGTGCTACCGGTCTGCCAAGAACCAGGAGTCAAGGAGATTCTTTGATCTTGCACAGCAGCGGATCGATCTGAAGGAGCGTGTGGTGGAGTTGAAGACTGAGCTTGCTGTCACGAAGAAGATGCTAAAAGAGGGGGCTGATCAGCTGCGCGTACTCAGGCGGTATGCAATACTTTCTCTGACTCCCTCATGCGCTCTGATGAGAAGATCAGTGACCTGATCTCCCTGGCCACCAACGTTGTTGCCTATGCTACACCGGCGGGGAAAGATCGGCGGGATGCGTGTCTTTTCAAAGAGGCTCCTACCCAACAGGCTATAGAGGAAGAGGAGAGGCAGCTGGAGATGCTTTATCCTACTCAACCTGATCTGAGTGTGCTGATGCCTGAAGTTAGGGAGGTGAATTCTCCTGCACTGGCTGAGCAAGCTGCTGGGGACGGAGCTGGAATGTCCCAGGATGCTGCTGACGGAGCTCAGGGAGCTATGGCGGCTGAGGATGCACAGGCTGGTGTGGTACCTGAAACGGGAGGTCAGCAGGCAGAGGAGATGCCAGAGGTGGAGGTCAATAATGTGGCCGATAATTAAATATTTTTATGTTTTGATGAACTTTTTGGCGGTCTGGCCCAAAGGTGGCAGACTTTGTAATTTTTGAAACTCATTGTAGGACCGATGGGACGCTGCAGGATTCTGGTAGCGCAGATATCCCTACGTTCCATGTTCGTGTGCATGCATGCTGGGGCCCTGATTAATTGCGATTAGTGCGAGCTACGTCCAGGGGGTGGTATCGGGGGTAGCCGGGTAAGCGTATTCACCACAACCAGGCTCCATTTCGTATGTTCCACAGTCCGCCTGGTGAGGGTGCTCCTTGTGGAGAATATAGGTTAGGCATGTTGGAGTGCCATGTGCCTTGGCAGTTGACAGTCCTGCTAAACATCCTTTCAAAGTACCATAGTTACCAGAATTCAAAGTGGTGTACTTAGAGAAGCCTGAAAATAAGAGAATCTATTAAAATGATGTGAAGTACCTGTCGCCATCTCATGGGGTACCGGAGGAATTGTGGTCCCAGGGACGCTGCACCACACCATCTAATAGTAGTTTAAAATCTTAAAATAACTAGAGACACCAGAAATAAAAGTGAAATTGGCAGTATGCCTACTACCGGATTTTTATTTTAATTTTTAAGTCGGTTTGGCTTTTCATAGTACATCATTCTGAAAGCTATAGTCTACTTATTATTAAAAGTAATATCTCTTCAGGTGAAGTATGTTCCATGGGCGTTGTAAGATTTGACAGTCCATAGTCATCAGTCTATATGCGCCATGGCCAACAACTCCTTCTACTTGGTATGGTCCTTCCCATTTGTAGGCGAATTTGCCTGCTTTTTTATTATTGGTGTTTTGAAACACCTCTCGGAGAACCAGGTCTCCTACCTCCAGGAGCCTGACTTTCACATTTTTGTTATAACTCCTGGCCACAGACTGTTTGTAGGAAGCCAGACGGATTTTTGCGCTTGCTCGCAGCTCGTCAATTGTGTCCAGGCTTCTGGTCATCTCTCCATTGTTTAGTTCCCCTGTCATATTTTCATACCTGTGAGTGGGAACTAGAACTTCTGACGGAATGACTGCTTCTGCGCCAAACACCAGGCTGAAGGGTGTTTGACCTGTTGCTATCTTTGGTGTCGTTCTGTCTGACCATAACACTAGTGGCAATTCATCTGCCCAATTTCCTCCCAACTCCTATAACCTCCTTCTTAGATTGTCCATGATGATTTTGTTGCTGGATTCAGCTTACCCGTTGGACTTTGGAGTCCTGGGAGTTGACTTTTTTAAGGTGATGTTCCACCTGGCATAGTATCCCTCGGTATCGTTTGAGATGAATTGTGAGCCATTGTTACATATGATTTCTGATGGGATACCAAATCTGCAAATGATGTTTTGTTTTATGAATGAAATGACCTGTTTGTCCTTTACCTCCGTGAATGCTTCTGCCTCTATCCACTTGTAGAAGTAATCTGTCATTGCTAGCATCCAGGTTCTATTTCCTGTGGCCCGTGGTAGAGGGCCTACTATATCCATGCCCCACGCCATGAATGGCCAGAGGGAAATAATAAGGTGCAGGGGCTCTGCTGGCTGATGGATCATTGGTGCTGAGCGCTGGCAGGCGTCACATTTTCGTGCGTATTCTGCTGCATCTGCCTTCATTGTAGGCCAATAGTATCCCTGTCTGAGGGCTTTATTTGCCAGACTCCTGCCCCCTGCATGGTTTCCACATTCGCCACTGTGGAGAGCATGCAACACAGTCTGTGCTTCTTCCTTGTTCACGCACCGTAGGTAGGGGCCTGGTAGCGATTTTCTGAATAATGTATCATTAATAAGTATGAATCTGGAGGCCTTTACTCTAAAAGCTCTCACTTCCTTCTTGTCATCTGGAAGCTTGTTATGGCGCAGCCAGTCTAGATAAGGTGTGCGCCAGTCATCTGCTTGATCGGCTATTTGGTCAAGTGCCTGCCTGTTTGGCTGGGAGTTCTCACCTTCATCTGTAACTGCTTGGATTTCGTTCTCGCTCTATGGATCCTCCATTTCACCTCTGTCTATTTTGTCCGCCTTCTGAATAGACGATTCCAGCATGTGTGCTATTGGAATGCTGGATAGCTCTGTTGGTTCAAATGTTGTTCCCAAAGTTGCTAAGGCGTCTGCCTCCACATTCTGATCTCTGGGGATCTGCTTAAGCTTGCAAGTTTCGAATATCTGTTTTAGTTCCTTTGCTACTTTTAGGTATGCAATCATCTTCGAATCTCTGGCTATAAACTCATCATTCACGTGGTTGACTATTAATAGAGAGTCACTGGATATGAGCAGGTGCCTGACCCCTAACTCCAAAGCTAGCTTCATTCCTAATATCAAGGCCTCATACTCTATTTCATTGTTGGCTTCCTTGAATTCACATCTTACTGCTTGTGCTTTCGGGTCTCCCTGTGGTGACCGCATGATTAATCCTACGCCTGCCCCCCTTTGGTTGGAGGCTCCGTCAATATGCATCTGCCAGACTTCTGTCTGCTTGCTTCCTTCTAAGGTGAGGATCTCTCGTATCGCGCAGATTCTCGGTGGCGGGATCAAGTCCGATATGAAGTCGGCCGATGCTTGTGATTTGATTGTTGTTCGAGGTCATATTGAATGTCGTACCCACCGAGGTGTATAGACCATTTTGACATTCTACCCGATTCGGGCTTCCTCATGATAGCTTTTAGCGGGTAGTTGGTCACGACATATATGATGTGGGACTCAAAATAAGGGCGCGGTTTGCGAGATGCTACTACCAATGCTAGTACTAACTTTTGAAGAGATGTGTACTGGTCTCTGCCGGAGCGAGAGACTTGCTCACGTAGTATATCGGCCTGCTCCTTTTCTTGCTCTCTAACCAGACAAAGACACTCACCGCTACTTCGTGATGGCTAGGTATAGGAATAATGGTTCTCCTAGCTTCACTTTGACAAAGCGCGGTGGGGGCTCACCGAGGTAGTGCTTCACTCTCGAAGGCTTGCTCGTGCTCAGAGGTCCATTCAAACTTCTGCCTTTTCCTTAGTAAGTCGTAAAACAGCCTGCATTTATCTGAAGATCTTGAAATTAATCTGTTCAGGGCTGCTACCTTCCCGGCTAGTCTTTGAACATCCTTAGGCTTTTCAGGTGACTCCAGCTACAAGATGGCTTTGATCTGCTCGATGCTGGCCTCTATCCCTCTTTGAGTTACGATATAGCCCAAGAATTTTCCAGAAGATACTCCGAAGGTGCATTTAGATGGGTTTAGCTTTATTTTGTATTCCCTGAAGGTGCTGAATGTTTCTGCCAGATGTCGCATGTGATCTTTGGCCTTCTCTGATTTCAGCACCATGTCATCGATATACACCTCCATTATTCTTCCTATCTGTTCTTTGAACATTCTGTTAACCAACCTTTGATATGTAGGGCCTACATTCTTTAGGCCGAATGGCATGACGTTGTAGCAATATATTCCTCTTTCAGACATGAATGTCGTCTTCTCTTGATCTGCAAGATCCATCTTGATCTGATTGTATCCACTCCATGCGTCCAGGAATGTTAACATCTCGTGTCCAGCTGTTGCGTCCACCATTGCATCAATATGAGGCAGCGGGAATGGATCTTTAGGGCATGCTTTGTTAAGATCGGTGAAGTCCACACATACTCTCCACTTCCCATTCTTCTTAGACACCACCACTACGTTAGATAGCCATTCTGGATATTTTACTTCTCTTATTTTCTTCGCTGCCAGAAGGCTATCTACTTCCTGGTTGATTACCTTATTTCTCTCCGCTGCAAACTTCATTCTTCTCTGTTGGACGGGCTTACACTTTGGGTCCACACTAAGCTTATGTGTTATGATGGATGGATCTATTCCTATCATGTCATCGTGTGACCATGCAAAACAATCCATGTTATCCTGTAGGAACTTGACTAGCTGCTGTCTTAAGCTTCCTGTGCATCCTGCTCCAATGAGCACGATTCGTTCTGAGTGCAGCTTATCCAGGTTGATTTGATCCAGCTCTTCTGCTGGAGGTTCAATGTATTCATCCTGGATAGGCCGCTTCTCAGTAATTGCTTATGCGGGGGGTCGGTGCACTTGAGTGCTTTCTTATAGCAGCCTCTAGCTTCCTCCTGATCTTCTCTTATTGTTTCTACTCCCCATAGTGTGGAGAATTTTATGCACTGGTGGTATGTTGAGGGGACTGCCTTCATCTGGTGCAACCATGGTCTTCCCAAGATGACATTGTAAGTAGAGGGGCCGTCTATAACCAGGGACCTGACCTGCTTGTTGACTCCTCCCACATAGGTTGGGATAACTATCTCCCCTAGCGAGCTGGCTGTTTTTCCACTGAAGCCTACTAGTGGAATAGTCTTCTTCTGTAAATCCTTCTTGCTGAATCCCATGTTTTCTATAGTTTTCAGCATGATTAAGTTGACCGAGCTTTCTGTATCTACCAAGACCTTTCTAACTGTGCAATTGGCCATTGATAAGGTGATAATAAGTGCATCATGATGTTCTCGTTCATCGTATGCATCTCCTTCATCAAAGCCGATCACAAGGCGGAGTCACCGTGAGAAATTCTCCGCACGAATCGGTGGCCTATCTCCTTTGGTCTCTCGTAGCACGTCTCTTAGCTGTTGAATATGTCGCCCGCTTAAGTCCGAGCCTTTGTTATCACGTTTATGATTTTGGTGCATGTGGGCGGGTATGCCGGCTTGGCGGAGCCTACCTTATCTTGCTGCTTGCCCCCACGTGGTAATAGGTGGATCAGCTTTCCTTGTTCGTACAGGCGCTTGATCTCTCTTCGTAATGTGTAGCAATCCTCAGTGTTGTGCCCAATATTCCGGTGGAATTCGCACTTCTTCTTGTTGTCCTTCCTCCATGCTTGCTCTCCTACTGGTGGGTTGGGCCACCTGACTCCATCTCCCATCTCCCTGAGTGCCTTCAAGATTCCTCCGATTCCTGTGGTGAATCCGTATTCGCAGTGGGGGGAGTAGCTGATTTTCTTCGATTATGTTGACTCCCCTACCGTATGGTCTCGTACCTCTCATCCTTCTTCTTTGGTGGTTTGCTTTCTTCCCGATTTCTCCACGGCTGAGGTACTAGAGATACTAGGCGCGCTTAGCAAGCTGTCTCTGGCTAAGACATCTTCCTCCAACCTGATTGCGGCTGCTGCCTTCTCCTGTACTGCCTCGAAACTATGGCATGGATGCATGGTTAACTGCTTGTATAGGTCAGAGTCGTGGTGGAGGCCTCTTCTGAAGGCTTCTACTGCTGTTGAGATATCACATTCTCGTACTGCTACCTTCTCGTTGTTGAACCTAGTATTGTATTCTCCAATGCTTTCTCCTGCCCCCTAGACGATTCTGTACAGGTCTCTTGCGTGCTTTTGTAGCTTTCTGCTGCTTGCGAACTGTTGAGTAAATGCGTTCACCAATGCCGCAAATGTAGATATCGACCTGTTGGGCAGGCTCACAAACCATCGAAGTGCCGGTCCTGTTAGGGTGGACCCGAATCCTTTGCACATGCAAGCCTCCTTGACTTACCCTATAGCTATTACCGTCATCATTTTCTGCTTATACTGGCTGATATGATCAAAGGGATCTGTTGTGCCGTCGAAGAGAGGCATATTTGGATTTGTGAATCCCTTTGGCATGGCTGTGATGGATATGGTGTCCACGAATGGTGAATCGGCGTAACTGTCTAGAGCTGCTTTCTCGAGTGGGGGTGGTAGCCCTGGGACCCTACTCAGCATCTCCTTTAGTTCCAAGTACTGCTGATTGGTTATATTGACTGAATCTGGGGTCCGTCTGTCAGTTGTCTGCATATTTCCTCCTGATCTAGGTTCTTGAAGGTTCAGACAGGCTCCGACAGCCAGAAGGGTTGTAGTAACGATTGTCCCCTGCTGCCAGTTCACTTGCTGATTTGACTCGGATCCTGCTACAGGTGTCTGATCGATTGTTGCGGGGCTGCTGAGGGGGAGGCCACTTGTCTGTGTCCCTATGCAGTTAGCCGGCTGCCAGCTATCTAGTGTGAGGTATCCTAACCCTCGTGGGGTTATTCTTCAATATGACGGTAATGTAGCCAAATCTAATCTTGTTATTAGTTCACCAGTATCACTGCTTTGCCGATGCTCCCATGTCGGATCTACCAAAGGAGATCTTCCTTCACCGTCCCACTTCTTTGGGTGAATGATTCGGCTGTTTTAGGATATCAATCGTGCCCCGAGCTCTGTCTCTCCTTCTTGCTTCATCATCTGCTCTCCTTTGGTCTTCTCTCATGTTTTCCATAGCTTTTTGAAGATTTTCCACGCCAGTGAGTAAGATTTGTGTGGGACTAGGTGGCGGAGTGAGGCCTGAACTTGTTGTTCCCTTATCTGACCTGGCCTGGGCCACGACAGCAGGAGTCCTAGGAGGTAAAGAGGCTTTTGTTGTCGGTATGATTCTTGAGGTGTGTCCGGGAGCCTGCGTGGCCACTGTTGATGTTGGATTTTGGGTAGACGGTGGTGGTGGCGATGGTTGCCTGCTCCCTGATACGGCTTCAGATGCTTGCTTTTCCATTGTATATCTAGAATATCAACGATTGACGACCACAATGCCCCACGGTGGGCGCCAAACTGTTTAGGTATTTTTACCCATGTCGATTAATTAGGGTCAATGTAGTTTTACTCGTTGGTTGGTTGTATGATCGTTCGTATGTCAATAAATAAATTGAAAAATAAAGTGTGTAACGTAAATTGACACGTAAGATTTGGTGACGCGGAAAACCCAATGTGGGAACAACCGCGGGAGAGACGGTACCCTGCCAAGTATTGCACTATATGAATAGGAGGATGATTACAATCGTGGCACAAAGCTAATCCTGTTGGCCCTAGGCGTCAGGCCTGCAAGATCCTAGACGAACGTATATTTGAGTATGATATGTGGAGGTGTGATCTTGAGTGTAGATGTGTGAATATGGTGTCATGAATGAATGCCTTCTTGATTTCTTCCTTGGGCTATTTATAGGGCAAGAACCCTAGATATGTCCTACTTCGAATATGGAAAGGGAATATAATCTCCATAAGAACTTTTTCCATACTTGGCCGCTTTTCCCAATTCTCCCTGATCTCCCTAACTTCTCCCTATCTTCTCCCTAACTCCCATTTCCTTAATCCGGACACTCTCCATGATGGGCTCCTGATCTCCCTTTAGCCCATTCCCCCTTTCTCCATCCGCAGGCTTCCTTCCTCCTTATCACTTCTTCCATAGCTTTCATTTTATTAAGTGGGCCTCCTTTGTTGTGCTAATTTTAGCCCAAACAACTTCTATTATTCTTTCCTTATTATTTTAGAATTATCATTAGGTATAATTCTCTTAATCCCTTTTTAATTATTGTTAATCATCTTTACTTATTCATCATGTTTTGCTTTGTTGATATGATTGACAACCTTGTTCACATGTTAAACTTGATAATGAGTGAGTAGTTTCCTTAACTAGGGTTAATGGGGAACTAGGGGAAACCAACATGGGGGATGATTCATGCTTAATCTAATATGTTCACATAATTTATTTGCTTTCTTGTTGTGATCTCAACTTATGCACATGTTATGTTTGATGAAATGCGAGCCTATGAATCCTTGCATTTTTTACCCATCACTTACCTTTTCATTGAGACTTGTAAGACATAAACCATCTCGAGTCTCATTAGACCATGTATATAGTTGAGTAGGGAGGATTAAGTCGACTTGTAGTTGTTGTACAATCTAATCGATTCGGCTCCGAGACCCAAACCTTCCTAGGATTGTAAGATATAAACCAACTCGATCCTATCACAACAATAATTGCTTGCTTATAATTTGAGAATATGTTAGTATGATCAATTCCTATGAATCCCCTATGAACCCATGACACTCTAATGCTTTTAATCAATTATTTACATCTCATTTTAGTCATCTTGCTTGTTTACTTTTATTGTTATTTAGTTTAGTGATCTTCTTATCTCAACCCAAATTGTGACACCCTTGGACACCACTATTTGCAATCGAAAATCCTACATCAATACCCGTCCCTTGGGATCCGACCTTTACTTGCCTTTTTACTAATAGTAGAGTTGTTTGTGAAGATTATAAATATTGTTTTGGTCTAGGTACTCCTAACGACAAGTAACCGAAATCTAAGCTCAAAGCGGACCGACCAAAAATGGCACCGTTGCCGGGGACGGTGTTAACTTGATTTGATTTTCTTTGATTGTTATTAATTGTGTCTTTCTTTGCCTTGGGGAAGTAAAACTCCTCAAGGTTTATTCTAATTGTTTTCGAGTTGTTTGATATTTTTCATGTCTAGAAGATCACAAGGTAACTTGTTACCCATTGATCATGAAATTGAAAGGACTTTGACAACCAATAGAAGACTTGCTAGAAATACTTTGAGAGGTATTGGTGAGGTTGTAGATATTCAACCAAATACTATTGAGTTCATCAACCCTTTTGCAAGAGAAGGTGAGGAGAACCCAACACAAAATAAACCACACAATCAACCCACAATGCCTAAGTTTTCATCACATTCCATACCAACCGAGTAGAACCTACCCAATGGTACTCCCACACCACAACACTTAACCGGAAATTTTATTGCAAAATCCGCATTTATCCAATTAGTCAAAAGAAGCCAATTTGGGGGGATGCCTAGTGAAGACCCTCATTCTCACATGGAGACTTTTTGTGACTATTGTGATGCGATTTCACAAACCGGAGTGACTCAAGACCAAATTCGATGCGTCTTATTTCCTTTTTCTCTAATTGGTACCGCGAAACAATGGTTAAAGAGCCTTGATAAGGCTACTCTTGGAATTGACTCTTGGAAGAAGTTGGCTCTAACTTTCTACAAAAAGTTCTACCCTCCGGAAAAGACTAACATTCTAAGAGCCCAAATCACGGGTATTAAGCAAAGGGACGAAGAATCTTTGTATGAAGCTTGGGAGCGATTCAAAGGAACTTGTCGCTCATGTCCTCATCATGAACTTAGCGAGTGGTTCTTGGTACAACAATTTTGGAATGGTCTTTATGAAGACTCCCGAAACATTCTTAACATGGGATCAAATGGTATGTTCACCGAAGTTGACGAGAATCAAACTTGGAAAAATATTGAGGAAATGGCAGTCCATAATTCACAATATAGTAGACCTCGCAAGGCTTAGAGGAGGAAAGCATTAAGTGGACTCTATTACTCAATTGAGTGCTCAACTTAGTGCTCATATTGATACCATCAACTTGAAGTTCGAAAAGGCTATGGCTAAGCTTGAAGAAGTCTCAAAATCACCAAAGCAATATGTTAATGCCATGGTAGCATCTTCATCGATTCCAAGTGGAATATGTGAGAATTGTGGAATTTGGTACATGACCAAAGTGAATGTAGGGGAACAAGTGAACAAGTGAATGCTTTTCAAGCATACAAAAGTGGTACCCCTTATTCCAACTATTACAATGAAAACACAAAATTCCATCCAAATCTCTCATACAAAAGCCAAAATATTTAAAACCCTCAACCGACATACACCCCACCTCCAATGAGAAACCAAAATCAAAGACCCCTTTACAACTAAAACCAAGGTTACCAAAATCAAACTCCATACAATCAACAAAATGACCAAGGTTTTGATGTTCAAAAAGCGGTCTTCCAAATGCAAAAGAATCAACAAGAATTTTTCACTCAAATGAAAAAAGATAGCCAAGCAAAAGACATCACCATCAACAACATCCTATCCCACACAAAAAATGTTGGAAACTCAAATGACCCAACTAGCATCTTCAAGCTCTCAAAGACAAAAGGGGCAATTACCACCTCAAAGTAATCCCCCAAGACATGAAACAGATAGTGCCATCCACTTGAGGAGTGGTACAAGATATGAAGGGCCAAAGAAGCAAGTTGAGGATGAGGTTGTAGAGGCTAGTGACAAGGAAAGAGTTGTGCAAAACTCTAGGGAAGAAGAATTCACCAATCAAGAAGTTTCAAAGAAAAATGAAGAAAATGCCAAAGAGAAGGAGCCCATTGTGATTAGACTTCCATTCCCGAGTAGTCAAGCTAAGCCTAAGTTTGATGACCAACTTGGAAAATTCATGGAAATTGTGAAGAATTTAGAAGTCTCGATTCCTTTCACGGAATTGATCAATCCGTTCCGGCCTATGCAAAGTACATGAAGGACATCCTTACAAACAAGAAATCAATCCGGAAGCTTGAGACTATTACCTTCACTAAGGTGAGTAGTGTCATCCTTCAAGGGAGTTCACCTCCAAAGCTCAAGGATTCGGGAAGCTTCACCATTCCATGCACTATTGGTGACACTACAATCAACAAAGCTTTATGTGACCTTGGGACAAGTGTTAGTGTCATGCCATATTCGGTTAGAAAGAGGCTAGGAATGGGAGAACTCAAATGCACCAACATCACGCTTCAAATGGCGGATAGATCAACAAAGACACCTTTAGGGGTATGGAAAGATATTCCCGTGAGAATTGGAAAATTCTTCATCCCGGTGGATTTCGTTATTCTTGACATGGAAGAAGACTCCAACATTCCTATTATCTTACGAAGACCTTTCTTGCACACCATGGGAGCGGTGATCGTTGTGAAGCATGGAGAGCTCACCCTTGAAGTATGAGATGAAACCATCACTTTCAATCTTGACAAGACCATGAGAGCTCCCCGATTACATGAGCCATGTTTTATGGTTGATCACTATTGCCGGAAGGATGATAGGAAGAAGTTGGAATTTCAATGGAGAAAGAAAGTGGATGATGCCCCATCAAAATAGCAAGGAAATTGCAACAATGAGAGCTTGAAAAGCTCACCCATGACAAGTGAAGAGAAAGGCCTCATTGGCCAAGACAAGAAAGAAGGAGAGTTGTCTTTATCAACTTAAGACTTTTTTGGTGAGCACGTAGACGAAGTATGCGGTCTTTGGGATGATGAGTTTGAATTGATATTCAATCCCTATATTGGTAATGCTATAACCCAAGACCATCATGGAGAACAACAAGTGCAAAGATCTATTGAGGATCTTTATCATGATAATGAGCAAGCTTCGACTACTTCTTCAAGGTGTTGAGTAACATCAACAACACCTTGAACATGCCCCCTTGACATCTCACATTAGATGAGAGCTTGGTGGAGTCCTCCCTAAACCACCATTTGTAAATATTCTAACTCCCTAACTTGCATTTCAATTATTCTATTGCATTTTTTTCATTTTTGGATTTACATTTTTGTGCCTTAATCAAGATATTCATCATTTTGAGAGAAGTGAGGGAGGGACTTATGAATTTATTGTTGTGTAGTGCTTAGACTTAGTGTGGGGATAGCAATTGCATAGGCTATTCATACCTTTGTAGTGCCCCTACAATGATGAACACAAGAATCGAAGAATGAAATGACATGGGTTACGAAGCACCCACGGATGGACCTAAATCCGTGAGGTTAAGGAAGAATCCGAGCGGCCTGAGGGATAATCCGCTCGTCCTGAAGAAATCCGAGAGTCCAAGCCATCAGACGCTCGTCTGGTGAAGCTGCAGAAATTAACATTTAGGTCTGACTGTTAATCCGAGCGTCCCAGCCAGAAAGACGCTCGTCTCAGTCTTGACGGTTGTCCATCAAGAAAGTCGCTTGTCTTTTTACTGCCAAATTCTGGGATTTCTCCCTGGAAAGGAATCTGAGCGTCCTAATCAGAAGACGCTCGTCTCAGCTGAAGGAATCCGCTCGTCTTCCCTGCGGTCCGCTCGTCCTGTGGCGTCTTTTTCTGAACCATTTTTTTAGGAAGCCGAGCGTCCCGACCCCTGGTCCGCTCGTCTCCCACTGCAGGTTCAAAATTAACGGATCATTTTAGAACCCTCCTCTCCCATTCGTTCTCATTTATTCAAAACGCAAACACTACCCAAAACCCTCATCCTCTCCATCAACAAAAACAAATTCCCTCAACCAAATTAAACCAAATCAAATCCAAACTCCCTCACAACAAAAATTAATCACTCCTTTTGCAACAATAAGTGATTCAAACACCAAAATCTTCAAGTTTTGAGTCGATTTTTAGGATACAAAGCAACATTCATTCATCCTAAATCGAATTGGGCATTACTAGAAATTGAAGATTTCAATCTTTCATTGGTGTAATTAAGCAAAGGAGAATGGCAAGAACAAAAGGTGGAAACAAGGCACTACAAAAGAAGACACTTTCCAAAAGGCAATTAGCTCTTCAAGCAAAACAAGTATCAAAGGCATTGGTAGTCAATGAGGTAAGGTTGGAGGTTCAAGAACAAAATCCCCCTATGGAAGCGACTACTTCAACTCCGGTCATTGAACAATTATCCGATTATCCGGAGGTAATTTTCACTTCCGACTCTCATAGGGAGAAATTCATTCTCTTTGCTAAGAAAACCATCATGCCTACTAAGTTTATTTGTGAAGATGCATTGAAAGTTGGGTGTCCTTGAACAAACTAAGACCTTTTTCGAGTCTATGGGGTTAAGTAAATTGTTTACAATGCAATAATTGACATACCCCTCCCTTACTTTGGAATTTTTAAGTTCTTTGAAAGTCACAAGGGTGGAGACTTGAACCGTCATTGAGTTTCGTCTTGAAAATGTTGATAAATGCTTATCTTATGACGAATTGGGTAAGATATTTGGCCTTAATCATAGTGCAAAATTTACAAAGATGCCTACCAAGTATGACCCCGCTCCTCTTTGGATGGCAATTTCCGGAAGGAAATTCACACCTTTTCATGATTGTCGTGCTCTCTTAGTCCACCATCCGGGCATTAGAGTATGGTATAAGGTCATCGGGAATTCTTTGAACTCTATAAATGGCACAAATCATCTTACCAAACTCGATTTTATTCTTCTTGAGTCGGCTTTAAACATTGGGAGAGAATTTACCAAGCCATACAATGCTTTACGACTTTTGGTTGATCGATGGCTTAATGTTGATTGTGGCAAAGAAGGCACGGCTTTTATTGCCAATGGAGGATTAGTTACCTATTTGGCTAAGCATTTTAACCGGGATTTCAACAAGAACAACACTTATGCACCGGTAAAAGGTGGCCATCTTATCGATTTGCCCACCATGATTCTAAAGTTTAAGTGGGTCAAGAACGATACTCTTGATAACAAGTTTGGGTGGTTGACAAATGAAGCTAGATCCTTCACTTTGCGTAGCAAAATTTCCCCATTGAATGTTCACCGACCGAACTACCTTCTCCCACTCTTCGAAGAGACCGAGTACATCATTCAACACCAAGGGGACGAAGTTTCCGAGCCCTCCTCCTCCATTATCACCCCACCTTACCCATTTGAGTACCACGAGTTCAACCCCAAAGATGCCAAGGCGGGAAATGATTACTTGACTCTACTCATGAGGGAAATGCATAAACAAGCTTACAATGATAGAGTTGATGCTTACAAGGCCCAATATCTGCCCCTCCTACATCTAGCTAAGCAAGGACTTCTTGATCCATCTTGTCCTTTGCCTAGTTGGGCAGATAGGGAAGTATTCTTTCCTAGCACTTCTACTGGTGGTAGACCGGGTGGAGAGGAAATGGTTGTTGATGAGAGTGGTGACCAAGAAGGAGAAGAAGAAGAAGTTCAAGAAGAAGAAGAAAGTGAGGAAGAACAAGGAAGTGAAAGTGAGAGTGGACATGATTCCACATCTATGGAGGTTGATGATGCTTCAAGGGAGGAAGATGATGATAATGATGATACGATGGGTGAGGACTAGCAAACTTTTGGAGGCTCCTGCATTCTTACACCTCCCTTATGGTTTGTCTACTTCTCTTGTTTTTCTTTTATCTTGATCATTTTATGGAGTCCTAGCAACATTGGAGGACTAACACCTTGGTATCATTAAGGTGTTCATTTTTATTGTTCCCGACTTGAAAAATCCAAAATGATAATTTTTAGTTTCATGCATTGCATTCCATGTGCATAAACTCCCCCGAAATTCTTGACATTAGAATTAATGTCTATTTTGGTTTGGGGAAGTCCATGCATATGCATTGGGAGCTAATCTAAATTATGCTCTCCGCCATAATAAAAACACATGCATCATGTAGTTTAGTGTAGTTTGCATTTAGTTTAAAATTCATGCATTTTCATTGCATAATTTCCTATCGTATTGGCCATTGAGGACAATGCCCATACTAGTGTGGGGATGGGAAATTGTAACTTGACTTTTATAAAAAATCCAAAAAAATCAAAAAAATTCGAAAAATCCAAAAAAATTAAAAAATTGAAAATCCAAAAACATGTTCATTTCCTTTGTAGTTGTTCCGGGTGTAATTCCGAAGCAGTTATTTGTTACCACTCGTGGCTTGTAGAATGACGTCTTTGATTTAATCCTTCTTTCGGCCTCTCCTGAAACAATGAACGAACTGAGGGCTCGGCTTTGGCCGAGCGTACTCACTCCGACGCTCAAGTCAGTGAACTTAAAGAGATAAGTTGTGTGTTACTTGGCGAAGTATATATTGTAGAGAGATAAGGAAGATATTACCAGATTATGAGGTGTTTTAGGTTAGATTGTGGATCCTTTCCTCAATGAGGGTTGAGGAGTATTTATAGACTTTCACCTTTTGTCACGTAGTGGCCAAGTGGCCAAGTGGCTAGCAGGTGGAAAGACTGATCTACCCTCGGCCGAGGGACCCATGGCAGGCCGGCGGGCCCTGTTGACTCTATGCCGAGGGGTCTTGGATATGAGTATGCGGATATGTGCCCCGGTGAAGGTTGTCCCAGTAGAGGCAAAGAGACAGGCCGACAGGCTGCGTCGGTTAGGCTGTCTAAGTCGTTGACTTGCTGTGGATATCTTTGACCTTGCTCAATATGTTGACTCGGTCAGAGAGTGCAGAATATGCCCCATCAGTAGTGTAGTCTTGTATATATATTGTTTTGTATATATTGTGTTTGTTCATCCTTTCTCACATTGATTGACTACGCCACATCCGAGATATGAGGATATTGAAGACCGCATGGTATGATCTTTCCAATCTCATTGTTCCTCTTTATGTTAATGACTATGTGGCTTTATTTTGATTGATGCGTTAAAAACAATGTGAATTTAGGATTGCATTTAGATTATTTGGCATATTAGTTGGTAGCATATTCATTAGGATGTATAAATGTTAGTTGCGTCATGGCATGTAGTTTGCATGTTAGAAAAATTTTGTGAAACCGTCTATTTGGGAAGCTTGACAAGTGTACATAGGCCCTAGTAGATACTACTTTTTCTTCTTAAGACTTTGCTTGTTAGAATACTTGTAAAACACCCTAAGATGTGTCATGCTAGTATCCTTTGACCCATAGATTAAGGCCTAGTCAAGAGTACCTTGTGGTGTGATAACTCCTTGGCTACCATTTATTCCAAGGTGACCCTTGAAACCATGCAACCATCATCCATGTTCTACCACATTCTGTCATCAAAAAGGGAATGGGCACAAAAATTGTTCAAGAATTTGAGTTCAAGAAATGAAATGAAAAGTCAAAAGTTTGTACAAATTGCATCAAATGAAAAGAAGAGTAACAAAAATGAAAACTCCTATGCTTCAAATATAAGGCACCCTCGTTACTAATTGGGGTGACTTTGAAAATGTTCAAAAGAAAATGCAAAAATTGAAAGTTTTCAAGTATTGAAATGCCAAACATCAAAAGAAATGGCAAAAAGAAAGTGTTCTCGAATGTTATATACCACAAGAAAATGGTGGGGGGGGGGGGGGGAGGGGAAACAAGACCAAAAGCAAACTCCCAAATTAAACTCAAATCCTATTGACCCCTTTATCCATCATATCCACTTTTGTGAATGGTAGAGAGGGGACGACCCTTCTTCTTGTCTAGGCAAGAAGGGGAATTCCGCGATCCTCCAGTGTTTCTAATACCATAGGGAGTCTATTCTGGACAAAAGAATTTAACGATTGAGGACAAAGGTACCCTAGCTTGACACAATTTGGAGGTGATTTATTGGTATCCTTCTAGGCTTAGTAGTTTGAATAAACCATATCTATGGAGGAGTGTGTACCCTTGAATCGCTTCCCCTTTAGATAATTTCCACCACTTAGATGAGGAAAGTGGCTATTCCTTTATGCATCCATTACTTGATTTTGTGTGCTTTAATGATTGGATGTGTCGTCATTCTTGCAAGACTCACCTTGCCTTGTAAGAAGGCATCCTACCTCATGGTTGTCTTGTTGTGAGTTGATGGGGCGGAGTGAGACCCGCTAATTGTCTCATATCGGCTATATTAGTAGGCTAGTTTAAATAAGGGTCCTAGTTTTGTCATCTCTTTACTCGGGACGAGCAAAGGTTCGGTTTGGGGGTATTTGACGTGACTAATATTTGAGCATATTTAGTCCCCGAATTAGCCTCGTTCCTATACTTTTCAGTGCATATTTGGGTCATTTACTATCTTTAGTCCTTTGTTTTGCATATTCTTTGAGGTTTTGTTTCCTTGGTAGGAGAGGAGTGCAAACCTTGCATTTTCATGGCAAAATAGAGCAAAATTGATCGAATCTAATGACCAAGCATCAAAGTGAAGATAAGACTAGAAGGCCTTTGTAAATAATGTAGTAAATGGGCAATGATGAAGAAGATCCATGCATCTCCGACAAGATACCGGAGGATTGTTGGAAGAAGGAAAGAAGAAAAAGCTCACTGGAATGGAATCCGCTCGTCCCAGCATCAGGCCGCTCGTCCAAGAGCCACAATCCTAGCGTCCCAACTGCCTGGCCGCTCGTCCAAGAGCTCCACAATCCGCTCGTCCACCACCTACACAATCCGCTTGCCCCGACCTTTTGGACGCTCGGATTGTTCTCCAGTGCAGCCCGACTTCTTCTTGTTCTACTCGGGATGCGGATATTTTCGAAAGACTAGCAAAAAGGAGACTCGCATCTTTCTTCCAGAGGATCATTTCCTCAACTTTTCTTAAGGACTTAATCGTCATTTAAGCCCTTAGTAACCCTAATTTGTGCACATAATCCCCATTATAAATACCCCATTATACTAATTAGATTATCATGTTCTTCTTATCAATCTTTAGTGTAGTTTATATTATTCTAATCTCTCTTTAAACTTGTAATCAACTTTTAATCAAGTATTAAAACAAATCTCATTTCCTTAATTTCTCTATTGTTCATCCATTATTTTGGGTAATTGAATATTATCTGGGTTTATTTGGAGGATTGACAACCTTCCAATCATTCATCAAGTACTTATATTATTCTTTGCTTATTATTTTGGAATCATCATTAGGTATAATTCTCTTAATCCCTTTTTAATTATTGTTAATCATCTTTACTTATTCATCATGTTTTGCTTTGTTGATATGATTGACAACCTTGTTAACATGTTAAACTTGATAATGAGTGAGTAGTTTCCTTAACTAGGGTTAATGGGGAATTAGGGGAAACCAACATGGGGGATGATTCATGCTTAATCTAATATGTTCACATAATTTATTTGCTTGCTTGTTGTGATCTCAACTTATGCACATGTTATGTTTGATGAAATGCGAGCCTATGAATCCTTGCATTTTTTACCCATCACTTACCTTTTCAATGAGACTTGTAAGACATAAACCAACTCGAGTCTCATTAGACCATGCATATAGTTGAGTAGGGAGGATTAAGTCAACTTGTAGATGTTATAAAATCTAATCGATTCGGCTCCGGGACCCAAACCTTCCTAGGATTGTAAGATATAAACCAACTCGATCCTATCACAACAATAATTGCTTGCTTATAATTTGAGAATATGTTTGTATGATCAATTCCCATGAATCCCATATGAACCCATGACACCCTAGTTCTTTTAATCAATTGTTTACATCTCATTTTAGTCATCTTGCTTGTTTACTTTTATTGTTATTTAGTTTAGTGATCTTCTTATCTCAACCCAAATTGTGACACCCTTAGACACCACTACTTGCAATCGAAAATCCTACATCAATAACCGTCCCTTAGGATCCGACCTTTACTTGCCTCTTTACTAATACTAGAGTTGTTTGTGAAGATTATAAATATTGTTTTGGTCTAGGTACTCCTAACGACAAGTAACTGAAATCTAAGCTCAAAGCAGACCGACCATGCATGCTTTTTCTGTCAGAACCAATTAGAGACTCATCAACATATGCTTTATGACTGTCAGTTCAGTCAGCTATGTTGGGATCTGTTGCGAGCTTGGCTTGAGATTGATTTCCCTACTACTAGACTCATTGACGTGTGTATAAAATGGAGATCCAAATCTCTTATTAAGAAACAAATTGTGTTTGCTGCCATAGTGGCGGTATGGTACCATCTCTGGCATACTAGGAACATTTGTAGACTACAAGCAACGATGATCTCACCCTCTACACTTATTAAGCAGGTTAAATAGGATGTTTGCAGACGGTGTAAGGATAGAGCTTTGTTCTTGAAAGCTCACAAATTACCGTGGGAACCAAAGTATGACTAGTTAGTTACTAGTTAGTTGGGAGTCTGTTGATTTGTAATTGGTAGATTGGTGTGATGATTTGTAATGAACTATCATATTTATAAGTTATAATATATTTCACATTCCACCAAAAAAAAAGAATGGGTTGAATAGGAATGGTAATTTGGGTTTGTAATTTGTATAGGAATAGAAAAAGGGAGTGGTTGAATTAGAATAGGATATGGGTAGGTGTAGTTTGTAAGGACAAATAAGTAGTAGTATAAGTAAAGTAAAGGTATGAGTATATGGTAGTGTGGTACAAAAGAAGAGTAGGAAAAGTATAGGTAGTAGTTTAGGAATTGACAACTCATAATTTTATCTCATAAGATAAAATTTACTTAAAGTTAATCAATTTCTATTTGAGTAGGAGTATTATCTGTGAGTTTGAGGGAAACATGGATATGTTGGGAAATATTGGTTACGACATAATATAATGTAATTAATTTGCAAAGTAATTAACATATCAATCAATCTCATAATATAATATGAACTTTATCAAAGATTATATTTAGCAGCGGAAATAAGGACACAATCATACAATCTCGTCTTAACTAGTCGGTCATATAAGGAAAATAAATATTTTGACGGTTTTAGGTGCCACCGATTAAACCAATTTCCAATCGTAATGTCTCAAAACGTTCTCTAGCTAAAGGCTTAGTCAAAATATCGGCCCATTGTTTCTCAGTACTCCAAAATTCAAGTTTTATATTCCCTTTCTCAACATGGTCGCGTAAGAAATGGTGTCTAATTTCTATATGTTTGGTACGGGTATGTTGGGCTGGATTTTTTGAAATAATAATAGCGCTAGTATTATCACAATGAATCGGAATGCAGTCAAAAGTAACACCGTAATCATGTAATTGTTGAATAAGCCATAAAAGTTGAGAACATACCAATGCGGTGGCGATATATTCACTCTCTGCGGTGGAAAATGCCACCGAATTTTACTTTTTGGAAACCTAAAAAATAATACTGTTGGAATATGTGTCCTCCGACAATAATGCGATCACAACTGTTGATCATAATGATCACATGTTTAAGTCTCATTTTAAAGAATACAATTGTGAAGTAATATTATACTGTCAACTGGTCCACACATATCGGTAATGATTGGCTGACTAGAGTTTGACATTACTGTCGTGAGACGGTGGTGACCAGTTGATCCCCTTAGGTCATACCTAAAGGGTAACACTCTTAATTGATCATTTAATTGATCGTATGACGATATGGGTCAATTAAATTACTTAAAATTGACGGACGATTTTAGAAGTAATATTTACGTGTCTCATTGTAATTTGATTAAATAAGATACGGTCTAAGTAATCGAATTGTTTTATTACTTGGATGAAATTATTGTTTAAAGAAACAATTACATTTTAATGAATAATTTATTGTAAATACAAGATGTTGTGATTTATATTTGGTAAAATATTTTGGTACAAGTAATTATGAATTACTAAGTCGATTTTTGTATATGACGTATTTTTATTAATGCGTTGATTTTTAATATGTTAAAAATACATAACAATTTTATGTGACATATGACATGTGACATATGACAAATTGACAATTTGACAAAGATAAAATGGAGTCCATTTTATCCATGTAAACCGAGATAATGGGAGGATTAGGAAAATATTAGGTTAATTATGTTAGTGGTAAACATAATTATTTACCTAAAAACTAGCCATGCAAACCTAGTGGTCATTGTGAAGAACACTTTGTTCATGCATTGGCCCTCTTCCCTTCCCCATTCCACCCGGTTTTTGAGAGGAGAAAACCATGGGTTTTTCTCCTCATTTTACCTAATATTCACTACCAAAAACATTTTACATTATTCATTCATTATTCATCTAAAATTAGAGTTTTAGAAAGATAAAAATTCTTCCTTCTCTCTAAACCGAAATAATAGAGAGTCCAATAATATTTTTGGGTCAATTTTAATACAAAATTAGTATTATTCTAGTAATAATAATATTAATTTTATTAAGTTGTTATCTTGGGTATAATACTTTTGGGAGGGATTCTCTTCTTGAATCCTTGTTCATCCACTAAGGAAAGCTCAAGAACAAGAGAGTAGGAGAACTCTCTTGTGCCCATATAAACCGAAGTATCAATGTGAGATGATGATTTCTTCTTTATTTATTTTGTAGTTTGCATGCATAAGATCACCTTTTAATTTTATGACTAAATTAAAATTATAACATATATGAATATGTTGAGTATAGAGATCTAAATTTCTAACAAGCGGTATCAAGAGCCTTGGTTGTTTACATGCAAATCGGTTATAGTTTTTGCGAGTTATACGATTAACATATAAAACTTGTAAATTTGTGTTATTATGATATATCACGAAATAAATTATGCATGTTAAAGTTTCTGGTCCTAAAATGTTTTTAGGATATTTTGGTTAATTTATGGATTTTTATTGTTCATCTTATAAAATAATGGCATTAAAATGTGATTTTATGATTAAAATGTCATTTTCGGACTAAAATTAGCTAAACCTCGAATTCTCCAGTGATTTTTGGATATGTTATCATATATATTATTTTGAGATGATCTGTAAATTTTCATAATTTTTGGAGTTCGTATGCTCGAAATATGGATTTTTCATGTTTAAAATCGGATTTAGAAGAAAAATAGGTTAATATGAGATAAATTTCGAATCTGGTCATAGAAATTTAGTATGTTATCACATGGAATTTTACAAGATGTGTGTAAAATAATAGGCTATATTGAAGTCTTCATGCATGATTTATGAATTTTTGATGAAAAATAGTATAAATAGTGACTTAATTAGTGAATAAATGCTAAAACATACTCTATGACTAAGGAAAAATGTCACATGTTGCATTTTATTATCTTTTTCAGATCTAAAATTGAAAAGTTGATGAATATAATTTTTCTCATGTTTTTATGATTTTTATTGATAAATTCAATAAACCGCAACATAGTTTTTCCGATAATTTTACGAAATTTTAACCTAAGTTTTTTAACATTATGAGTGTCATGGTATTTTTCCAGAATGTTCATAAGTTTAAATTTCAAATTCTGAATTTATTTGGATTTTTGTGATTTATTTGAAGTTTATAGCATTTTTATTATAATTTTAGGTCCATTAATGAACAATTTTAGAAATATGAGTTAATTATGGTCAAATAGTTAGTGGAGACTAATTTTGAGTCCTAAGAGGTTAGGGTAATTAACTTATGCATAAATATGAATTTATGTATTTTATTGTGATTTTAAAAGGTTGAATCACGCAAATCCGTAAAAATCGTTAAATATACGATATTGGCTACTTAAAGGCGATTTAGCATAAAATTGGGCATGTTCATACATATTGTAATGCTGCATTTTATTTATGATTGTCATAATTTTATTTTATGTAATTTTTGAATTATGTAATTTTACTTAGTATGGCCTTAGTTTTTAATTGATATTACCCGAAATGTATGGGAATATCGATTCGGTTGTAATTTATTGTGATCTCGTATCACCGTTTTATAATTTAATATATTTATTTTATTTTAATTACAAATGTATAATAGGAAATTATGTAATTTGTTATGTAATTTATTTATTCCGGATTTCCTTCAAGACGGTGTCATTCAAGAAGGCGATACATAAAGACGGTGTTCCCTCGAGATGCGTGCCATAACCGAAGTTCAAGGGACCAATGGAGTTGGTTTCCGAATTTGTAATAGTTAATTAGATTTTCTATTTTTAGGAAGGCCATACTAGGATTTTTTTTATGCTTTCCATTTTATTTATATGTCGCATGCATCGCTAAATCGCCATAACTAAAACATGCATCATCATTTAATCGAGCTTATCGACCGTGACAATTAGAATTATCGTAGTTCACCGCTTCAGTTCATTTAAAACGTGATAGATAATAAATTGACATGACCTCTAGCTAAAACAATCAATTGAGACATAGCCTTACCAAATAGTAGAAACCATGAAAACCTATTTCGCGAGGGAGTGCACTCGGCCCTACCGGGATACAAAACTTGTTATGTAGGGGAAGTGGGTGATAAATGTCTATCCACCGAATTCATGTTGATAAGGGATGAATCGGCCCTACCGTGCCCAAGTTGATGTGGATTTGGATCATGGACACATTTATTCGAAATTTGGATTGAGCTCAACGGAAGTATTCGTGACCGTAGTCGCATGTGTTCCGGGCTATAGATAAACATTAGAGTAATTTTATCGACCAAGAGTTCTAAAAGTAGAATCGATTAAGCGTTAATCCTATTGATAAGGGATGAATCGGCCCTACCGTGCCTAAGTCGATATGAATTTGGGTCTTGGAATCATTTATCTAAGTTGGGTAGAGGTCACTAGATAAATGCAATAAAACTTGTTTAAACTTATTTTTACGAGTATTATTATTATTAAAACGACATATGTTTTATTCCTTCTATTTTGTTTTGTAGACCGCTCTTATTTCTCATAACAAATGGCAAATCCAAACACCAACGCCACGCCTCTCACTAATACTTCATGGCTCCGATCCTTTATGGATCGATGTAAAATGAAAAGAATGGGTCAAATTTCTCCGATTGGGATGCCCAACTCAAACTAGCCGCCCAAGGTGACGACAAGCTTCGTTACCTTACCGAGGCCTCTCCACCCGAACCTAATACTAGATCGACCGCCGCCACAAGGGAAGCATATGAGGCTTACCATAAGGAGTCCGCCGCAATGAAAAACGTGTTGATCTTTGCGATGGAGGCGGATCTCCAAAGGAGAGCCTTTAAGATGGGCACCGCTAATGAGATTTACTCCAAGCTTGTGACAATGTTTTCAGAAACTCCGCATATCGTCCAATATGAGGCGGCCGCGGCATTCTTTGATCTCGACTTCAAAGAGGGCCAAAAGGTTAGCCCTCATGTGCTCAAATTAATGGAGCTAGTCGAGACCTTGAAAATTCAAAAGATTGAAATCCCCAAAGAACTTATTGTAGATAGGATTCTACACTCCTTATCCAAAGTCAAGGCATATGCTCAATTCCGGGTGAATTTTAACATGCAAGACAAGGACGTGTCTCTTGAAGAGTTGCACAAGTTACTTGTGCAACCCAAAAGGGACATGGGGTTAAATGTGAACCCACCAAAAGATGTGCTTAACATAAGCACCAAAAGCAAGGGGAAGTTCAAAAAGAATGGGAAGAAGGGTAAGAAGCAAGCTCCCACTTTCACCAAAGCTAAGACTTATGAAGCTAGCACCTCCAAGATCAAGAAGGGTCCTCTTGATAAATGCCATTATTCTAATGGTGTTGGACATTGGAAAAGAAATTGTTCCAAATACCTTGGTGATATTAAGGCTGGAAAGATCACTCCAGTAGGTAAATGACTGTCCTTTCTTTTATGTTTCTAATTCAACTATGGCAATGTGATACAAAGTTGTGATAATGTATCCCCTTTTTATTGTAAATAGGGCCTCCACCAAGCAAGGACAAGGGAAAAGAAAAGCAAGCTTGAGAAACCATCGAGAAGTTAGGAATAGCTTCCATGAAGCTTCGCTTTTTATTGTCTTATTTTAATTATGTTTTGGATTTTAGAACCTTTTGATTTCCGTGTTTGACATGGAAATGTATTTTGGATAATTGGTTGTATTTTGGATAATGGTGGCTTGGTTTGCAACCCAAGTCACCCGTTTTATCATTTTTATCCTTGTTCTAAAATTCGTCTATACATGCTTGCTAATAGAAACATATGATTATTCACTTAAAGTGATCTAATTAACAACTATAATGATGGGATTCATTATATAACCACAAGCTAAAGACTTGTGTATGATCATTTACAAAGTGATATTGAGTTAATGAACTCTCTTAAAGGAAAGTTAATCACCAAGTTCACTTACAAAATCTAAAACAATTAGTCAACCTATGAGATAGTCCTCCTTATACTTCAAAAATCATTATTTGTGTCTTATATACTATCTTTGAATGTCTAGTGTATTTATTCTAAAGAAGAGTGGGAGAAAAATGAGGACACAGCACCAAGATAAATCTATGTACTTGTGTAAATGAGATGTACGCAAGGGAGAATGATTTGAATAAAGGTATATCTATTTATATAGTATGCCCAATACATGAGATCTATGGTCTCGAATAGATCTACATGATAAAAGAGACCAAGTGAAGTAATCAATAGAATGTTTTCTCAAGATAACTACACGAGGAGACCAAAAGAAAGTTTTGGAAGAAAATGAGTAATGTAAAGTCTTAACAAGAGCTTTTACTAGTTTATGATAAATTTTGACCAGTAGTTTCAACATTGATATTTACTTAAGAGCCTAAATGAATCAAAGTTACATCCTAGAAAATAAATGAGATTTATGACTAGAGGTTGCAAGGGTTGATATACCGATATCCTTAATACCTAAGTTAAGTATTAACCACGCAAATGTCATTACTTAACCTCATTATGAAAATGAAATGGTTAAACCTCCTTCCGAAAAGGGTATTTTGAAGGACATGTATTAGATATTATTTATATTTAAACAATGACATTGCTTCGCATAATTACGATATGAATGAGTTAGAGATTAAAATCTCTTTCCATAAGGTTAAGATGAGACCACTTCAAAATAAGTATTTTGAAAGGATATGATGGGAACATATATGGTTTTATCTCAAATAACTTAAACAAAGCAATATATATTTCAATTCTTAAAATGTCTCAATTGAGGAGTCAATTGCGAGTTATGTGGAATTAAGTGGGAGTTGGAAGTTATCATGTGTAGACATGGAAATTAGTGGGAGCAATCATCTTGTAAAATTTATAACTCATTACTCATTGAAGAATGACGAGCTAATACCTTCCTTCACAAAGGAGTATTTGAGTTTTCAATTCTGGATGAAAATGGACTATGATAAATCCAATCACATCATGAGATGTTGGATAAGTATAGAGACATACACATCGAATCAACAAGTAACGTAGGTTATTCATGTAAATGAAAATGGAAAGACCATTAGCAGTCATGGTCGTTCCTTGAACCTAAGAATAGTTGATGACATGATTAAAGGTTACTCATGTTTCCGCCATTAGAATAATCATGCACATGTCCAAAATATATCATATGCATAAGAGCATGATGGATCATTGGCAAGCCATACATGAAACGTCATGAATTCTCGAGGAGAATTTGATGAGCGATTTCAGTGTTTGACAAGAAGACTTTGTTGTGTGTCAAGAGGTTGCACATATTGCAGTTCGAACACATGTAAGGATTTATGAAAATCCTAAGCTCTTAAGCTAAAAGGAGAAATAGGAAGTTTGGAAAGATACTTAGTTGAATAAGAAGTTACTCAAAACTAGTTTTTCCTATAATGCTAGGACTTGTGAGAAGTGTTAGGCTAATCATCTTGACAATTGTTGCAAGATTCTACAAAACATATACCTAGTGCATTGTGTGTGGGTCGAGTACTTGATCAGTACAAGTTATATCATTCACAAAAATTCGTTTGTTATGTGATAATCGACAAGGAAGTTCTCTCAAGGTAAAGAACCAAAACCGAGGTTGGGAACCTAAATGTGTGCTTGGTAAGGTTCATGCTATGAGAAGATAACATGAACGTAAAGGAAAATGCGATTATAAGAAGTTTGAACTCATGGACACGTGGTATGTCAAACTTCTATTGCAATCAAACAAGTGTTTACACACTTACGATATGCATTACAAGGTTGTAATATGGTATTGACTACCAGAATGTGATGTCGACATTTGTCGTTTGAGTTATTATTAACTCACCTTATACTTTCTTACATCCAAAAGGGTTGTAGAGGCAATTTAACCCCGTTAAAGTGAACACGGATTAGCATTGTATTTGCCCATAGTTACTTACATGAGGTGACGTCTCGAAGTGACTAGAGTGTGATGCGATTGATGGAAAGTTCAAGTGCCATAGAGTCATATGAGAATGACTAGTCGATCACAGAGGCAGACTGTTAGGAACATTTTTTCGGCCTTATGACCGCTTATAGAGTTCTGGCAAATTTATATAGCCTGGTCGTGGCGAGAGCTACTATAGTATTCGAATCAGTCGATTCTTTTGACTAAAGACTATTCGCCTAAGATGGCACAGTTTCAGATTAACTTTGATTTGTGTTACTACGACCTTCGTAAATGGGGTCAAATGGGCATATTTTGGGTTATGATGGATGTGGCTAGTCGAAGGGAATGAGTGCGATAGGAATTGTCCACCCCTAGTCAGGGTTATAACAACATCTCAGGGCCACTCAAGGAGTAATGAACTGGAAATGCGTGGCCACGCTCGGAATATATCCATGGTGGATAACTCCGGTCAATCAGTTGTTCTCCAAATCGAGGAAACCACTCTCGATATGATCACTTGCAAGTACGACCTGAAAGACACCTTGCATTGAGTGGGAGATAGTAATAGGACAAGAGAATTGGTGACGCACACTTGTCGAGGACAAGTGGGAGATTGTTGGAATATGTGTCCTCCGACAATAATGCGATCACATTTGTTGATCATAATGATCACATGTTTAAGTCTCATTTTAAAGAATACAATTGGGAAGTAATATTTTACTGTCAACTGGTCCACACATATCGGTAATGATTGGCTGACTAGAGTTTGACATTACTGTCGTGAGACGGTGGTGACCAGTTGATCCCCTTAGGTCATACCTAAAGGGTAACACTCTTAATTGATCATTTAATTGATCGTATGACGATACGGGTCAATTAAATTACATAAAATTGACGGACGATTTTGGAAGTAATATTTACGTGTCTCATTGTAATTTGATTAAATAAGATACGGTCTAAGTAATCGAATTGTTTTATTACTTGGATGAAATTATTGTTTAAAGAAACAATTACATTTTAATGAATAATTTACTGTAAATACAAGATGTTGTGATTTATATTTGGTAAAATATTTTGGTACAAGTAATTATGAATTACTAAGTCGATTTTTGTATATGACGTATTTTTATTAATGCGTTGATTTTTAATATGTTAAAAATACATAACAATTTTATGTGACATATGACATATGACATATGACAATTTGACAATTTGACAAAGATAAAATGGAGTCCATTTCATCCATGTAAACCGAAATAATGGGAGGATTAGGAAAATATTAGGTTAATTATGTTAGTGGTAAGCATAATGATTTACCTAAAAACTAGCCATGCAAACCTAGTGGTCATTGTGAAGAACACTTTGTTCATGCATTGGCCCTCTTCCCTTCCCCATTCCACCCGGTTTTTGAGAGGAGAAAACCATGGGTTTTTCTCCTCATTTTACCTAATATTCACTACCAAAAACATTTTACATTATTCATTCATTATTCATCTAAAATTAGAGTTTTAGAAAGATAAAATTTTTCCTTCTCTCTAAACCGAAATAATAGAGAGTCCAATAATATTTTTGGGTCAATTTTAATACAAAATTAGTATTATTCTAGTAATAATAATATTAATTTTATTAAGTTGTTATCTTGGGTATAATACTTTTGGGAGGGATTCTCTTCTTGAATCCTTGTTCATCCACTAAGGAAAGCTCAAGAACAAGAGAGTAGGAGAACTCTCTTGTGCCCATATAAACCGAAGTATCAATGTGAGATGATGATTTCTTCTTTATTTATTTTGTAGTTTGCATGCATAAGATCACCTTTTAATTTTATGACTAAATTAAAATTATAACATATATGAATATGTTGAGTATAGAGATCTAGATTTCTAACAAATACATGGTCCAACGAAAGTTGCAATACCAGATGTGCTTTTTCTACCGACTCAACACCCTTCATAGTCTGCAACTGAATAACTTTTTAGATCAAAGTTACAGTCAATTGGATACTAGGGATATAACTTAGATGTACCAACTAAATACCTTAGAATCCTTTTTACCGCAGTCATAAGTGATTCTTTAGGACATGACTGGAATCGTGCACAAATACATACGCTAAACATTATGTCAGGTCTACTCGCAGTTAAGTAAAGTAAGGAACCAATCATACCTCTATAAGTCATTTCATCAACCAAGTTACCTTCCTCGTCTTTAACTAACTTCGTGTTTGAAGCCATAGGAGTAGACATAGAACGTGCTTTTTCCATACCAAATTTCTTAAGCAATTCTTTGATATATTTTTGTTGATGATTCATAATGCCCTTACTTGTTTGTTGAATTTGAAGTCTTAAAAAGAATTTTAATTCTCCCATCATGCTCATCTCAAATTCAGAGCTCTTCAATTCTCAAAAAAATACACAATGATTATTATTAGTTGATCCAAAAATAATATCATCAACATAATTTTGAACAACTAATAAATCAGAACCCCCAGATTTCAAAAATAAAGTTTTATCAACAGATCCTCTTTGAAAACCACTTTGAAGTAAAACTTTTGACAATCTATCATACCAAGCTCTCGGAGCTTGTTTTAGACCATATAAAGCTTTGTCAAGTTTAAAAACGTGGGTTTTAATATCTTTATTAAGAAATCCTAGGGGTTGCTCCACAAAGACTTCTTCTTCCAAATATCCGTTAAGGAAAGAAGTCTTAACATCCATTTGAAATAATTTGAGTCCTTTGTGAGCGTCAAATGCTTATAAAAAACGAATAGTTTCAAGTTGGGCCATAGGTGCGAAGGTCTCGTCATAATCGATCCCTTCTTATTGATTGTATCCTTGAACAACCAATCTGGCTTTATTTCTAACAATCACCCCGGCATCATCCAACTTGTTTCTAAAAAGCCATCTAGTACCAATTACTAATCGATCGCTTTGTCTAGGAACAAGATGCCAGACTTTGTTTATTTCAAATTGATATAATTCATCTTGCATAGAAATATTCCAACCAGAATTTGTTAAGGCAACTTTAATATTTGCAGGTTCAATAGTAGAAAGAAAAGAATGAAAAACACAAAAATTATTAAGAGGTCTTCGAGTTTGAAATCCCTTCCGTATATCTCCTAAGATAGCATCAGTAGCATGTGAACTTTGATGTTTCCACTTCTTAGGAATGAAAGGAGTATCTTCATCATTTTTTATCGAACTCCCTCCTTCATCAAAAGATATATTCTCAGGAATAACCTCTTATGTTATAGCCTCTGAAGTTATAGTTCCGGATGCTATAACCTTGGTTGTTCCCCCTGAGTCTAATCCTGGGGTTATAGTGGAGTCATCCATAACTTCAGACTCCATATTTTTATTTTGAGGTGAGGTTATGTTATCCTCAACTATAACTTCAACACTCCTCTGTTAGCAATCTATATCACATTACTTAACATATTCATATATGTTCTAATTAATTTAGTCATAAAATTAATTACAAATCTTATGCATGCAAACTAAAATAGATAAGTGAAGAAATCGTTTTCTCACCATATGATTTTCGGATTATAAGGGCACCAACAAGATCTCCTTCTTGTTAGTTCTTGAGCATTCCAAATAATGGATGAACAAAGATTCAAGTATAGAATCTATCCCAAAAGTGAATACCCAAGGAAAACTCTTAATAACTAATATTATTTAGATCTAGTAATAATAAAAGTTATACATAAAAATGACACAAAATGTAATTTTTTTGCTCTTGAAAAATCGGTTCAAGAGAGAGTGATATATGAGTTTATTTTTACTCTTAAGCTTT